>NC_037592.1:14931849-15288099 GCF_003073045.1 Pomacea canaliculata | reverse complement strand
TCGGATATCTGCTAAGCAGACATTATGTACATTTTGAACAATCGCGATCGGCTGTATAACATGCAGGAAGCGGGCGCCTTAAGGAGTCCCTTTAATGGCAAATGAGCTGTGCCCAATGTCACAAATATAATCCTCGACCTCCCTAAAAAAAAAAATTAGAGTTGACAATTACACTTTTTTTTTTTTTTTGGTGGGGGAGGTGTGGGGTGAGGGACTCAGACAACATAAGGAAGTACTACACAGATGGATGTTCATAAACTATATTTCTTGCATTTCGAGCCAAAGAAAATATAAGAAAACACGCACACAAATTTACTCATTCGAACGTGCAATTATAACTGGCAGTAGAAAAGCAGAACTTCCTTCATTTTATGTAATCATATGTAAAAATATGGTAAAAACAGTAAATGCAACAGATGAGGACGTAAATAAGGCAGTTTATTTTTTCGAATATGATTTTTCAGTTGAGGAATGATTTCTGAGAATTTTACTCTGAGGTCCTATAATACTTGAAAACATTTATCTTTTCCGACTTTACCTTATATGGCATGCCATCCACACTATCCCTTACATCAGTTTCGTTCTATGAGTAAGTATTGTGTACTTATTCAAACCGCATGAGTAGGTTTGATAAAAGGTCTGTGTGACTAATGTATAGCTGTGTTCGGCAACTTTTACGTGACAGTCATGATACAAAAACATCAAGCATTGCCATCTATTCGACGAGGAGGTCCTTTTTTTCTTATCTGCTTGCATTCTGTAACTTCACAATCAAGAAAATTAAAGATGAAATCCTTTCTTTCCGAGGAAAAGGTGTAAGCGAGTTTCGAAACTGAAGGTCGCGAGCGAAAATAGGTAATAACGTAATACGCGAGCTCTTACATAACTGTTTAGCTTATCTCGAGGATAAATGGCGCCCTTGTTCATTTTAGACAATGTTAATTCTCTTAATTACTGGTTAGCCGAAATGGCCGTCGCATTTTTCGAGCGCGTCTACGTGACGAAAATACCGCATACTTTCTATGGCTTCTTAACTGTCAAGGGTCTTTAAGGACGTCTTCCACCGCGACTTCTCAGCCCTACTAATACGGAAATTATTATCAAGTGAAAGGTAAAAAAGAACGGAAGTTATACGACAAAATTACTTCCACCCCCGGAACTTTCTTACGGAAGTTTAGAATTGCATTCGAGTATTGTCAGTAAAGCGTGCGCTTTGTGATTGGTTTGTATCGACGGGGAGGAGAAGACGATATGTATGTGGCAATGGCAGTAGCGGTGGTGGGGAGGTAAGGGAGAGAGATGGGGGTAGTTGATGGTTGAGCAGATGGACAAGTCTCTTCTCTCGCAGTGTCAAGATGATCTTAAGAGGGAATTGAACAGCTTAACGCTTTATCACAATGCAGCGAGTATCGCGCGCAGCTGCGCCCGTGCGACCCAGCAGACTGACATTTGACCTGCGAGCTAGTAACTGATATCCGGTCAATTGTTACTGATGAAACAAAGCACGATAGTCCTGCCAATGGCGTCTGCTGGGGAGATCGAAGTCGATCCTTCCGTTAACTGAGTATACTTACGCTAAGCGTTTTATTGAAGGAGACCGAGCACGTTTGTAGATAAACAGGCGATTTCTATATACACAGAACTGCTCCAACACTTTGGGCTAGGCCATATTAGCTTTAAGGCCACACTAAGGATTGTTAATTTAGTTAGCTGATCATGTCTGCATCGAGTTGTAGGCAAGTGTCTGAAAAGTGCACATTGCCTGTTTAGTCTGTACTCGGTAGTATGTCTTTGGTAAATTCAGCATTATCTGTCTGAATATATTTACATATGCTGCTCGCTCACAGAGCACATTTTGGACAAAGAAGAAACGATCCATTTTGGGTTTTTTTTTCAGGCCTTCCTGTATTTTTTCGGCACTTTGTCCCAGTTAAATTTGTAGACCAGCCGGGTATTAGCTTGACGCTCCATCAGTCCTCGTTTATAGTAGTGCCTGTGTGAAAAGAAATATCGCGCACAGTTTTTATTTATTGTTTTCATATATAATTTATTAATATACAGATAACACGAGTCGTTCATTTTAAAAACTATTTTCACGAATCTAACAATGAGCACAGCTGTGGAATGCAAATCAATTACATAAATTCTACATGTACACGCCTAGTCAAAGCAGCGTTTTGACGCCATCTTGTATAATAAATATTCACACATGGAATATTTTTCCCTTACACTTTACCTTATTCCCCGACTGAGTTTTTCAAAGGTCATGTCTTTCTTGTGTTTACGTAGTCCCCACATTTTGCTGACGTTGGCTGTGTCTACAAACTTGAAGGTACCCCTTGTAATGTCAGTCCATTCAGCGAGATCTGCCCTGTTTTCTAACACCCACAGAAGAAATTTCCACAGCAGATTCTTTTTGGCACCTGTTAATGAATGAAAAAAAACGATTTGTAATGCTGTTGATGAACGAAATAAAAAAGAGAAATTTTGAATGATAAAGTATTGCTGGGGCCAACATATATACCTGAAAACAAAGTTGTTTATATCTCTTTCTTTCTCTCTCTCTCTCTCATATACACACACAAACTCGCGCTTTATATTCACAATATCAGGCTCTTCACCTCTTTTACTGTCGCAGTATGGCTTGTATTCATCGTCCTCTTCATCTTCGTCATCAACGTCTGACACATTCGTGGTGCGAGGCGTGCGGCTGTCAATAGGGCGTGGCCCTGGACTGGGTGAGGGCGTAGGAGGAAACGTTGTATGGCCGTTTAGGTGTGGACGGTGGTAGACATCATAGTTAGGATGAGCCCAAGAGGGATATGTACTGTAGTAGCTGTTGGCACTGTTGTTGTTACAGTAGTGTAGCGAGTAACCTACAAGGAAAAATAAACTACAAACTATGATCGTTGTCAGCAGCGCTTCTGTGTAATTCATATGTAAACAAGATTTCACACATATAGATAAAAATGTTGGTGGTTGCATTGGCACTAGCTGTGGGTACATCAAGTCAGTACTAATCCCCCGTGTAGCAACTGGTGACAGTTGCCTATCATTTTGATAGTACTCATGGCTTGGTTGTTAAATCTTCATACACATCATTTTATCTTATAGAATTGTGTTTTTAAGTAATATATTGTAACTGACCTGAATCTGATGGCAAAGGCTGATGGTATTCGTCACACCTGTCCATCACTGTTACCATTTCACTTGTTCTAGAAAACTTATCTAGAAAAGCCAAGTCCTCAAAGTCTAGTACCACTGCAAAAAAAGCCACAACGGATAATATGAGATTTTTTTGGTTAAAGGTATTTGGCACTGAAGAGACCCGTTTACAGAAAATTTTAAAATATGTGTACTTGGGTCATCATGCGTTCAGAGACAGTTGCACATAGTAGTGATAAGAAACTTTCGGTGACACCGTTGCAGTTTACCTCAGGCTATGTATGATTGGTTTTACATTTCCACATTTAAAAGACGCTCCTTTAAAGTTTTATTTTTGCAAAATGAGATTTGTAGGCCTCTGAATAATAATTTACAAGATTGTTAGAAGGGTGACAAAGATAAAAAAGAAACGAAATGCAAACAATCAGTAAATGATTTTGCTTAAAACATTTTGTTGAGGTATATATATATCGGTATATAATTGAAGTGTTCCATTCAATGGTCCTTGTATGTCATAAATAGAGGGGGTGTTACGTTAACTTGATCTTCACGTTTGAAAAAGAATGGAAGATTTGCACAAACATAACAATCACAACTTCTTGGCCAGAGAGAGAGAGAGAGAATGAAGGGGAAAGAGCGGGAGGTGGAGATGGTAGAAGAAGGAGAGACAAAAAGAACTGACAGAAACTGACATTAAGGATATTGTATCAAGCAACCCTACCCCTAAATTTTGAGAATACAGGAAGTTTTACAGCCTGACCGTGTAAAGTCGAGAAAAGTGAGGAATGGAAATGCATCATCATCATCATCATCATCATCATCATCCATCAATCATCCATCATCACCACCACCACCAACACCACCACCACCACCACCACCACCACCACCACCACCACCACCACCACCACCACCACCACCACCACCACCACCGAGAGTGAGAGAGAGACAACACACAATTGGTTCCGTAATGTGAATGAAAAATGTGTCAAGAATATTACACATGCTTATTAGCAGCAGCATCTTTATGTTTTAGAATCATTTCCAGCTGTCTCTGGCTTATGAGTCATTTTCAGTATTGCTTATTTTTATTGTACTACATAAAACACCAAAGCTATATTGCAAGCCTCTATATCGTCATGTCGGTTAAAATAATTGAGCATTACAACACAACCACCACCAGTAGACAAATCAAAATTTTCGCCATAGCTTGAAAGTTTTTGTAAGCTGTAGCTGCCTTCTACAGGTAAGAGCTAGAAATGAAGTTGTTTTCTTTAATGTTTTATACTTTACTTACCACTCGTGTCATCATCGTCATCTGAAGAACCAGGAGCACAGCGTTGCAAGATGTCTTGAATGTCAGACAGTTCATCTAAAAGAAAGACTACATAGTTAAATATAGTTAGTCGTGAAGTTTATTAATACAGGACGCTAACCCAGATTTAAAAAAAAAATTAGTTTGGAATTATCTGTAACAGCGCGAGAGACTGTCAAGTGCTTTTGACCGAAGTGCTTCCTGTTGCTACTACTGCCACCACCACTTCCACTACGTCAGTTGTGAAAATTACCTTCGTAAACGCTCTGAGGAGAATGGGGCGAGGCAGATGAACTGTGGCGCGAGGAGAAAGTCCGCATGTCAGAACATGGCGAATCTCCCACTGAGCCCGGTAAACACATATTAGTGGATGCTGCAA
The DNA here is from genome assembly GCF_003073045.1 of Pomacea canaliculata. Classification (NCBI taxonomy): domain Eukaryota; kingdom Metazoa; phylum Mollusca; class Gastropoda; order Architaenioglossa; family Ampullariidae; genus Pomacea; species Pomacea canaliculata. The sequence continues at coordinate 15,283,243 of NC_037592.1, read as the reverse complement.
CATTAAAACATGGAACATGATTTGTCAAAACTGTTCTATGGAAAACACATGAAAATATAAGCATTAAAATAGTGGAGGAATTTAAAAGATTATTTAAATGAAACAAAAATAATATATATAAAAAGTGCCTGAATCTGAGGGCGCGGGTATTTAAGACTAGTGGGTGCGTCTCTACTGCGCACAGCGATGTCTGCTTGTCAACATTTTGTTCCTGCTGCGATTTTGAGGAAACCATACTCTTGTGTCCGGCGTCCTACCTCTCCCAGAACTTCCTGTGCAACATTACAGCTTCTGCCTAGTGAAAATCAAGAGAATCCGAGATGACGTGGACTCTTGACATCATGAACTACCTTCCTTCTCTACTTATGGTGGCCCATTTCTCTTTGAGTTTCAACCAAAGTTAGACGTGCAGGCGAGGCAACTCATTTCCGAGTTATCCGAAAATCTGCATCCGTACGCTGTCCTCGAGTGCAAAACACTATGACCTTGTCCCATTTTGTGGATCATTCGACCTGCTTTCCACTTTTACCGGGTTTTTTCACGAATAGACCAAACCAGAAAACTAGAACTGGACTCGATTTCTGAAAGTTCTGATAGCTTTATTATCTCGTTTTAAGAATTCTGAAAAGAGATATCTACGTTCATCTCTGTACATTCTTAAATTCTCAAAACTTGGTAGACAGTATAGACACTTGCGGCCCTATGCTCCACTGAGGGTGATGAGGAACAAGAAGAAGAATAGACGCTTAATGTATTAAATATCCATCTTACGAAGTTGGAAATAGGACTGATTTCTGGAGGTCTCGGTCTAAACTTTACAACTTGAAATATAAAGGACAGGTGAATTTACTGAACATGACGAGAAGAGGATACACTTGAGTATCAGGATAAAACTCCTACCCAAGAGACTAGTCTTAATCAAGTGCTAATCATCACACAGCCCATTGGAACTTACTGAAATCAGAAAATTGGTTTATTTTAAAATAGATGCAGGTTATTGTTTTGGGATAACTTTGTTAATTAAAGCTACCGAAGAAAAAAAGCAACGAACTGGTGATAAGTGATGTGATGTCAATTGTCTGCAATTCTGTGAGGTTGGGGACATCACTTCCAGGAGATGCGGATGGGGTATGGTGAGTAGAGATGGTCAGCTGGAACACACAGTATTAAAGCAAGTTAAAGACAGTGAGCTCTAACCAAATGTCAGTGGCTGACTGAAAACAATTAAACTAAAATCAGCAAAAGTTAAGTAATGAAACTCATCACTACACTGAAAACAAGACTTGATATCCACCACCACCACCAGCACCACCACCACCACCCTCCTCCTCCTCCTCCTCATCATCATCAGCAGCAGCACTTTTTAAAAACTGCATCCTTTGTGTGTGTGTGAGCGCGCGCGCATGCGCGTGTATTGTTATAATCAAAATTTTAAATAAACAAAGCAGTTGCGATTTAGCTTTTGGTTTTCCGAAATCCGTTGGATAATAGTACAGAATGGGAACTTCTCTTTCGACTTTCTTCTGAGAAACATGATAGACAGAAAGGAAAACGTCAACAAAGAGGAAGTAACCCAATAACTGAACTAAGTCACCGTCGTTTTTTAAGTGAAGATTTTTAAAAAGTGAACCAACAGGAAACAATAACAGTTTAAAGACCTCGGGTGATAAGGTTTAGGATAATAGGTATCGCTATGGAATATTATGTCCAGTAGCAGGACCCAATGTAGTGAACTTTTTTTCCTAACGATTACGTAAAATTTAGTGCAACATACTGCTTCCCCAAATTTGGTTAAACACCCTCCCCCCAACGCCCCCTCCGTTCGCCTACAAACATTAGGGTTCACAAACAGGAGGTCAACAACAGGAATGTCAGGGTTAGTGTAACCGAATGGTGGGGTTGTCTTGATTGAGGAGGAGACTTTCTCCCACGCAATCAGATGCAGGAGTAGCACCAGCAAGTCCGTTATTCTTAACAGCTTGACCAGTACTGCCACGGCTACGTCTCTTTTCACGTCATTGCAACTGTGACGTGGCTCTAGAGTGTTGACGCTGCTCCGGTCTCCAGCGCGTCTGTCATCCCGTCAGCTCCACCCTTAGGTTGCCCTAACCCAGACCTGGGCAAAGGCCGGACACGGGCCGGATCCGGCCCGCCTCCTGTCTCTGACCGGCCGGCCCACTGGCCCACCCGCTAGTATATATACTATATATACAGTATTGGGTAAAACTGAGTTAACTATATTAGTCCGGCCCTCTAAAACCATCCCAATTTGTCATGCGGCCCCTTGGGAAAATTAATTGCCCACCCTTGCCCTAACCAGTCCCCGCCGCTACGGCCGCCCGTCTACACTATACCTGCATGTTTAAATCTTTACTTCCTGAAGGTCTCCCTAAACTGTCTGAGAGAGTTGTGACCTTACGGTTGATTTGGCTGTCTGGTACAAAGGTGACGTCATGATATCGATGTCTTTCTTGCATGGTGATAACATGGAGGTAATTGTATCTTGCACTGAGTTTTGCCAAATCGTTAAAAAAAGTTTCACTCCATTAGATCTTTAAGGAAAAAAATGGTAAAATACGAATACTTTAGCCTAGAGAACAAATAAGAAAATTGTCAACGCACCAGAACAAAGATTATGAACACACAGAGAGAACACACAGAGAGAGAAGGAGAAAAATGGTAAGAGATAAGTCATTCATTGTGACATAGATCTAAATAAAGCATTTCACTGAAACATGTTTATGAGAAGACAATCCACCCGTTCTAGTCCACTGCGTGGGAACCCGAACATTTTACAGACGGGTTTCACACTGACGTGTTCCCCATAAATAATATCCCCTCTCGCTCTCCCCTTACCTCTCACTCTTTTCTCTCCCAATCTCCCTACCTCTCTCTGCCTCTGTGTGTGCATGTTTTAGAGAGACAGAGAGAACCAGAAAACTAAAGAAACTGAAGCTAAATTAAATGGGTCTTATAGGTGTCTTTAGTAGAGTAACCGGCGATAACCAGGGAAACACACACACGCGCGCGCGCTCACCCACATATACAAATATCTCTATATGCAAAACGTTCTCGCAAAGCCCGTGTGAGATTCGTTGAATATTTTAATGGTTAGCAGAGTGCCTTGTTATGAGTGGGGATCGTCATTGTTTTTTATGTCTGGTGGTAAAAGCCAAAGCATGTGTAACTGGTTCTGCATCTAGCTTCTTAAATAAAATTACAGGTACATACATTAGGGAGTTGCACAGCGACTTACAAAATATCAGTAAGATGAATAACAGCCAGTCCTCTCTCAGAGTAATCAGAAGAACTAGAAATGCCAGTGCACCCGTATTTTTGATTGTTCCAAACATTTTCCATTGCCGCCATCACTTGCGTTGCATGCATTCCATGAGGAGGTATATTTGGAGGAAGTTTTCAGGGGCTGGTGCCACTCTACCCGATAGAAGCTTGTCAGACACCTGACTTTCGTTTTTGTGTCACCTTAGAAGGCAGTGCGCATTCTACTCATCATTAGCATTTGCTATGCGAGTAGTCTATAAATATTTCAGCGCAACGGAATTTCCTTTTAACAGTTTGAAATACATACTGTAGTCCTTGGCTCTCTGATCAGCGATCACAATAAATCTGATTTTGTACCTATCGTTCCTCAGTCTGATATGCATATAATTATACATCAAAAGCAGTCGCATCAATTGTAGAAAACTCTCTGTAGGAATATCATCGGAGACGAGACTATGTAATGACTTCCTCTCAACAAAACGTCATTGCCACGAACAACCATAGACTAAAACTATAGGAACTCATATAATTCATATGGCTTCTAATTGTTGTAAAATTACAAGTAACTAACACTTTGTCTTTTACAAAGTATTTTATTGTACAACAGTATATTGATCATACAAAAATATTTATTTGAAGGATACTTCTCTTACACATTGGAAGCTTTGAGCGTATTGCAGTGAGAAAGCACTATATATATATACATACAATTACAGATACATGTGTATAAGAGAAGGCATAACAGACATTGATTCACATTGATGGCAAAATATTTCACATAATTTAATATCAGATATCATTTTCAATTTTGATCATCTCAGATTTGTGCTGAAGAGTGGTAATTCATGCTGGAGTTTAGTTAAAAACTGTATCACTGTAGATGATACACAGCGGAATCTATTTAAAGGTAATTTTATTATTTGGGAACACAAGTTTCAAAGAAGATAAGAAGGTCCATGCAAAATTATCGCCAAGAAGATTATTGTATGACACGAAAAACAATAATGGACAGCAAAAAAGAAGAAACCAAGTCCTGGGACTCGCAGTTCTAAGAAACAATTGTTCACAATTCTTCGCTTAAGAATGTCCGGGCTAGACCATCATCCAGCGACCACAGCCGGGCTAGGGGTTGGAGTGGGGTTAGGGACCGCCTAAAGCCCCCGCCTGATGGGGGGCTCCGCGCTAACAAATGGACCGTCGGGATAACGGTCCATAATTTTTGTATTGCCCTGTTACGTATGCTATGCCGGCTTCCGAAGGCCCCGCATCCCCCCAGCGCTAGTTCTGCAGCGACTTTTCTGAGATGAAACACAGAGCCTTTTTAGAATAGCAATGCCATATTGATACTGTGAGAATTACAGTCAAGTCGGAAAAGGGATAACTTGCAAGCAGGAACTAAGCACGAAGTAATTGGTCGAACTTCCGACACAAAATCCGATCAGGTATTAGTCGTAGTAGCATTTGTAACAAATCTGTTAGCGCAGTGCTTCAGTACGGAGCAACATCAACAGAGTGAATATCATCTTCTGTGCTTTTTCAATTTGCATGTCGTATTCAACCGCACTGTTAACAAAGACCCGACACCACGACAAACAAACAATAAAGAAACAAACACACCGTGAAATCGCAGTAATTCCAGCAGATCAATATAAGTTTACAAGGTACTTTATGTCAAGATTTGCCGACAGTTTATAGTGTGTAAACGTCGACAACAACATTCGTTTAACACGACAACTAACTGTGTTCATGTCATGGACAGATTTTATTGGGGTAGACGTCTTTGCTGAGCGTCGACAAGCGGATTTTTAAAGCTTTGTCTGCTTGAGAAACTCACTGATGTATAGCTTTGCTTTTCTCAAGGTAAAAGATATTTAAAGAATATATTACTGGTTTTGCTTCAAAAAGAGTAGATATGTGGAATAAGGTGGGTAGGGGTGTCATTGAAAAACAAGGACAACGCAGAAAATGTTTTTGAAAAGTGAAGAATCTAAGTAAGGGGAAGTTCTACAATTCGACAAATACGAGAACAGTGGTAGAAATTATCTTTGGATAGGATGGTGCCACGATATGTGCAGCACTTGGTCAACGCTAGCGTTCGAATTCTTTATGAATATCAAAACGATTACACGAAGTAAGATTACTATTCCAGAGAAAATTAAAGAGGCTGATACATTAGATAAAGCGTCTTTTTAGAGCACAGATATGTAAAACATGGCAATATTTTCAGACAGTGCTGTGCAGGAAAACAAATAATTACAGAAAGTTATACAACGTTTCAAAAACAGAAGGAAACTCCAGATGGTTCAAAGCAGCAGTACAATCACATATAAGTCACGAAATGAAAGTAATTTCACGCAAGCCTGAGTCACCCATTTGTTTTACAGAATATTTTTTGGATAAGTTAGTCGGCCCAGCGTGGGAAACGAAACAGGAAAATGCCGTACATCTAGAATTAAGATTGTTGTTAATACGAAGACTCATAAGTGTCTGGAAGAACATTGTGGTTGTCCTGTATTCCAAGCAGCAGACCACTCCTTTGTCCACTTACCAAAGGATAGGAAGTCCCTCAGGGACAGAAAAGGAAAGGTACTGTTATAAATTTCATAGCGTGTTGAGACTGATATACGTTTTTCAATCACCCTCACCCGTGGAATTCAATCGCACACGCACGCACACCTACACATGTGCGTGCACGTTCCGAGTACTTTCCTGGGTGCGCACATGATTTCAATTGCTGACGGACATATTTTAAGTGTTCAGATAATTGGTCTTGGAATATAATGAAACTATAATTTGTGTCTTGCATCATTTTCCTCCCTTTGGATTGCTTCAGTTTTGTTCCTTCTTGGAGGCTTGTAGTGCTTTGCTCTTGCTGAGATTTCTGGCGCAACCAACAAGGAAAGTTTGAAGCATTGCTAGGAGTGATTTATCGTTTGAGAAGAAGCCGAGAGAAGGAAAAATACAATAATAGGTGAGATCAAAACAGATTGTACGTCACACTGAACACACTGAGCAAATCATCAGCTATGATGCTGAAATTTATTTCTATTCTTTTATTTGTTCTCCTCCCCCATGTCTCTAGGAGACGCATTCATACACTCGCATAAATATTTAAGAGAGAAATGGGTATTTTATAACCACAATAAGTCTCATTATAATTCCTATAATTTGAACCAGATCATGATTAAATATAAAGGAAACGAAATATTAATTATTAGTATGCAAATTCTGCGTTGTGTACACGACAAAGCTGTGAAATAAGTGGTCACCTGGGATTCGAGAATAAAAGCACTGAATTGCAAGACGATAAGATGTGGCTGCTTTCTCGTTTTTGATTTGAAATAAGTATAGAAGTAATTACACATTCTTCCTCATATGTACATCTTTTCTACAATATGAAATCGCGAAATTCGACAAAGTACTTTTTATGCAAAATAATGTAGAAGAAAGAGCAATACAGCATTCAGAGCATTCCAATATTTTGCATTCAAGAAACACTCACTTGACATACATTTCATTTAAATTTGAATAGTTAATGCTGTCTTATTTAAAAAAATTTAACATTCGGATACAAACAGGGCAAATAGCAAATGGCTTTGTCCCTCTGGGGTCGAGCTAAACCTTTGTTTCGATGCTGGTTACTTACGTCCAGCTGAAATATACTTTGATCAACCGGCGTTCTTTCTTTCCTACCCACCTGACATGTCCAGCAGCTATCCTAGTCGACAAGCAAAGTTAACATGTTTATTTAATTATGAGAATGTCTTACTTCTTGATCCAAGACAAGTATGCGTTAACCGTAACAACTTAGCAAATGTCATAACATTCATTTGCATTGTGCGAGCACAAGCATCACTTACACCTGTACTGAACGCTTTCAACATCGGTAATATTGCATGACACACGGTTGCCACACTCGTAGGACACCAAGTACCTCTACTTGCAACAGTCAAGCGACCTAAGCAGGTCTGACCCGGCACAACACCTTGTCAAAGACTGTCCCTCAATGCACCTTGGATGGTAATGGATGCCGTGGTGCTTAGAGGAAGAATGGCTTAAGAACATCAAAGACTGGACCGGTCATCCTTTGAAGGATCTGCTCACTCTCACCCAAAACAAGTGCAAGTGGTGGACCTTGTCAGTACCGCGACTATCCATGTGCTCCTCCCAACAACACGTACCGGTCAAGAGACGGTTAATATTGCGTTGTATATACTTACATTATGTTTTGCCACGTGTAAATGTAAAAAAAAAAAATAAAAACCAACAAAGCAGATAGAAAGACATACACTTACCATGTTTCAAAGTTTTGACGTGTCTTGATGGTTCGGCGTGCGCAGGTTGCCGCTGGTAGTAACAGTCGTAACGTTTTACAACGGTTGTTGCGAGTGCACCGTGTGTGCACACAGTCAGTTATACAGCTGAGCGTGCCCTAGATATATTAATGTGAGTGCGTCTGTGTCGGTGGCCTTTATTTATCTGTGTCAGAAACAGCTGTTAGAAGCTTCACCAGGTTATGTTCACCGCCGCCGTGACGAGCCCCAAATGATTGTAAGCAAATCGTCAGGGTTCTCTTATTGATTACTACTTCTCACTACATGTGTACAGAAAAAGCGGGCCTTCCAGGGATTTTGGCTTGATGGCTTGCTGTTCTCACCCTAAATCGTCTGACCTCCCCGAAAATAGGTTACAGGAAATACATCTTCTATTCATTCCCGGGAAAACTGCAGTCTATATTTAACCAGATGCGTCATTGGCTCTCCAACGGTTTAGGCTGGTCTTTAATCTTCAATAGCTGAATAGTAGATTAAATGTGGTGTATGAGAAATGTGTGGATTTAATGAAAGTAATATGAACTCAAAGTTACAGACGTGCATGCAGAGACTCATAGAAATGCACGAGAGAAAAGGGCGTAGAGTCCCGGGGATGAGTGCATCCGTGTTTACGCTAAAGGTCTAGCGTTCGTTACTCGTGATAAGCTGTCAACTCACGTGACATGCGGAGGTGTCTGCAGCTGTTTCCCCTATCCCCAGGTACTTTCTAATCTCTGATACCACGTTGTCTTTATCCAATGACAGTCAGAGTACTTGACGATTGGTCTAATACCAATATGATGTGATTGTAGTGTGCTGAAATAACCGTACAGTCAAAATAATCAGTGAAAATTCACGCATCAATAAAAGTAATTTTACAGTATTTATCAGGCTTGTGAAAAAAATCATATCTGTTCAATAGTTTAAAAAAAACACTCGATGCGAAAGGGAAATGCCGTTTGCGGTGATGTTTGAGAAAAGAAAACAAGGGTGCCGTGAGTGATAATAACGAGAAAAATATTTTATGCAATCAGTGAACAAGAATTATGGTTCTAGAATGTTTAATTCATTACACTATATTTTAGTTACATTTTAGCAACTTTTTATCGATACATATTAAATATTTATTTTCAATGTCACAATATGTGTCACAATCGGTACAGCAAGTTGATGGAAATTTCACCATCTGCCAGAGTTGCAAGGAGTAAGAAGACTAAGAAGACTCCCTAGATGTCATTATAGTCATTATATTATGTCTAGACTGCGAGTATGAGGTAGTAACAAATACTTAATAGCTTCTTTGGCAATAGGAGTGCACTTCAATAAACATTATAAGAAAGAACAAACACATGAAGTAACTCCGACAACACTCTTATATCCATTACTTTTTTCTAGCACCCGCTTTCTTTCTCTATCTCAGCAGACGACTCTCTTCCAATCTACCGAGCACTCAATCTCTGTGTCACACATTCTCCTTTATCGCAGTCCTACAGCTTTCCTTCCTCGTGCTCTCTTACGATAAAACAATGGATTCCCCATGTGGTACACGGATTTTGTCTTGGTGTCACATACATGCTTCTGACACAGGCTAGCTTACACATAAATACATATATTTTACACACACACACACACACACACACACACACACACACACACACACACACACACACACACACACACACACACACACACACACACACACACACACACACACACACACACACACTGACTGATTAGTCGATATATATATATATAAAACGAATCAGCTGGTAAAATAAATATTTTTGGAAATCTTGTTTCTGCATGTTTCTCTTATCAAATCAAACTTTATTGTCTGTCAGAGGAAGTCCAAGACAGAAAGTTTTCGTTTGCTCAACCACATATACAAACATAATATGAGCATAGTGTATCGTTGGGATTATTTGGCTTTCAATTGTTCGAATATCCGTTTGTTCGTTAAATTCAGCAAAATGGTTGAACTTTCGAAAGCGAAACGTGTGCACGGGGGTGGAGCTATGATCGCTGTAACAAACTGTGATGGGTTTGTCACGATATGACACAAATATGGTGATACAAACAAAAGGTTCACGTGAAACAAAAGTCCTGAACCTTTGTAATATCAGTGGAATTCGAGATCCCATCCCCCCCCCCTTCTCGCCGCTCTCATTTTATCCCTTGTGTTGAGATTCTACATCTCCCACAGTTGTATTCGCACAAGAGGATAGTTGAGGAAGAGTCTATAGTAAAGACAGAGCAAGATGAGTGAAGACATATAATGAGGAAAGTAATATTGCTTATGATATTTAATGGTAATATGAAGAATTTACACAAAAGAGCGTACTTTCATACAGCATTCATGCGTCGACCTACAGACATACCCAGTTCCAGAGATAAATAGATAAATACGCTGATGTAAACATCCTAGTTCTATGAGTACTGTGTAATAAGAGAAAAGAGAGATCCAAGATATTGTACTTCCAAAGACCAAAGGTTACAAACTATTCTTCTCTTTGCCACTTCAAGAAAAAAATCATTTTGCAGATAGTGAGTTCGAGTACATGAATCCCATCTAGCTGGGTTTGATAAAGAATTTTGTGAAGGCTTTGAAAAAAAATTCATAAGTTTTCCAATATCTAACTCAGAAGTTCCCCAAATGAAGCGATGCTAAAAGAAGGAATTTACAACGGCCTAAATATCATAGATGTCCTCAGAGATCCTATACTTGAAATGAAACTGACCATTTGAGAACTGCAAGCATGGATCTCCTTCAGACCAGTTGTAGATGGGTTTCTTTGCCAAAAAAATCTGATGATTATAAATATTTGGTGGCAAAGATTCTAGCTAATTATCAGAAAGTAGAATCTCCAATGTCACTGAAAATGCACTTTCTTCATTCAAACACTCTCTCCTCATAACCTAAGTCATGTCAGTGATGAACAAAGGTAACGCTTTCATCAAGATATCTAAATCATTGAAGACTGCTACTAATGGGAGTACAGTCCTAATATTATGGGCGACTTTTGCTGGTTCTTACAGAGGGAAGTAGTGTTTCTTACAGGAGAAGGCAAGATCCCAGCGTCATTTTCCACCAACGACAGGGGAATAGTAATATTATGGCATGTCCGATCTGTTAATCTTCTTAAATAAAGGAAATAGCAACTTAAAATTGAGATGTGTTAGCTATTGTTCAATTTTACCAGTGTAATCAGGATGTTTTAATCTGTCTGTATTTTAGAACCATTTGGTTGCTGCATTGCATATTGTGAACATGTTATACTATAAAAACGTGTCTCTTTCTTATGCTTAGAATTATTTTAAAATCAATTCTATTATTATTATTTCAATGTTTTCTTCATGTTGTTAATTTGATAACATTTCAATAACACTGTAACAGCAGACAGTGGGGCTTTATTTCTTCGCAGTCAGTGCATGTACACAGGCCGTTCTTACCCCCCGCGGGGCCCGAGGCATAGGGTATGTGCGGGGCCCTTGACACCACGATCGCCACGGTTGTTATTTAATGAAATGTGCGGGGCCCTAGGCAGATGCCTCGTCTGCCTGCCCCTAAGCACGGCCCTACATGTACATATGAAGCGGGAACCGTAGCTATCTACTTGCCTCTTGGGTTTGACAGTCGTGATTCGAGTTCCTCTACCTTTGTATTACACAACTCTACAGCATGTAGCTCTGACAGGTAATAAAGCAAACCCGTTTGGATGCGTAGGTGGATGATGTGAAATATCCCTCGATTTGCATGCTACTTCTGCTGGCAAAAGAGTCAATGCCTTAAAGCATCACTTTTCGAATTATTTTGCATGTGAATTCTTTTGACAAAGCATGCGTTGGTGGAAAGAATACACAACTACCTAGCATAAATAAATACTAGAAAACAGAAGAAAGCCGCAACAAAGGCTAGAGATAAGAGTTAGTAGTTGTAGGTGCGTGTTAGCAAGCCAGCTTCGTGTATGACCATTCATCAGTCACCCCCATGTATCTCATCTTGTATTGCCTACACACCCTAAACCCAACGGAATCATTTCTTATAACGCTCTTCACTCTTTGGTATGGGACAGAAGTGGATTTTCTAGCAATCCTGTTTATCTTTATGAATGATGCCCCATGTTAAATGGAAAAAATGTTCAAGACACACCAAAATCAGTCCATTTACTTCATTGCATATTTTAAGCATATTGTAAACAACCACTTAAGAGGAAACTTCCTTTATACTTCATACTTTATAAGACTTGACAACCTGTAAAAGCGAACTAATAAACTACTTAGAAGGATATAAATGAACTTTTAAAAGATATTTGATCAAAGAAAATGTAACACTATGATTGTTAATGCACTTTGATGTTAAATGATATCGCTTATTGTTTACCATTAATGGCAATGTTAAATCCATTAATCCGTATATCCGTTAATACATGAAGGGTATTGACCAAACAAACACGAGTCCTTGCCAAATAAGGACATCTTATCTCACCATGAAAAAGTGCTATTAAGACATGTTTGCAGATTAAAAGAACAATAAATAAATTTTGAGTTATTGGTATAAATTACAATGTCAACTTTCAACTATAAATTCCACCCCAATGCTAATATAGCTTTACAGATTTTTTTTTTTTTTGCTCTACGCTAACTGCCAGTTTCCTTTTCTCCCTTTTCTCTTTTCTCCAGATTTAGCATGCTAACAATGGAGCAATTGTAGGTTTCGACAACAGATGAGGTATACATAGAAATTATTGTCTCGCCATTTTAAGATAATAATCTATTCAGCTCTAATTGCTCTTGTTAAGAAGAGTCATTGAACTGTTAGTGCCCTTCAGTAATTAAATTCAAATTGCATAGGGAAGGATTTACAGTGGCTCATTTTAAGGACCGGAAAAAGGTAGCCGGGTCTCTGTTTGACTCAAGGATAGGTCATGTCCAACAAAATAAGGCACACTTGTAGAATCAAAATGCACACAGACCCAAGAGCGAACAGCAGTTGATCTTGAACGGGTAAATGGGAATGGAGGCCATTGTTTTCGTCCTACATGTACAACGTGCAGTAAGAGTCCGGACGCTGTAAATGTAGCAGAAGAGCGGAGATGTTCTGGAAGTTTCTTACTCTTCCAACGCATCGGCCACGCCCTTGATGAATAATTATATTGTATAAAGTAAAATCAAGACCACTTATTTCAAGAGGTCACCGGTTTTCGTGGTCGGGGGTAAGAATGCACTTCTGAAAACTCTTTGCTAATTGAGAAAATTAACCTCTTGGAGAAAGAGGTTCACCCGGTAGTAGAAAGTGAAATAGGTTGTACTGTGTATTCTTTTTTTTCTCTCTCTCTCTCTCATCCCCACAAAGACATACACGCATGCACTCGCTAATTTGCCACACTCATACACACATATGGAAACACCACGCACTAAGGGCTAGGTTATTAGTTTTCACAAAGATAGGACTTCAAGATCAGACAACATGTTTAAGATGCCTCCAGTGAGGACACCAACAAGGCGTTCCTTTGTGTGCACCTTACAACGAGCTCAGTAGATACTGCTGAACCTCGACTTGTCCTACTGAAAGATGTGAATGTCACAGGCCATGAATAAACAGGCAGGCCGAATAGGTTTTAAATACTTCTTTATGTGTATGTCTGTGGATGATAGTGGACACCACATAGCAGCACTCATGTGTGTGCGTGCATGCATGAAAGTATAATATTCACACACGTGAGTGTCGGTGCGTGCTACATTCACACGTGATCTAATCTGAAAAAGGTCTCTCTCTCTCTCGCACACACACACACCATTTTGTCTCTCTCACTAAGGAGCGCAGTTAAAGTGAGATATGTTTCTCAATCCGATTATGAAGCAAGATATACGAAATGGTGATCGCTTTAGAGGCAGTCACTTTTAATCTGTGGAACGAAAGAAAAAATTAAAGGCGTAGGTAAACAAACCCTCGGTAGAATATTTTCAACTACGCTTGATATGCGTGTGTGTGTGTGTGAGCGCGCGCCGTAGTGATGATCAAGTCATAGCAATGCATCTTCAAACTAGTTAACAAGTTAGGTTCACGATAAGATTTGCAATTAAAAATATCTGAAGCCAACTGCTGTTGCTGTCCATAAAGAAATGTGTATAACAAGCGGCCAAGACAGCTTAAACTCTATCAAGTGATAATCCCTTAATTAAATAGTACATAATTATGTATTTATGGGCGATAATTTACGGGCTGAGCAGGTTGCTTATCTTTCCGGATTGGAAATTCCCATTGCCGGCATGTTTGCGTGTGATTGCATTGATCAGGTGCTTAATCTGGTTGGTTAATTTTGTTTGCTGGCGCTCAACGATAATGAACATGCTTTGATGACGGGTAATGCAAAGTAGTCTAGACCGATGATCGCAAAGCTACGAATTATCTGGAAGAGTTTGATTGCACGAATGAGTGAGGGAGAAAATCCACCTCGTCTTAAACATGCCCGATACATTTGCTAAATCAGCAGATATATTGTTGATTCTCCAATGGATTTGTGTAAGCAGGAAGCCTGTATAATCCCTGTTAAAGCCTGTCTTTGTGAACTTGAGTAAGGGGAATATTCCTATCTGTTCGTGGAAAATATTCGCTTGAAAGATCCCTCACAGCTGGACTTATCACTTGGTGACTGCCTTATCCGGTGTGGCTATGCAAGGTGTGGGAAGCCTGCTGCAATCTGTGTGTGTGTAGTCCTTCATATTACACACGCTGAAAGGAGGTCCATGCAACGTCACCTGTCTTCTGGTCTCCTTTTGCTTTTCTTTCTCTGATCTGAGAACGCCACAACCTACTTTAACCGTCAACTTCAGTGAATCAGAAAGCGTTTTAGCTTGTGAGAAACAGGGATGGGTCGGTTACTCGGTATGGAGACTAAAGTGGTATCTAAAATACCCAGAGCAATACAGACAGAGCAGTTAGTTTCCAGTCCTGGGAAATATGCAAAGACGACCCTTACACAATGAATGGAATACTTCACCTCGCCGTGGCAGGTCGTATACGCTGCTACAAGTCATTTCTCGTAACCCAGCCTCGGGTCGCTGTGCGCTATCCAGGACATAGCACAATCTCTAAGGCCAAGGGGTGGGAGTGGGACTGACTGCACTTGTCGCAGCGATGAAAAGGGGGGCGAGGGAAACAAGTTTTATCACACTACTGACAGTGTCTGTTTACCTTGTGCCGCTCACTCTCTCGTTATTTATGAAATACATGTAATAGTGTAGGTATTGTTACAATGTAGTGTGTAGACAGTTATACTCTGTGTGTGTGTGTGCGCTGTTTGGGTGGGTGGCTAGGAGGGTCCAAAATCATGTTTTTTGTTTTTTGTTTTTTTTTTAACTTTCTTGATTTTGGCTTATCAGATATGATTAACATAACAGTTTTCATGTTTTGATTTAAGAAGAATTTTAAGTGAAGGTATGGTAATTACCGTTACACGTAAGTGGTACCGAACCATGGGTATTCCCCACCTCTATGGTAAATTCATACAGCAGTCGACAAAGTTTGTTTACAAGATTCACGGGGAAAACCACAGTCCGTGACAGGCGTGGGAGTGTAACCAGCAACAAAGGTTAACAATAAACAATAAACACCTTAATGGCAGCACTCACCTGTCTATGTCAGTATGACGTAGACTATATTTTTATTTGTTGACACTTAATGTGCACCGCATTTACTTGCCTACTCAGATATAATAGTGAGTTCAATCAACGCACTTTTGGAACGATTTCTGTTTAGTCACAAAGGTGAGACGGAGCAAATAAGCGCAAACTAACAAACTGCTGTTCACAGCTATATTTTACGGAAACATTACTAATTTCCGTGTTTTCTCGAATTTCATAAGTTTTCAAATGTCGTCTGTTCACTAGTGAGTGAAGAAGCAGCGCTGTCTAATTTATTTATTTTCAAGTCTTTTCTAAAGGCAGCGGCTTCTGTAATAGCCTTTGACTCTAAATCAGTGGAACAATACTTTTATTAGAGGCTACCTGGAGACTTGAGGTGAGTTATACTCATGTAATCAGGTTCTTTGTTATTTCTAACCCTGATTACTCACAGTTCTAAAGTACCTTAGTGATATTGGTTATTGGTTCTGCCAGTTGTTTATAAAAGTACTAATAAGAGTCTCCGACCTTGCCCAAACCAAGAATCGTTTATCGTGGACTTAATTTCGCCCGCAAAGTCGTCCAACTGTAATTTTATTGTTTACTTTGGATCTACATGTACTACTTTGTTTGAGCCAAACTTGGCATCAGTATATGGAAATAGAGAAATGTGACTGCTGCTCTTCCCTCCTTTCTCGGGTATTGCTTTAAATTATCGTAACATTTGTATAAAATTGAATCCAGGAACGAAGAAACCAAACGTGTTTGTATATTAACAGGCTGAAGCAATAACCTGTACATGATTTTGTTTTGTATATTTTGATCTGTATGTCAGCATTGGATTTTTCTTTGCATTTACCACAGCTGTGTTTTGCTCCTTCCATTTTATAGTTGAAATGTATATCGTGTTCTTTACTAAACGTGTCTGCCTGTTGGATAGTCTGAAGCACTCTGGACTGTCCCAATGACTTTGGAGCAGGTGGATACAACACAATGTAAACTGCTCTTTCCCTTCACTGATAAACTGTTGTTACCAACAGATAAACGAGGACAGCAAGATCTCTAAAATAACTGAAGAAATCTCTGGGAGACAGAGAAAGACTGACTTTCGGAGAAGGAAGAGGCCTGTTGAGTTTTCTGTCACGACAGCTTGTGCTCCCAGCGGTCTCCTCTCCAAGATGGTGCCCAGGTACTAAATGTAGGAACAATCTCCATCCTTTTCATGGTTTTATGGATAACACTTACGGGACTTGGTGAAGAATTCCGACGAAAAGCAAAGACATCCTCTTTGGTCTTACATTAAGTTTTAAGAAATTGTCCTCGTTCCAGGCAATAAATTAAGTCAAGGCTACACAATGGGTATCTACTGACCCGGTAAGAAGAGATTTTATTGAGAACCCAACTGTCGTGTTTAGGTTTTATGTTCGATATTTACGATAGCTCAAAGCCAATATGCATACTTTGTTGGGGGAGGGGGAGCTGGATGACACTCTGGGCTATCCCAATGACTTTGGAGCAGGTGGATACAACATAAAGTAAGCTGCTCTTGTTCTTCACTGGTTAATTGTTGTAAAACAGATAAACGAGAAGGATAGCACGCTGTCTATGTGCGATCTATAAAAGATCTGAAGAAATGGCTGGGAGACAAGGAAAGACTTAAGTTTCCTGAGAAGGAAGAGGCCCTGTTGAGCCTTCTTCACGACAGCTTGAGTGTTGGTATCTCAACGAAGATGGTGCCCAGGTATTTAAATGTAGACAATTGCCACTTCCTTGTCGTGGATAACACTACGGGACTTTGTGGAGAATTCCGACAGAAATTAACGACAATCTCTTTGGTCTTATTCACATTGAGTGATCGCAACAGGCAATAAATTCATCGAAACCTACCCCATGAGTATCTACTGGCCCACTAAGAAGAGAGAGCAGTGTAGTGCCATCAGAGAATTTGACAAAATATTAGCTTTCATAGTTACTGCGACAACAGAATCAACAGATTCAGCCTTGGGATGAGCTGGTGCACGTTGTCATGGAGTCGGAACAAGTGCCATTGGCAAATACTCGCTGTTGCCTATCAACCAAAACGAGAAGAATCCATCACACTAGCAGGTTGTCAAGGGAAAACCAGTCAAGCAGTCTTCTAACTAGGAGATATGGTTGGATGGTGTTGAAAGCCGAGGAGAAGTCAGCAAACAAAATTCGTGCAGGAGCATGGAGATAATCCAAGTGTTAGAACAAAGTATGAAAGATAAACAGTTTAGCATCATCAACACTTCGTGTGGACTGGTATGCAACTTGGAAGGGGTCAAGACATTTGTTAGTGGCATATAGAATCAGTGCTTTGATAATTGTCTTCAATACATTCATGACCAACGATGTTAAGGCAACTGGTCTAAAGTCATTGAGATGCTGAGCTGAAACTTTTTCCGGAACGGGGACGCTTTCCAAGCAGCAGGGATGGAGAGTGAATCCACAGAGCGCTGAAATAGGTGTTGGAAAATGTCTCCGATTTACTGCAAGCAGAAACGTAGTGTTCTGCCGCAAATACTATCTGGACCTGAAGTCTTGAGAATCGTTACTTGCTGAAAAAGCTCCACAACCTGGTCTTGACGAGTCTCAACCCTCAGAACAGGATTAAGAGAACTGAACATATCCTTAATGTTCAGGGAGAAGTCATGTGTCTCGAAACTAGACAAGAAAGCATTAAGAGCATTAGGAATGGCCGTACTGTCAACATAAGATAGTATGTTTTGGGGATAAAGCTGCATTGCAACATGCTTACAATATAAAAAGTCTGAATTTATTCAACAAATGTTTAAATTGTTCATAAACAGGCAAAGTGTTAAAGCATTAAACCTTTAATGTGCCGTAAAGTTCCATTGTATTGGGAATATTGACAAACAAGTTTGACCTCAGCTCAGCATGATAACTAAAATTCGAATGCCCCGAATTTTTGCCCCCAGACCGTTGATTTCACGTGACCTTCAAAGATAATTATCAGTCGTCCAACGACGTTTTTCCGGTTAAGAAAGTCTTCTTAGCTACGCTTGTAAAAGGTAATCTTTTAAGATACGATCTGATGTGTGGTCGACCCTTCCAACACTTGAAACATGCTAAGTGGCTTTAAAGTTTAAGCAAACATATTTTAAAGATTTATCTATGTTGGATTCATATATATTACATATAAACTCACGGTTTATAGTATTGTTTTTGATAAAAAAAATTACTTTTTGTGCGCAAATACTTGCCACTGATTCTTATTAGTCTCGAATGGACCATCAGAATACAAATAGGGAATTCAATGCTCGTTCAATCATTTTTCTATATAAATATTTCCAATAGCTTTACAATGGTAGACACATCCCGTTGACTCAGTTTCTGTTTCGAAAGATTAATATATATTACCTTGTTGGACACTGCTTCTACCATAAGCTCACTTTTTGTTCGCCCTACAGCACAGTTCAGACACGTGACTACCAATTTAAATCAATTTAATCTCTCCGCTGTTTGTCAACATTTTACCAATTAAAAGATCCATTTGGGGACAAAAGTTTCTGATCGAAGTTTCTGATCCAGATGCGCATGGGCAGTACACTCGCTGCTAGCCAAAGTTACTACCGCGTGTAAAGTGAACACTGCTCAAGACGTAGACCGCCAAAAGGTCAAAGAGTAACCGTGTCAAATGTCATCTTACTAGGGTTGAATGCCGAACACGAACGAGTTTCATGTTCCTCAAGCAAGCATATCACATTAGGCCATCAGTGCCTGTATCTGCACCTACACAGTAGCTGAAATACATCCGTAACTACTCTTGGTAGCGGTGTAACGAATGGGTGTACAGTGGATGTCATTTGGCCTCTTCCCAGGGGTGTCCGATGCATTCATGTGAAACTACTGGAAACAAAATATGTGACAAAAGACATATTGACCAGCATAAAAAACTACGATTCGTTAGTGATGAGATTCCTAGCGAAGTCTCAGGTGGCATCTCTATTTGTTCATTTCATCACGCAGTCCATTTAAATACAGTTCTGTGATGGACACACTCTGAAATCTGTTTTGTACGATAGGTATTTTGAGGTGATCGGTAATGATTTTGTAAATTACACTGTTAAAATGTAATCAAGCTTGAAACATAAATTTAGGATGGTGATATACAGAGAAAAGATTAAAGGAACGAACGAGCACATGCACGCACGACTGAACAAATAAAGTATTGAATATACGAATGAATAAAATTCGACAGAACAGATATAGGACCAGAAAAGCTGTGCCTTACTTAGTCATATTTTAAACACTGTCATGGCCGAATTTTTTCAGGCGTCGACCTTTCCATCTCTAGACTTCTTCGTTTACAAGAACGATCTGCTCATAAATGTAAAAAAATCATCAAATGACTTTAATATATTTTCTGAGGAATAAGACCCACCCTTTCTTAAAAAAATAAGTGCTATGATCATCGGAGGTATAAAAGTTGTTCGAAACACAGTTTTAAATATCTACGCAACATTTCTAGCTTTAAACAAAATTGACTTAGCTCTGCTTTCTGAGAATTAATGTACACAACCTTAGTTAGTACTACTAGAAGAATTGCAGACAGTATCTTTTTCCTTAAATGTGTATAACTCACTATCAGGCAAATATCTCTATCTAATATATTTATACAAAGAGGCAATTTTATTTGTAGATCATAAGGTTTAATTATTATACATAAATGCAAGCAATAATTTCTCCTTTTCGTAAAATATAAACTATAAGTATTAAAGATAAAACTAAATACATCTTTCGCCATAATAAACATTTTTCTTAATGATGGTACAAGAATTAAGAAAAAATGCAGAGCTTCAGTGGGTGTAATAACTATGATGGAGGAAGTTGAAAAACGTTGTGAAATTAGGGATACTGTTTCCAGGAAGTTAACACCTGGTATTATACTCGTCTTATTGTTAGAAAGATTGAAATAACCTAAACGGGATTGTTAGTTTGAAATTCAATACCTTCCGCTGTTCTTTCCGTCGTCTTTATTAAATTTACCCTTTGACAAGGACAACATAAGGTTATCGGAAAGTGAAAACAATTGATGACACAAACTAGATCCGCAAAGACAATAGTTCTTTGACATGAGTAGCCATCGGAATGAAGGGGCGAGTGTACAGTAGAAACGAATAAGGAAGCACGTTACTGAATACGGCAGTTCAGTGAGGGAAACTCATATAAAATGGAAAATATATCTGCATCTTTGACACAATGAACAATTTAGGCTCAAACTATCATAACCGTGAATTATGAACAAAGAGCTTAATTTACTTTTGGGTGCTGGATATAATATGAGACAAGAAATTGAGACTGGGGACCACTTGTAACTGTCGAGAGCCTGCACACGGTGACTCGGAAGATTTAGCCCTCGCTGCTCTCGCATCCCCGCCTCCATTTTGCCGACTGTTATAGAGAATAATCAGTTCCTTTAACCCATCCAAAACAGGAATAGATGCTAATATTTCTTCAAAATTTCCAAGTCGTATGTCGGATCAATTTAATTAATTAATTATTTTTGAAAATGAGGCATATCGTGTGAAATGTTTACCAACAAAACGGCTATTGAATGTTTGTAAACATCTGCACCTTTATAAAACTATGTTTAATACATTGCCCGTCCAAATTATTTTACAGAATATCGCCTAACTTTCTCTTTCATAGATTGTTGTAAAACTTTGGCGTCTTTGGCAGTGCTTCAGCCCAGACATAGATACGAGCTGGCCCACTCAAGTCAGCTCTCCCATAACCATCATCATATCACCACCTACATGTGCGTACACAATTCAGCCTTCATTTCACTAAACGAACACTCAGCTCATTATAAGGAAGGAGAGAAACAGGAGTTTGATTGACTCTGACATGGGAGTTTCCTCGTACATCTTTTTTTGTGTCCATCCTTCGTGTGTTTGCCTCAAACATTTGTTTGTAAATGTTATTGAATGCAAGCCAGTCAGCTTGAACACGCACACACACAAACGCACGTACAGGCGCGTGCGAGATTAAACTTTGTGTACCTTTTCAAACGTAAGCTTTATATTCATGTTAAGCTGTTCGTGATATTGTCAATGTCCTGATGAACATCAGGCTGAGAGCAGACATTTTAGGAATTTGAATGCAATTATCTGTAAATAGAAAGAATATGATGCTCTATCAAAGTAAATATTAAATAATAAAAGTTTAGAATGTCGAAGAGTGAAAACACCTCTTAGATCGTTCTCCTACATTTTTGTAACGACGAAAGATGATACAAATCGATGCAGTGAGTATATTTTTTAATCCAAGAAAGATAACTGCCAACTGTTTGGTGACAGATCTGTTTATTTGGGTGTGGTTGCCTCCCTTACACTTGTTTGCCTTCATCCCACGCTTTTTCTGTATTTGTGTTCGTAAAGCCAAAAATAATATCTGCAGTAAAACAAATTTTTAAGGTTCATCTAAGGTTTACCTGACAGAAAATTTTCTTATAGCCGTGGAGCCTAAATTGTTATACTGACAAAGGGACATTGTTGTTGGCAGTTACAAGTAGACAAGTAAACATTCAAACGCACGCAGACACAAACACACTCAGCCGGTATACTTATGTAGACGTAAGTGAACGAAGCACGCGAGAAAAAGCAGCTGTTCTCAAACGCAATTACCATGAGTTTATACATCCTTGCGTGCAGGTATACATGGAATTTTGGGACCCGTGTTTATAATTGGGTAAAGACATACAAATGTGTGCACATACACACACAAATAAAGAGAGATACTACACTGTCACACGGATGCGAATTTTTAGATACACATTAACGCACATTCATTCATTTCTTTACTGACACAAGTTCTCGAACCGTTATGCTTGTCCACCGAAACGTGTTGTCAAAGGAAACAGCTGGACAGACGCAGCGGCTACGAATGCTCACCATTTCGAACTGTTTTGAGTATTCTTGAGTAGATCGTGCATGAAACAAGCTGTCGTTTCCTTCACATGTGCAGGCCAGTTCTTTCTCTGTCTACCTCGGCATCGACCTTACCTCCAAGGTACCCCCAAAATGGTCTTAGAGTGTCGGGCCGAATCACATGGCCAAATTCGACGAGCTTGAACCACTTGACTGTTCCTGGTGTCCAACTAAAGCAACTGATCTATACAAAGCTGTTGGTTTTGTGTTCTACATAGAATATTCGGAACAACATCCTCAGGAAAAAAAACCCGGTACACTTTTATATCCGTACAGTTAGATGGGGAATATGAAAGACTTGTACACTCTGTCATTGGTACATCTATAGTGTTGCTGTGCCATTGTCGCTGTTGTGATCATGATGCGGATGTCTGCCATGGAGTTGCAATCTTTGGAAAGGGTGACTCCAAGTACTTAAAAGCCCTTCACATCCTTTAGGTGTACTCCATTCACTAAGATTTCTGCTTTGTTGTTGGCAATAATGTTTACCATGAAATTGCCATCAGATCAATGTCGTCTTCAAAGCGCAGTTTGATTAGGGACATCCCACAGATGGAAATGAAGGTGTGATGATCGTAAATGCATGATGTTCTGCCAGTAGATGTAAAACATTACAGACGAAAGAAATCACCTTGGTGGACTGTTGTCTGAAAGAAGTTTCTTTAGTTGGTTATTGAGTAGTGCTTCTCTCTGAGTTCTGAGAACGTCTATAGTGCGTCAGTGACTTCAATGAGGCCTTCTTCGATGTTGAAAATTAGCATCACATGCCACAGCTTCTTGTGCCATAACCGTAAAATGCCTTTCTAAAGTCGATGAAGTTGTGAAAAAGACCTCGTTAGTGTTGTAGATGTATTTCTAAGAAGCTACAGTTAAAGTTTTGTTCTGCTGTGCTCTTATTTTTCTGCTAGGAGTGCCTCAGTGGGGATGTTGCGATTCTGGTTTACTTTCAGCATGACTTAGCTTGAGTGGCCGATTAGGCTTATGGTTCTGAAGTTTTGAAAATGTTTACTTTTTCTTTTCTTTGTAAGGGGTATGACTAGTGATTGAATCCATTCTTTGGACAAGTCTTTGGTTTCCCAGATTCTTTGGCACAAAGCAGTAAAGTCTTTTGTTGTTTCTTCCCCACCATTGCTTTAGCAGCTCATCTGGGACGTTGTTTATGTCAGACGACTTCCCTCCCTTCAGAAAGCGTATTGCTTGCTCAATAATCAACAATTAATCAAAACATCCGAAAAAAACTCAAACAATCAACAAAAAAAAGAAAAGAAAACAAAGAATTTCAATTTTCTCAGAAAAACGATTGCCTAATACCCAAGCTTGGACAGTTTAATGTTAGTAAGCGCTGAATACTAGTATCTCATCATCATAATTACCATCTATTCCTTGACTGGTACTGGATGATCACCAGATAAGGTGACCCACCGGCGCCGGTCTTCGGGGGGGACCCGACTAGACTCATCATCTGAGCATGATCTCCATCTCGTGTGCACGCGATGCTCACCAAAGCCTGTTTGTGAGGTTCCGAAACTTGTTGTTGCTGCAAAGTTCAGTATGCACATGGACCTCTCACCTATGGAGACCGATGTGTAGTCGGTATAAACAGTCCTTCATAATGTTCATCAGGAAGATATCGAATAGCACAGGGACATGGGGATAGGGCTCGGAAGGCATCTCCAGCGAACACCTTTCTGAAGAGAAGCCTGCTATCCGAAAAGTATTTCCCACCTGAGCTTATAGTCACCACTCACAGATGTTATATTATTCTGACCTCCAGAGAGGCCGCTATCAAAAACTACGAAGATTAGTAGAGATCGTTTAGTTTAACTGCTTAATTTTAATCCAGTTTATAATTTTACTACGGCATTTCTATCATGTCGAATATAAAATCATCACAAACCCTGACCATTCCATCCCCAATATTTTTTATTGGAGCAAACATCCCTTGTTCCACCTTTTTAATAGAAATATTATACAATAAACATTCTGTTTACTTGCAGTTCACTGTTTCTACTACGGATTAATTGTCCTCACCAGTTTTCCTGAATTGTGTCATCTAGATAATTGTTTTAAACTTCTATCGATAATGAGAAGTATTAGGTCCTTCGAACATACATTATAAACAAATAATCAGCATAAGTTTCCTAAACAAATACTAACAAGCTGCGACTGAAACAGAAATTCGCCTTCAACGCACTTTATCCCACACATTATCTTCTTCTTTTTTTTTTTTTTTTCCGCGCCCTCTGCCAAGTTACCATAGTTTGCAGTTGTCTTATTCTTCATTCAATTCCGACTCCCATCACGCACATAGTCTTTGCATTAAAAGTTGCTTCATTGCAATTACTGTCAGGAATATTGTTCATTGTTTAGTTCCCTACCGAAACTCCAAATTTAGTCAAGCCTCCCTTAATTTCATTGTTCGACTATGGAAAGGTTTCTGGTCGTTTGTTGTGTGGAAACTAAATCTCGCTATTTTAGAGTACCGAATATAATGATAATCTCTTTCCATATATATATATCAGCCGAAGATCACGATGGCCAAAACTCTAGAAATTCTCAGAGCCAGCCCTAGCTTTTCTTGTTGAATTCTTGGAGAGTGAAGTTTCAGTTGACAATTTTCAGATGTGTGATAAGTGCAGTACAGTGATTAGAAAACTCCAGTGGTAGGTGTGCACTGGATCTTTTAAAGTGTTGTATCTGGAAATCAAAGTTTTGCATCTACGATTTTAACTTTACTGAAATTCACTTACGTTTCTTGCAGAAATCTGTCACACGAATAATCTTCTCTTCTGATTCTTTATGCTCGGGTCGTTTGCCAGGTCATGGCACATCACCTGTCGCCGTCTTCTTGGACCTTCTGGTCCTGCAGCAGGTGATGGGGCACATGGCTGTTAGAGGAAGCTCAGAGGTTCTGGGAAGGAGAGACATGAGTACATTTCCCAGCGCGGTGCGGTGTATATTTTATAAACCACTAAAATTCTCTGGTTAATTTGCTCTGGACTTTTTTCTTTACCAGTTTTAATCTTTGACGTTTCTTGTTTTTCCGATTTTGAGAGGTTGCATTGTAGTCAAATTCATACCGTTTGTGGAGATAGTATGCGACATAAAAAAGCAATGACAAAAATAATTCGAATGTTCATCGCTGATTGACGTATAATGTGTAGCTGATTTTAGAAGATGTGTCATGGTATATAGGTCTTACCACACTGTCTCCCTTCTTATTCTAGGGAGAATCTAGGGACGAGAGGATAAGCTGCTTTAAGAACTCTTAACTAAAATTCGGCTCAGACCTATGAGGTCACGAGATACCCAGCAGGTCCACCCAGTCTATAGCTGCGGCTTCTTGGAGGCTTTCCGAGGTTGTAGCTCTCTGTTGGAGGTAAAGCAGCCTGGGAGGGAGATCGGGTAGCTAAATGCCTCCGGTCCATCGCAATGGCCTTTTATTACATATTCAGATCGAGATGACAACCATGCTATGTATTTTTACTAGCAGCTACTAGCACACTACTGGCAGCTCCGAAGGAGGTCTTGTGAAGTCAAACTGTGGGCGAGTGAGAAATAGCCATCACATGATGGCGGGCAAGAATGATTGCTGTAATGACATGCGCTTAACGCCAATTTCACTTTCGTAAAGGTGTGGCCCGCAGGCTTCTCCTCCATTTATACTTTCAAGACACTTTGGCTCACAGCAAGACTTCGCAGGTGCCGAAGCTGCTCCTCGTGGGAGATAATGTCGGTCAGAGCGAGGTCACAGTCTGACGGAATGGTTCTCCTCAGCAACAGCAATTATTTTAATGAAATTTGCTCTCACCACTATGACAGCCCAGGAGACGTACAGGGCAGACCTTTGCACGCGACAAGAAAGAGTCCCGGCAGGTCACTCTCCTCGTTTTAAGCATTGGGACTATTTCTGACACTTTCGTGAGAGTTAATTAAAGGGATAGATCCCACGACAGTTCAACGGAAAAAGCGTTTTCTGCACTTGCTCGGGTTAATAATGACTTAGAGGGATATGACCTATCTCCAGAGTGTGTTTCTATAAGGTCTGGTAAGACATATTCTTTCTGGTTAGTACGAAGAGATAGTTCTGCATGTGCTTCTTGTTCCTTTTTCCTTTAACTGCTGTGATCATCTGTTCCTTTATTTTTTATCTTGGACTGTTTACATCGACATTTCTACAATATATTAATCAATTTAGGGAATTTAGAAAAAGATTTTTGACGAAGTGAAGTATGTTCTTTAGTATGTATATCAATTTTCACGAAAGAAATTTAATATTAATCCATTTAACGGATTTCAAAAGGAAAACAGATTGGACTTCCTTTCTCATATCATTGGTTGGAGCTGAGTACATCATACTTCCCGAATTTCGAGCGACATTCCTTCTGTCGTATGTTATCGAGCCTGAAAGAAATCATCTTCCGCATTGCAGATGGCATGATTGACTCACTTTATGTGTCACTTTTGGTAGGTGGACACACACACACACACGCATACACACACTCCGCGGGAATCAGTACCACATTTTATCAACATAAGCACCAGACACCCAACAGTGACGGGAAATTTATCTTTTGTTTGGTGCTCAGCTGAGACCCACCACTGGCCGAAACTTGACTCTCAGACCCTACCTTGATGACAGACATGAAAGCACCGCCGTCCGGCGTCTGATTCAGCGTTAGGACAGGGTAATTGTGACATTAAATGGTGAGAGATTTTAACAATCTTTACACACTCATTCCAGCTACATTTTGTTTAGGGTTAGTTTTCTTTTATTTCTTTCGTTAATACACGCGAAAGTCTGCATCTTTACAAGCAAACGAGAAACCGCGCTTGTGCACGCATGTTCACAAGAGAGAGCAGGAAATAGGATGGAGAAATAGATAGAATATATGTTAAAAGTTAGTCGTCGTCATCATCATCATCATCATCGTCAGTGAATTTATAGCCCAATTTCCTAGTCAAAGCCATGCTCACCGCCCTATACAAAATAAAATCGACATTTTCACAAAAGAAAGACAAAATGTCCCGTGGAGCAATTAGCAGAAAACGAACTCAAGACTTAAAAGATAATACTAACACATACACGGACACACAAACAGGCACACAGTCACATCAATATTAATACACATAAATTGATATCTCTATATCATCTCATATGCCCTCACAGAACTGTGCATACACATGCATGTACTACTTGCTGGCTCTTCTTTTCCAAATGCAAACATAAATATTGTTCTTATCATTATATCACACTTGTTATTATCACAGCAGCAGCTTCAAGATGACACTCTTCACTTCTGTATAAGAATGATGACTTTGTACACTTCTGTAGAAGAAAGACAATAGTCATGATGATAATGCGACACTTTTCTATCTGTTTTGACCTCCTGATGGCTCACACACTCTTTACAGATGTAACTGGTGTAGCCTCTAGTTTGGACTTTGGAGTGGCTGACACTATGTAAGCCTTATGTAACAAAGTGAACGCACCGGAACCAGAAGAGGAGATTGTAGAGCAGTAGCGGAAGGAAAAGAACAGATGCTGTGTGATGGTTAGCCCTATGGGCAGCTTTGATGCAGCATCGTCTGCTCTCCCTTTTCACGTTAAAGAAACTTTTCGGGATAGAGAAGATCGAGAATCAATAAAGTTAAATGTCGAAGATGAGAAACAAAAAGGTCACAGGCAAGGAAGTGGTCCAGCAGTCGAACAAAAATGCAGAGAGTCACTTTCAAGCCAGTTAGGCAAAGGGACTTCTACTTTTTTCCCAGGACACAGAACCAAGTCATAGGCATAGACGTAGACTTAGACATAGACACTGTTTCCTAGACATAGCTTAAGGACCAAGCTTAGAACTTCTGTTTGGTCTTTACTCCATCTATAAATCTATCCTTAATTACTTTTAAAGATATAATGTATTTTCTTAAGTCCTTTATCACGCGTTTCTCTTTTTAGTGGAAATGTGGATTCTGATCATACGTGTCAGTTCAGCCAAGTCATTTGAACAAATTGCAGTCTGGTTGTCCTCTAAAGGAAAAGATAAATATCGGAAGATAAGCAACACATGAAACCGGCTGGCTTGATAAGTTTTTTTTTTAAACGAGGGCTTGTCTGGAAAGCAATTACTTAAAATAGTAGTTTTATGTTTAATTGAGCTCTTTGCTTATTTAGTTGGTATAAATACGGAATCGTCCTTCTGGAGCATTTCTGTTTAAAACATTTTTCAATCATTGATGTTACATTTGATGTTTGCGTGACCTCTTCACTTATACTTTAAGTATTTATATTTACATTTATTTTACATTTCAAACTTTTCTGGTGTACTTTCCTTGACTAGAATATCTTACCTTCAAACCCAGCCTCATTCATGATCTTGATGATAAGTTTGGTGACCAGTCTACTGGCTGAATGACCAGACAAGTCTGTCGGCCCATGAAACGGTTCACTGGGAGGTCACTCAAATCATTAGAACACACGAAACTAACTAAAATAAACAGAAGCAACGGGCAAGAAGCAAACATCGAAGAAAGATCGTAGGTCTGCTATGGACTCAGACAATTTCAAGACACGATCGCCTCTCCACCCGACCTGAGCAAAATAAACGAGCATGTATCTATCAAAGCTGACATTTCAATTTTCAGTAACGTAAGCTGACGCCTGTGACACGACAAATTCGAATTTGTTGGAGGAGATTAAGTGTTATTTTCTTAGCTTCCTTCCTTGTGCTCTTCTCCTTTCACCGTCAATCTTAGCCAATCTAAAAGACACGAGTTTTACACTCATAATTTGCCTTTCTTGTGATATTCTGAAAATCTGTGTGGAATTATTTGCAGTTTGTAGCAACTTTTTTTCCATTTTTTATATTTACTTTCTTTTTCTTGCTTTTCTCTTTTCTCCTCTCCTTTGTTTTGATTGTATAAACAGGAAAGTGTGCGTCTGCCTGTCAACTCTCTCTTTCAGGTCTGCCTCCAAGGTTTGTATACTGAGTAACATATGGCCAGATATGATATGTCATTATCTTGAAAAAAAGGAGAAATTATGACAACTTTGGTTAAATGAGTGAATAAATGATTGAAGTTGCTTTAGATGAGTTCATTACAATAGGGAAGGACTGTTTTCTTGTCTTTGGGACTGCATTAAAACAAGTTCAAATTTACCAACAGATGAAACTGTGAAGGGTTTACTCTTGTGTTGGGCAGTTTGCTAGCAGAACAGCGCGTTCACATGATGCACGCAAACTTCAGCAACAAAAGAACGATGATGATACAAGAAAATCAATCGGTGATGGCGGTGGTTAGGCACTCACGTATTCTACTGACGATTCATCGACCTTACAGAGACCAGGAGTGTCAGGCCTGTCTCTCTACCCACGTATGAAGAGGACATTGTAACCAAGATATCCTCCTTTCTCCACATCAGGCTGCTGTAAATACCGCACTACATGGACTGGCGACTTTGTTGTCATATCAAGAAGGAAGAAGATCCTTTAGCTATATAACCACCTACAGAAAAACATGGTGCACGTTTCTGTACAGCCTTACATGAACCAAAGAAGCAGCCAGCCAGCCAGCCAGCCAACCAAAAGTATGAAAAAAAAAAAAAAGAAAACTCGGAAAATGTACTTCGTCTCACGAACAGAATGTTACCTAAATCAAGGTTGCCAGCTCAGTCTGGTCCCATGTGGACTGTTGCTCGCAGAGAAGATTGGCTTAAGCAGAAATCCTATTTGTAAGGAGAAAATAGTATAAAGGTCTAGGGCATATTTCTCACCATTTCCAGTAGCCTGACAAAGGAGAGGTAAAAAAAGGACCCTGTGTCAGGGCCTGACGATACCCCTGCACTTGAAGTTAAGTTATTAAGTCTCCAAATTAGTTTCTCTCAGACTTGCAACAGGAGACCTATGGGAAACTGTAACTGAAACTGTCAGCAAACGGCCAGCCAAAAAATTTAAAAATAAATGAAAAATCACATTAAAACGAAAATTATAAAAGAACCAACGTGAAGGAAGAAAATGAGGGAGGAATGGGAAAGCGGGAAGTGGGACAAGAAGCATCATTACGATAAAGCCTGTAGTCTAGTTGAGATAGATGGATGCGGAGCTGTGATTGTTATGCAATATTAGTTATTTCTTCATGAAATAAGATGCTGATATTCAAAGATTTCACTTTTCGAGGAAACTCACGAAGTCGTCCAGCAACGTCGATTTTCATCCGTGGGTTTGACACAGGACGGTTGCACCCCTTATCCAGTCTATTCATCTGTCTTCTTGTATTTTGTAGCAGTAATATTGTGCCTACCTGCTTATCATTAAATGTTAAGTTCATAATGTACATTAATACATAACAGTTCATGAGAAAACTTCGAGTATGATCACTTTTGTAATCTGTTTACAATTCACAAACTGTTGCAATCGAGTTCCTGTCATATGAGAAAAACAATAGCTTATCGTTTCGCAGACATTTTCAAATTTCATAATTTTCATAATTATAATTATATTTTAGTAACGAGAGGCATATGCAGCTCCAGGTGTACTCTTTTTAAATCTGAGATTTATTGCTACTGCGCATGCGCAACATAAATATACACGCTTGGTAGTCAGAAGTACATCTTGGGTCAGGAGAACAACACCAGTAGACAGTAGCTGAGTGGTCAACGAGTACAATCAGCTAAACTGATTCATTTTTGTGATTATATTAGCTGACGTTTTGCCTGAGCTATACAGCTAGTGCCAGGTGACTTGGTGTGCACTTTGACCCCTAACTGTCTGTGTCTAGAGCTGGCAATGCAGTCAAGTTCTTGATTGCTTGCTGGTTATCTAGAAGATTTGTAAACGAGGGACCCATTTTCCTTCAACTCGATCTCGTTTGTCCATCTCCTCTTAAGTTTTCAAGTTTGGGGACAGGACTACCGTGTAATTTCTGAAGAGAAAATAAGTCGTCATCTTAGGGAACTCCAACCGCTGGCCTGCTTCATTTCACAGTGACAGCATAACTTCCCCCTGCCCCGAAAAGAGGAAAGAAAGTCTAAAGAAAAAAAAAACAATTAAAACCAATGTTTGTGACCCATATCCAACGACAGATCTTAGATGGAAGACTGACACCAGAAGCGGCGGCTCAGCAAAGAAACGTGCAGAATATGGAAATGAGCATTCGGACAGAACTCCCAAAGGTCGTGCCCCGCATATCTGCAACTCCAAGGGACGCCCTATTACAGAGACGGTGGCACGGCTTATTTGTGTGCACGCTGGTCTCAGTCTCTTCAAACATCTACTACACTTCCTCCTCTGCTTGTCCTTTTGGGATGCTAGACTGACTGCGCCTTCAGCTGCACATTTTACAGGCAGGATTACTTTCTTCTGAGGTAGTAGACAAGGCGAACTTTTCTATTGTCCTTGTTAATGGGCAGGTGGTGTTAAGGACTTACCTACCTTTTTGTGTACTCTTTTGAACTTGTCCTCGCGAAGCTGACAACTTTTATAGGATGACATATTATATTTCTTGCTTGCGTGCCTTGTCATTAATTAGGTGAATAGGATTTTACTTAAACTCGAATCTTCTTTTTCATCCATAAAAGTAGGACTCCGGGTTCATTCCTGTTCGAACAGACATGGTCATTTCTAGGGTAGAAACTAAGTGATAAACGTTTCAGATACCCAGCCAGGCTGCAACCCTTTGCTGATGTGGAAACCCTGTAAAGTAGAACTATATTATTCATTGTGTACAAGGAGAATGGACATGTCCTCAAGGAGAAGGACGTTACAGACTCACGCTATTGCTCAGTGTTCATAGATAAACCACAAAATGTTATCTGTAATTTATTTGTGCACGATCTGTCACATCTATAACCGAAGGTACTGACGTGGTTCAACATAAAGCCGAATACTTTCAAAGCATCGAAGTTGAGCACTCCTTAACTTTTGGGAAATCGATTGCAAACGATCGAAGTGATCCAATTATTCGAACAGGTCATCATTTGTGAAAAGCTGGAGATTCAGTCTGAAGAATAAATCTTTGCCTCCTATCGCTTACACAATAAAATATGGGTTACGTGAACTTGCATGGTTGGGTCTGTATCCTTTACAACAGTGCGCCCTCTGGGAAGT
Source organism: Pomacea canaliculata (assembly GCF_003073045.1). NCBI lineage: Eukaryota > Metazoa > Mollusca > Gastropoda > Architaenioglossa > Ampullariidae > Pomacea > Pomacea canaliculata. The sequence goes on along the minus strand of NC_037592.1, from coordinate 15,250,948 downwards.
CTGCGGCACCAGTTCCCGAGATGCATTACAGAATCTGTCTGCCAGCAGATTTTATATTTCTATATCGTTTGGTGACTCCTTAATTAAAATTTTAGTAATATGGACATTTGTGTCATTTTATGAAATAAGCAGAAGTAAGAATTCTCTGCGCACAGAGACGCGACTAGAAGAACCAATGCCCACGCTACATGCCTTTGTTTATTCCTACATTAATTTCGTTGACGAAAAAGGAGTTAATAATTAATAGATTGTTCAGAAAACAAACTCTGAGTGTATCTCCATACACCATTTTAAGGAAAAAAAACACCCCAAGTATATAAAGGTAGAAAATAACACATCTCAAAATGATTTCATTGATAAAGTTTTAAAAGCAGAAATAAAAAAGGTCCTCATTGTAAGAACACATTATCTTCGTGCTTTTCGGAAGACTTTTGATTCTTTATCTTTGTTGCCTGTAGTATCATTAATTATTTGTGGGAAAACAATCTAATTTACTTGTTTTTTTCGTTTTCTCCCTGTTCAGAGGACTGATTTCAGCCTTGATTAGCAGCGACATGACGACTAAAGCTAGACTTAACCTGACATTGAATGTTAACCAGCAAATTACAAAAATCGGTAAGATTTCAGTTTCTTCGCGAACGCATTGCGTGCTGCCGTGCTAGCCAGTCAGATTGGTAGCCCGCGGAGCTTCCCGCCTTAGGGAGATAAGAAAGGTCCCGGGTTGACGAGAAATGCACAGCATAAAGGAGAAAGCACGAGATTTGCAAATTTGGCGACTGCCCGGTCTGACAAGAGTGGTCGGAAGGTTGATGGCTTCATTTGTCCAGCCGGCACCTGGGTCCAGGAGCGTGAAGCGGCAAGAACATCTACTCTCTGGGCAGGAACGAATCTGCTTGGCGTTGCATGCCCTTTAGCACCAGATAAGTGAGAAGGATGGAGTCATCTTCACAGGTGACCTACGGGTGCCTCGCACAGTCTCTACATTACCGTCTGATAGGTTTACTTTTTGTGTGTAGTTATAACAGGGATTTATCTTGGACGTATTGAAGCAGTTCAATTTTGTCATCGTCGCTATCGTTATTTCCACCACTACGATCCTCAAGCTGTTTAGTATAAATAACAAAATGAAGAACGTACACTTGTACACTTATCTAGCTAGAGAAGGACACCGTTCCGATTATACACACCCATGTCGGTTTTGTCGAAAGCAAGTGACAGCACTTAGCAAAGTTAAAAGTTGACAAATGAGACAAAAATGAGAATTAGGCCATTTAAAAGCCGACATCTTGATAAGAAGCATTTTCCGACATATGAAATAGTGAGGTCTCTTGAACTATGAAGCCTCGTGACCCCGTTAGGCGATGTACAATGCAAGTCTTGCAAATAGACTCTTGTATGGAGAAGTCCACTGACCAAGTAAAGCTAGATACAATATCTGAAACAATTAAACTTCTAATTTGTTTCGTATGGGAAAGCCTAGTAACCTCGTGACACGACTTACAATGGGTATGTTTCAAAAGAAGCAGACAACCCTGGTAGGTTGAAATCTAATGACCTCGTGAACCTTTAGTGCAAGTTTTTGAAGAATTGGGGATAGGCAGATCCTACATGTAGAAATATAATGACCTGGTGACACAAATTACGGTGCACATTTTAAGTGTCGATGTTTCTGGAAGTATTTGTGCAAAGAAACACATTGACCTGGTAAAGTCAATGTCAAGTTAATGTCAAGATACATCTTGCATAATGTAGGTCATCCTGTAGTATACTGCTCAAAGCAATAAGCAGGCCACGTGTAGAGTCAATCACTGCTTCATGCCAATAAACACACAGAAAATAACATCTAATCAAAGCATTAAGATTTTATTAAATGAAACATAATTAGCCAATTTCATTGAAACAAATGTTAACTACAAGAATTTGAGCTCGGACTTACACAAGCCATGTTTTTACAATTCAGAAAAGTGATGTCAGAGAAAAAGAAAGTCAGTATCGTGTGTCCGCCACTGGCCTAAACCGCAGGCAAGCCACCGTTGTCTCATGGATGGAATCAATGTTCTCAGAGTCCTAGCAATAGCCTGCTAGTCTTGCTTTAGAAACTGGTACAACTGATTGAGCAACTGTTGGGAGGGGTGGCTGGCTCTAAGTGGCTGGCCCAGGACATCCCACAGATGCTCCATGGGATTCAGATCTGGGGAACAGGTCGGCCAGTACATGCGGTTGACTTGGTGCTGTCATTGACGAGCCTGATCCTGTGGTCTGTCGTTGAAGACGGCGCCTAGTCCAATAGCCGGCAGTGCTGGCAGTACCAGAAGCTGTAAAATGTTATCTCTGTATGCCACGCCTGTCATGTTGCCTTGCGCCAGGTAAAAGTGAGTTCTGTAGGCCGTCCCTATCCCACTCCTCACCATCATGAACCCACCACCATAGCGATCACACCCCAGCACAAAACCACTGTTGCCCTGTCCATGCCAAATGGCGGTGTGCCCTTACAAGACGAGCAGCGCGGTGTGCAGGTGTCAGGACAGAGCGGCCGTTTAGAAGACGAGAGGTTATTTGTTGTTTAAATATGAACTGATGGTCATTCTCATTCTAAGTTTCCAGGAATCAAAGAGAGCCCCCTATTTAGAAGATGTAGTGTCGGCCACATTTCTCTCCCTTAATGCACCGAGAGATCAACAACAGACTGAAGACACCACTACGGGTGACAGGAGGTCCATGGCTCCGACAGGTATGGTGGGGTGTACTTTTAAGTTATTAATTTTAATCAGACTTTGCTTTAGTGTTTTAGATTATTTTGGAAAGGCATTAATACCCCTTTTCGGTTTTTCTTCTTCTTATTTAATAATTGCTGTTTTGATTAATACAATACTTTGTGAATTACAATTGTGAGCTGTAATGAAACCACCTCGTGACTTCTCAACTAACATGATTCGAAAAAAAGTTCACCTATTGATGTAGTAAAATCCAAATGATAAATTAAAAAAATCTTTGTAATAAAATGAGATGAACGTATTGTGTCATTGAACTCCCCGCACCACGTAGAGAACATGGAAATCTCGTGTTGTCCAGTGATGCGAAAAGAAGAACGGAGTCGACAAGACAGCACGGACAAGAAGAAAGCAAAGGTCACTGGCAATAGCAAAGCAGATATGTACATGAACGGAGTACGGCTCGAAGAGGTAAGAAGCTTAAAGGAGCAAAAGAGCCACCTTCTCCTAAAATGGCAGCTTCACTGCAAATTTAGGAATCCGGACCGCGACTACAGCAGCGACAATGATTTGGCTGGACAGGATCTGGCGCAGCCGGTGCCTCAAGTTTACTACCGAGTGCAATCTGTATAAGTCTCTCTTAGTGCCAATGATGCTTTACGGATGTGAAACGTGAACTGTACTTGATGATACGGAGAGAAGAATCCAGGCATTCGAGAACAAGTGCTTGAGGAGGTTTCTTTTTGTACAGGGAATATAAAACCGATGACTTTGCACTAGCCACATTCATAGGACACCAGGAACACCTATTCGCAAAAAAGCCGGTCTGGTACAGTCTTCATGTGACCCAGAACGATGCTTTGCCCTTCAAGATATCTGGAAGGGAGTTCGACTCCATGGTGACTAGATGACGAATCGACTTACGAGCATGAAGTAGTGGACTGGTCGTCCCATACAAGACCTGCTCACCATCGCTCAAAGACAAGTCTGAGTGGTGAGCCTTGGCAACTGCCTCGTTTATCCACGTGCTCCTCACAACGACCAGTATCAAAGGACGAATAAATAAATGATGAATGAACGTAATCAAATAGATATTTGTACTTGCTTGTACTTCCTGCAAAAGATTCTTCAATATCTTGAAGGGTTTGATATTTTTCATTTCATGACCAGTGATCAAAGACCAATCAGCATGAGACTGTTTCACATTCTGAATTTAAACATCACAATCTGAAATGCAAATATTCCCAATAATGCTGGACAAACAAAACAAGAAAATTAAACAACCTCAACCGAACATTCGAAAGTGATAAGTGAAAACATCTTCAGAATCACACACAGCAACAACGCGAACACGTCCTGGAGATTCCCCGTCACCGCTGATAATTCACATCAAATTAAAGACCTGGTTATAAAAGTTTCTTTAATTTTACTACAGGCAGTCGTAATAAACCCCATTTCCATCTTCATACTTTTCTTCGAAGCCCGTTTGCTTTTATGTAACGCTTTGATTACTGCAGGGAAATAAAGTCTTAGAAATTGCATTCAGCTTCTTCTTCCGCACTTTGTGGAAAACTTTGTGTTACCGCACGTGTGTGAGTGTGTGTGTATGCGTGCATATTCTAACGCGTGTGTGAACATGTATGTAGGCGTACGTGTAGGTGATGACTACATCTCAATTTTTCTTCCTTTTTTGCACACAGGAAGCCCTAATACCGGCGTCAGCAGCGCTGGTATCGGTGCCATTACTAACACGACAATGACAACATTGCACTGGCAAGGGACCTGTTGGTCGGTATCTGCAAGTTTATCTCTTCTTGCTCGGTCAGCTGAGACCCACCACCCGCCAAAACTGAAATAAGCCCTCAGCCATCCTACCCTCATCTCAGACCTCAAGGCTCTGCCGGTCATCGTTTGTCTAGACACTGCTTTGTTTCAGTGCTGGACGGGCAGACGTCACATTAAATGGTGGGAGATCTTAAGGACCTTTATAGACTGATTCCAGCGACATTTTCTTTCCAAGTTAAACACGTCGTTCTTCATCGACGTCTTCCAACGAACATGCCAAAGAACATATCTGTTCGGTCAACCGCGCGAGTGAGCGCTCACACACACACACACACACATACACACACATGCACGCACGCACAAGAGAGAGAGAGAGAGGCCAGTGGGGGATCGGTTAGTGAGAGAAAATACGATTACAAATAAGAATGGGATTGATTAGTTCACAGCTGACATCAGAAAAGGTGAAGTCATAAGGACAGCCCCATGCTAGTGGGCTTGAAAAAAAATTGCAAAACTGGATTATGTACAGCATGAATTAACACTGAAGATAAAAGAAATTTGTGTAATCTGATAAATGGAAGAAACCAAATAAAATACATTATAGCAGAGCAGCTATTGAGGCGACTGGTTGTTTTTCCATTCTAAAGGTTTTCAAATGTAACATTATATAGGATCGGGACTGTTTATCAGCAATACATAAAAAAGTTTAAAATGAAATGTTATTTACCTAAACAATTTTATTTACATAAAAAATACGAAAATGACTGCTGCTTTGCATAAACATTGAAGAATTTGGTACTAAAAATTGTAAAAATCTGACAAGTGGGTGTCGAGAAATAGGAGTTAACAAATAGTAACAACAGCACAAACTGAGAAAATTAAGCTGGAAAATTAATAAAGGTACAGCCTCTTTAGATTTTTTACATTTTCTTGCCTTCGCATCGGTTCTCTTCGGTTTTAAATACTTTTATGTTGGCTTTTTATGGTTCATTTTCACAAAATCAAGTGCAGTTTTAAAGAAAAAGACACTTTTCTCTTAATGGAAAATAAATGCTTCTAAATTCCAAATAGTCAAATACCACCAGCTCCACCAACTGCGGCAGGTTCAAAGTAACACTTACTTCATAAGAAACTGTCTGCAGTCAGGGGATACAAACCTATTCAGTCTGACAAGCAGTCTTCGGGCAAAGTTTTAAGAAGTGAGCAAATTTTACAAATTTAGAAACGAAAACCAGAAAAACGACGATTGATTTGATTAGGGTATATTTATTCCTTGTAAATAAAATTGTTTCACAAAAAACTAAAGTTTTATTTGAAAATAGACTGAAGTAAGCAAAAATTCGGAAACAATAAACTAGCCAAAATGACCCAGGAGCGCAGTCCCTTGCTTTTGAGATGGGGAAGAGAGAAGAGTAGGGTAACGGAAAGTACATCAAGCTGATGAAACTTTTCCGTTTAAGAGCTGATAGTAAAAAACATATAAAATGTCCTCATGGACAGCTGCTGTCGATGACTGATGATGTTAGGCTACACCGCTGAGGAAGGGACGATCGAAGAGAACGCAGAGGTTAGAAAGAATGGACAGAGGAGACTGTTGCTGCAATAAAAGGAATATTACAGGGGAGCAACTCGGTTAACAGATGGCACGACCCTTACAGGGAGCCTTTACTTTTGTTGACTTATTCACGGACATTGAAACATTCATTGAAAGGACGTGTTGGAGTCATTGGGAAACATTATGGCTGCACTGGTCTTTGTTCTTAGATAGAGAAACTTTAAAAAAAGAGTATCAAGTGTAGAAGTGAGTTTTGGGTCGATGCTTAGTCTAAGTATCTAATATCTCTCTTGAACTTTTGAAAAACTGTTCAGATTATTGCAAAGTATTTTTCTTTTAAAATCAGGAAGGGAAAAGCAGTGCCTGTAAAATAAATTTCCGTTTTCTTCTAATTATAGTGAACGATGATAAAATCGTCCTAGTTCTAGAAAACTGACAGCTGGAACATTTATTAATGTAATGTCTTAAACTTCGTTAGAATAATTATGTTTCTGTACAAATCTAAAGTTCTTGAGTTCCCCCTTTTTGTCATGTTTTCCGGAAGAGACAATAAAACCAAATCTTAGATAATCTTTCTCTCCTTCCTTGTAACCCTTTATTCATCCTTTATAAAGTCTAACGATCGTGTGAATTTTCTTGTTTCATTCAAATTCCACTGTCACTTGCTTCCCGGTGTTGCCATGATGGAAATGCGGTTTGTCTGACCACCTCTTAAGAAATGAGTTATCACAAAAAGATTAAAAGCAGATACCTCGGTCTTTTGAAGGATTGAGCAGCGGTCTTGATTTACATACTTGAAGAATATGCAGCTTTAAACAATTTGAAAAATACTTGCTTGGCTCATTGCAGGGTAAAGGTTCCGCAAAATGGGAAATAACAGCCTTGTGTTGTTTACAAGGTACAATAAACCAGTAAACATAGACGTGCAAAGGACAGTACCAAATGATTGAGGTTCTGTCTGTACATGGCAGTTTTATGTCATCATGGCTTCAGATGATGGGATATCTGACAACGGAAGTTTCATGACTTTACTTCAGTAAACTCTTTTCGCGTAGGGAGAATGTGGATGGCTTTCTCCATAAGCGAGAAAGATTATATTAAAATATATCTGGAGGATCAGTATCTTGTAAAGAATGATAAACCAATGAAAGAAACATTTCAAAATTTGAAAAAATTCTCTTGGGTATGTCTTCAATGGATAGTCTGAAGCTGGCGAGGGGCTAGTTAGGTCTCCAATGTCGTGTCAACTGAGGGCTATATCAGTTAAAATCTTACAAGAATTTCAGATACAGTGTCTGATGCATGTCTTTACAAGAAAAACAAAAGAAAAAAAAAGCAGTTTGTTCAACGGCTTTCCACTGGAGTGCTATGAAATCCTGGTTCCTTTGCCGGTCACAGTATAATCAGTTTTGTCACATGTTTGTCTTTAATTCAAGATTTATTACGACTGATGTGAAGTAAACAATCTCAGATCGTATTTGTATTTCCAACAACATTGTTTGACATGTTGAGAGGGGAATGAAGCAAAGGTCAGAGGAAAAGCCAGAGACTTTTATTTTTTTGATTAAGGTTAGGCTCGTGCCGCTGAGTAAACAATAGGGACAGCATCCAGTATCTCTTGAGTATTTAAACAGTAATGGCAAGATATTACAACGAGTTAGCTCTTGAGATATTAAAATACGGTACTGGCAAGATGTGTACAATGGAATTTGACTATTAAAAACAGAACTGGTAAGACGTGTACAAGCTATCTCTTGAGTACTAAGACAGCACTGGCAAGATAATCATAGTTACATTCTTAATCCCAACAAAAAAAAAAAAAAAAAAAAAAGGAAAAAGAACCAAGTACATACATGACTGGAGGTATACAGACGGTATACATATGCAACGAAGTCAGCACCAAGACCAACTGGGGAATGAGACAGAGAGAGAGAGAGGGGAAAGAAGTGCTTTCGTTCTTTGAATGGCATTTATTACATTTAGGCGAAACGGTTTGTGGTTAGCCTGTTTATTATTTTGATCTTCCAGTCGCACTGCCGCGACATTTTCTACGTGCACAACGGCTTGCACTCTTTAACCGCTGCTGTGTCACGCACCTGAACACTTGGAATGGATACGACGAGCCAGACAATGTGATAGAGATAAATAGGGAGACACAGAATAATAACATTTGTTAATCTTTGTTGATTTCTCGTGAAAGTTCCGCAGGGGTTCATAAATCTGGGTTGCAGGACCAGCCGCTTTGCTGTGATGTAGCCGTAGTTGCTAGCCTGGCGTCAACCACCACCACCAACCACCGTCCACTCACGAATGTCCGCAGTCCAGCTTGACTTTGGTTGTCTCCGGCGAAGGGACCGAGATGTCAGCGAGAAAAAGCGAGTCGTGTCGCAGCATTTCCATGCAAATTGTCAACGAGAACGTCGCGCTCCTTAACACGCGTTGACGCGTCGCTGCCAAGGTGCTTATGAATGGTGCGATTCATGCCTGTTGACGTAGCGCACGTGCCACAAGTTGTAAACTGGCTGTATGTAACCCGAGACGTGCGCGGGGCATCCTGGGAACGACGTAGTGCGGGGCTGCGGGAAAGAGATATAGGGCGAGTGGACTGTGGGGCCCTGCCTAGGGAGCGGGCACCAAGTCGGTTTAAATGTAAAGTTCAGCTCTGGTCGCGGAGACGCAAGGTCTCTGTGGATTACCGCTGTACAGAGCTGCCTAAAGGGCAGACTTCAAGTCACAGCCAGCAGCGTGCGCTCAGACTACAACGGGGGCTGATAGCAAACATTTTCAATTACAAAGTTTCAGAATATGTCTAAAGTGAAGGGTCACACCACGAACTTGTATTACTGGACTGCTGGCAGACGATTTTTTTTTTTACTAATTTGTTCAAGAGGCTAATGCTAAACGAAGCGTGAGACTACAAAGCTTCCGGTTTATTCACATTCATTGTTTAGGCTCGCCGAGACTAACAGCGGACAACTTTCACAAGAGGCTAAGCGTTGGTCTCGGCAGACAGACAACAGTCCACCTATACACGTCCATGGTCACATGGCATTGTGCGAACAAAGTTGGGTTTTTTTTGTTTGTTGTTTTTGTTTTTTTACAGCGTTCCAAAAAAATAAACATTATGAATGCACGTTAAACAAGATGTCGGGAGTTGCAAACGAGCTATTTAGTCAGAAAGTTAAGAAACAGATTCGAACAATTGATAATCTAATATGCGCATTATCTTTCGTTCCAATTTCAAAGCTATTTCTTCTGTAACATACAATGGCGTGTTTGTGGCTTTAAACACTGATTGCATTTAACCTTTACACAAAATTACTCCTACTGTTTGTGAATTGTATAGACATCCGACACTAAAGTAATGACCGCAACACTCACCTAATTAAAGAAGTTTTAAGTTTCTTTTTTGGTGCAGTTAGGTAGGTGGGATCACGAGCATGTATGTGTCCAATTTTTTTCTCGATTGAAGTAATTTTCTAGAAGGACAAGTACGAAGCGATGGAGAGAAAATGTGCGTGATTCCTGAGAGAAGACTTCAAGTTTTGGCGCAAAATAATGGTCCTTAAATCAGGAAACACAAAATATCAAAATCAACGCAGTGTACATATGCATGTGCATGCACACAAACATACTACTAGAAATTTCGTCCTCTATGAGAGTTACAACTTGACCCCCCGGCCAGCAGCTTGGGGCTAACGGTTCTATTTTGTCTGACTATGGTTGTCAGGAAATGGTATTCTAAACACTTTACACTTCTTATATAATCACTCACTCCTGTGGGCCAACGGCTGTATACAAGCAAACGATGGCGCTTCATGGTGAGGAATTGAGCTCCGACTTAATGACGAAGGAGACGAGTCCCACGGTGGTTGACTGCGACGCCCCCTAAACGGTCTGTGACGTAAATCAAAGCGGAGACAAGTGAGCGTGCGTGCCTGTGCTTACTAAGGAGACGTCACAATTGATTAATTTGTAGTGCACGAGTTTCGTTAGCGAGCGCTTGGTACATGGGTCTGCAAGTTTCTTCGCATAAGTAATGTGCGGCCCCTTCTCCTGAAGACCTGAGACGGGATGTTGAACCGACAGACACGCTAACCAGGTGTATGCTTTGATAGTAGTATGCCAGCAGGTGTGCGTGCAGAAAACCTACATACACATATAGAGAGAGCTACTCATTCATTCTCACTTGAGTAAACGAAAACAGCATCTCTCTTTCTCTCTCTCTCTCTCACACACACATTGCCTCTTCTGCACACAATGGCGGCAAGTGTTGTGTACAAACGACCACTGCTGTTACTGTTGTATACACTGGCGGCAATGGGGATGAGTACTGATGCTGTTAGATTCGATTCTCGGTTCTCTAGGAGTCGGATAAGCATCATTGTTTCCGTGTAATAGATATAATAGCGGCCGCAAATTTCACAGGATGAATGGTATTTATGGCCACTGTCATGTGTATAGTGAAGAAACATAAAGATAGAAAGATACATTTTTATTCTCACCTGGATTGGCGTAGTTGCGGCTGGGGAGGGGAAGGTAGCAGTAATAGCATGGATCGTAAGCTGTAATGTTACCTTTCTTTGTAGCCTGACAACATGAGAAGAAAGAAGTGCAGTGGGGCTAGCGTGACGTCACGCCGGGTAATGACATTACCACCTGTGAGACCTTGTCCTCAGTCCCTTCAGTAACATCGCTCTGCCCCACTGGAAGGAATAACAAGCCCTGCGACTTTATCTGACCTGTCATGCTTCTAGCCAATTTCGCTACAAGGTCTCTCGTGGCTTTGAGAAAATAAAAAACAAATTTAGGCAGAAAAAAACTGTGTGAAGTTTTGTCTTGTACTGGCTCCCACAACATCAGACTTCTTAAAAACATATTTACAGAACACTGAGTGGGAGTCTATGAAACATTTTCTTCGCCTTTTTTTCCATCATTTCATACTCATCATTTTTGCTTAGTGCATTGTTGTTTTTTTCTGACGACCTCCTACACTTTGCTTCTTATCAAATCTCATTCAAAAAAATGGGCCACACTTTAACCAAGTTTTAACTCAGTTTACAAACACTCATTTCGAAAATGCCAAATTTGTAGAGAAAAGTTGTATATCTGCCAGCAGAAGTGCAATTGAACTTCGTGGACATACAAACATGCTTTGTAAACATCTTGGCATCTGTGTAAACCGTATTTCAATTGCGTGTTAGGCAGAGTCCCTGGATGTTTATTGTCCGTGTTATGAGTTGACCACACGAGCATGCACTGACACGTCACCAGAGAGTGACATGCATGATATGCATCTCGAGTTAGAGCCAGCAAGGCTTCGGTAACCTCACACCACTTAGGCAATGAACGATTCTCTTTTCTGGACAAAGTTGGCAACCGCTTTGCGTTAATCTGTAAAACGTGGTTTCCTCGGCAACGGGAATCAGGCTGCTGTGCGGAAGCTTGTTGGATCAAGGACCAGAAAGGCTGAGAATGAAAGTGTAGGAAACGGAAGCTGAAACAGGAGACACACCAGCAGTGAAGATGAGGAAGCAGACAGAGAAGGAGGAAGAACGGTCGCTGTCTGAACAAACAGAGGAAGAGATGGCAGGAAGAATATCCCAGTACAAACAGTTCGCCGCTGCCACTTTCTCTTCACCGAGCCTCGAAGCTCATTTGCACGGTGCTCTTGATAATGTCTTCAACAAACCCTATTAATGGACAAGTGGCAGCAGGGTGGTCGTACAACACTGGCAATCAGTGAACGGAACTCCGCTCTGACAAGTGGTCTTCCGACGGTCAGCTGCACCAACAGTTTGTATTCCCCGGGTCGTTAGCTTCTCCCCCAGACTGGTCGTCTGGCATTATTCTAGTCGCAACTACCGGGGAAGCTGCGGCTGTACTGTCCACAGACTGGATGTGTTGCCTCAAGCATGTCGTTGTAAATATCTTTTTGTCTCCAGCCAGTCACAAGGTCCTTCTTTGAACTCCTCAAACGAGTAAACGTGTGGGCAGCCCGGTTTTATATGTCAGTACTTGAAGAAACAGTCAAAATTCCACCAGAAAATAACGGGGATATTAATATGTGAATATTAAAACTAAGACCTTACTTCTTTAATCCTTAATATTTCTCGAAACCTTGGTCAAAGATCCCTCCAGGTCCTGTGCTTGAACACAATCATATCCTATCATAAAGTCGCTCCTTGCAATTCACCCTGATACACATAAAACAGATATGTAGTGGCTTTATCTGACCAGGTTACGCTCAGTTTAACACGCGTAAAAGTAAGGGACGGAGGAAGAAACAAATATAAAAGTCAGGATCAGAAAATTGCTTGGATCGGAAAGTTCACTTTTTGGTGTAATTGTTTTCAGGACACAGCCTCTCCAGACAACAAAGAAGAAGAAACTAGATTTTCACGCTTGAAGCAAGAATTTTAGAATAGGTTGAATGAAGAGACACTGATGTGCTTGCTCACGGGTAAAACGTTAATATCGCTGTGGAATAGCGAGCACAGTGCCCTCCCTTCCTTCTCTGATCTTGTGAACTTTGGCCATCCAAATACAGAGTCTTCATGGCAGATAATCTGTTTTGACCTTTAATTGATTCTGCCGGTGGCTAAAATGTTTGGAGAAAAATAAATCCTGGAAAAGGAAAATAGCATAAAATTTTATGTAGCTGGTCTTTAAACGATTTTCATTATTGTTTGCCTTTTTTAAGGACAGATGAACTGGCAATGGACAAATCAAATGTCACGTTTGTTGGTTTATGTTACGTGGTCAACAAATCTTCTTGCCACGTGATGTAAACAGACAAATCAAAAGCAACGAAAGCAATTTTAAAAGCAGCGCTTTGTAAAACATCTACTTGCTCAGATAATTCTTATTTTGTCTGTAATAAATTAGACACACACAGACAGTCAGATAAACTCACAGAAAGATAGGTGAATGTAGTCAAGCACGCATGCGTAGGGCAACATGCAGGCTCACGGTTTCAAATTTCAGAATTGATCTTTTTCTCTCTTGTCTCTTGTTCAGACGATCATCCAGCTACACAACCCGTACACACTCTTGCCCAAGCACAAGACTTGATTATGATAACATAAACGAGAACAATTCCGAATTTCCCAGGTTATGCAATCGTGAAGAGCAGAAACATAACTGGTGTGAAAAACTCTGGAACTTTTAAACCTGGTTAAATAAAACTTAAGCAAAACAAAACTTTTGGAGTTGAAACTTGAAATTTTGATAACTGCTATGCATCCGTCATACAGAAGACACCTAAACATTCACCTTTGATCTTTGCCAACGACTATGTCGCCCACCTTCTCATAAAAGATGCGCTCCTCCAGTCGCAAAACAAAAGCTCTTCTCCACACTCCAATTCGATGTTTCCATTACCTTCTGTCGCTATGGCCATGCTGCTCTCTTTGTGGGAGCCAGATTTCCTGTATCTTGTGATTGTCTTGAAAGAAAACAGATGCTGTCCTTCCTGTGTCAGATTAACGAGACTCGTGTCACGTTATCCAGAGTTCGCGACATTTTACGGTGGCTTTGAAAAAGTTTTGTTAATTGGATGTTCAAGGAAAAAGAATCTCCGCCTAAGACTGAAATTTAAGATTTTATTTTGTCCAGCGAAATAAACGTTTGCATGTTTTACTAACGGTGATAACTGAAGTTTGAGACGGACCCACTGAGTGTCAAATAGACCGAAATGCCCGGATATGGCTTGGGGAAAGGAATCATTCATCAAGAACAATTTTCCATGTTTTCTAAAGCATCCTCGACTTGAGCTTCCTGCTTTCTGAAAAATGTTGTCTGCTTCAAAGGAGGGATTATTATACTAAGCGCATTTGTCTTAGGTAATATACAGGTCAAATGTTGTCTCGACATCCGGTTTGGAGGAGCAGGTATTGGAACATTTCGTGGGAAGTACTTTTAAGTAGATGCACAAAGTTATTGAGAAGAAGAGCAAAGGATGGCGAGGAACACAACAGAAATTATGGATATTGAATGAGTGATCGCATTACGCCTGGGGAATGGGGAAGGCAAATAAACATATAGTTTGGCGAAGGCAAAAATGAAAACTGTATTTTTTTCGAAACAAGTCTTAAAGTGAACTGTTATACATCTCTAAAATCTCCACAAACACACACATACACACAAACATACTTAAGAGATTAAACTTTTATTAACCCGAAATATTATCTGTCCGTTGGGATGCCATGATATTTTTTATTTAATTTATCGCTTTGACCACATCACATCCAAACGTAAATGTATATTACCGCGGTTCTCTACCGGTGGAGGAGGAGGAGGAAAAGGAGGAAGAGAAGGTGGAGGAAAAGGAGGAAGAGGAGGAGAAGGAGGAGGAAGAGGAGAAGGAGCAGTAGTAGTAGTGCGACACAAGAATATGAGAAAGACCACCAGCTCTACTCCTTAAAACACACGTAAAACCCGAATACTTTGCTAACAACTCCTGTGTCCCGCAACTGTTCTCCCGTCTGTTCAAGAACTAACGTTTCCTTTATTTATATATTGTCTATTTCTTTGTTCCCAATCTCCTTGCAGCTATGACAAAGACTTTGGCAGTAAAAGTGTCAACATCGCGGGACATCTTTAAAATAAATGCTACTCAAGAGTTTTTATATATTTGGCATATTTCTTTCTCCCAATGTGATGAAGTATTGAAAGGGAGTAAACTACTTTTAACCAGTAAAGTCACGGATAAATGAAAACAAAAGAATTCAAGAAGTGAATACTATGTAAGCTGCTTGGGCATTCTTTAGAGAACCACTTTCTATCTTTCAAAGAACGTGCAGGCTTCTTCTTCCCTTTGTTTTCAATGAGGCCTCATTCTGTCACTCAGTAAATTGAGTGCAGTTCGCCGTCGCGCCGCAGACGCAGCAATCAACGACTTTCAAATTGATTTTCAACAGCCGAGCGCTCTGATGACTCTGATGACTCTGTAGATAAAAGGGAAACACAAGCATTGCCGGAGAAGGGAAAGTACTCTCGAAGTATCGTAATTAATTAAAAGTATAAACATTTTAGGAGCTATTACTTCTCTCATATATACTTCTCGTTTCCTTCATTTTTTCTGCTGTATTTTCTTCCTTCCGGTGTTTGCAGTACTTATATTGAGGGACTAATCTTTTATAAAGAGAAAGAGTCTCCGCCCACTCATAAAGCAATCCATTAATATAAGTAATGTTGTAAATGAATGATCAAAAGAAGTTATGGTCTATCAGTACAATGTAGAAGTAATTTTAGACATCTGAGGTTATTTTTACCATTTCATACTTTAAAAATAATTAACAAACCGACAAGTTAGTAAACCGTTATTCTAAGACTTAAAGGTTGGCAGGAACAGAAAATAGAAACCTATTCCTGTGCGAAAAGAAGCACACGCTGCAAGAAACCTCTGCTGTTACATCTGAGTATTTCATCAATCAAATTCTCCATTTTTCTATCTAACCTCTTGTGGGCCTGGCAAGAAATCTGGTACCGCTGACCATAACGGTTCAATATGTCTGAACTAAAATCGATTGGAAGTCAGTAATGCGCAAATGCTGGCCTCGTTGAACCACTTCGCACTTTAATCTGGTCTCCGTTTATAGACAAACTCTAATAATGTCTGAAAAACCGGATATTGCACATATACGTGTGTCTGCGTGAAAATGTGTGTGTGTGAGAGAGAGATAGAGACAGAGATAAGCATTGATGTGTGTGTGTGTGTGAGAGAGAGATAAGCATTGATGTGTGTGTGTGAGACAGAGAGAGAGAGAGAGAAAAGGAAAGAAAGAGTGTGTGTATTTCAATTAACCTCCCATGAGCAAGAATTCGTGTGCATTTTTATCTTTCTTTCACATCACATTTGTCATTTATAATTATAAATCAGTTTTCTTTTAAAGTCAAATTATAAAACGGTAGTGGATAAACACACATGCGTTCCTTCAAAACACTGAAAAACTCAGCCACTTGAATGTTTACGGAGACACAACACATACTACATTGCCACATAACACTCGTATCTCTTACACATCCATGTAAGACATACTATAGTCTGCTGGCGCTACCCGTAAATGTACAGTGCATATCTCCGAAGAAATTTTTCAGGTTTAATGCTTCCAGAAGTTTGAACATCCTTGTTTAATTGTTTCATGATTTTAAAAAAATTCTTTCTCGGAATAATCAAATCGCAATAAAAATGTGATGGAGGAAGATCATGGGAAATATTTCTCCTGTAGTTACCACCGCTGTCCATGTGCCCCCCAATCAATGTGTTTTGATTCCTTTGGTCCCAGAATCCACTTTTACGGGGAAAAGATTTTAATAATTTTCAGTTTTTAAGAGCGAAAATGATAAAGTAGAAAAATGCACACCTTGATGATGCTCGGTCTTATTTCTGCCTTCGTGTTTGGTTCACAAGAATGGAATCATTTTGAAAATCTCTTTTCTTCAAACAGACAAATGTTTGATTGTGCGTTTGTAGTGGTCGACATTGGGTAATTGTCTGATTCTCTGTGGCGTGACAGCCAGTGCCATGTTTGGAGGTGAAAATTGCGAGCTGGACCTCACAGAATTGTTTCTGTCCTTATTTTTTACCGAGGTTCTAACGAGGAAAGAGACAGAGAAACAATAAAGTTGATTGCAATGCTGGTATCATCGTAATATTCTCTCCTCAACAATAGCCTCCAGATTGGGGGCTGATTTCTTCTCAAGAGGATGAACGCCGACAGAGAAATGTTCTTTATAGTTATTCATGATGGTGATCAGGGCTCTGTCATGTACTTGCCACGACTGCTGTCAACGTCCACAAAAACAAAATCATCTTAAAATGAGACAGAAGTAAGGACTTCAGTGTGATTTGAGTAATTTAAACCGATATAGTGTTAATCGCGATAGCCTTGATGTTTTTCTTTTTCTTGAGAAAGACACTGAAAAGAAAAATGAGAGAAGCTTCCTGCCATCTTTAAATATACACGACAGGCATCCATCCCTGTGTCCGCACCATACCGTGTCCAGACAGCCGGCATTTGTCCACTGACTGCCCAACAAGCAAACAAATGGAGCAGATGTGCGCCGGCTAGTGGCCGGTCCTACCCGTCATTAGTATCAGTCACAATCAGTCTGCCTTGCAAGTCTGGAACATTCTACAGACTCGTGCTCATCGATCCCGTGCGGAGAGTTTGGGCAAGGGGCGCCACTCCCAACCAACGGTGTAGACGGGGCAGCACTTTCTTGCTTACGTAACCATGGAGACGAACTCTGTGAACGATGAGGTGGTCAAACGCTGTGTGGCCTCAGCAAGTTCAGGGTAGAGTTAGAGTGGAGAGTAAACTTGTCGGTAAATACCCGCAAACTACCCTTTACACGTGTTCACAGTTTCCGGTTCCTTCCTTCCAGGCAGACAACTCTGGTATTCTTCCTTCCTTTATTTTTACATATGATACTGAAGCATTTTCGGATAGCTGATTTTTAAAAAAAGAGGTTTTCGACTAATTTCGATTAATTCAAAGTTTTCTGGTTAGACTATGGCATCCGATTTCTGTTTCCGTTAAGCATACATATTTTTCCGTTGGCTCTGAGACACATCCCAAAATAATCTTTTGTCAACAAAACACTTATGTCACTGTCACCATGGTAAAGTGTAGTGCGTTTTCAAAGCTCAGTTAGTGTGTAGGTGGGCGCACTAGTAATCATGATAATTATGAAGGTGTTGTTCTATCTAAAGAAACACGATTTAAGTACTAGTCAAAACATTTTTTTAATGACAAAATTAAAAATTACTTAGTATTTGTAAGTTTGTAAATGCACTTTTATCAAAATAAACTGTAGACGAGTTCCAAACACATCAGCCAAAACTTTATTATTTAGAGTTCAACCCGGAATCTTAAAGTGCAGTCACGCAGCTGAAATAGCCGTGTTGTTCTCAGAGATGACAAATTACAAGTAATTACAATAATTACAAGCATGCTTGTATATCTCTATATCAGGCAGGCGGAGTTATTTTTAAATTAAACGGTTCTTATTTATAGCTGGGTCTCAACACCAGACCTGCAGGAATCGCCACTACAGATAAAATGTTTTCTTCATTTTCCTTCCATACTCTTCGCATGTCTACACTCAGAAAATAACTAGAATGTCATCTACAGCCGGTGGTTAGAGTAGCGGGGGGTAAACAAGACCGTTTGACACAGAAAGAAATGTTGGAATTACTCTGGTGTACCTGTATGTCGGCTTATCAAACTATCCCATCTGCTACTCCACAAACAGTTGGGTTCCGCGCCATGGGGAGGCAGCACTGTGTTTCAGATGTGCTTTTAGGCCGGTGTCATCAGCAATGAAGCTCCTCCACGCTGATGCTAATTTCGCGCCCACAAGAGAAGTTGCACGAGCGACCTGCGCGTGCCTGATGACGTAGACCCGGCACCCGCGTAAATATTATAATGAGCTGGGAGGAGACTCCGACACCATGGGCCCCATCTTAGCAAAAACTTTCAAATTAAAAAAAGGAATGTAAAATTCTTTGGTTTAAATTTTTTATCGCGCCTTTCGGACATGCAAGGATTGTTTAACATGTCTCCGACCTGCCTGCTATTATTTTAATATTTTTTAAATTTAATATTTTTTAAAATTAGTTAAGTTAAGATTGCAAGTCAGTGTGGTTTGTTGTTGTTCAGATGTGGGAAAACATTTAAGTCATACCTCTCATCTTAGGCATCATCATCGAGCAAATAAAGGCGATGTAAAATAAAGATAAATGACAGGTGTGTCGGTAACACAGAAGAGTTCGTTCTAAAGGCCGTTTTTAACAGATAAAATATCGTCTGACAAAGTTTGGCACAGGAAATCAGAAGTTCGGGGGAAAATGTTTGCAATGTCAGAAATTTAGTCAGCACGCTGAGCTTAATCCAAACTTGCTTATCAGTATATTTGCTAATTCCACGAAAGTTCAGGGTAGTCTAGAGGTTGACACTTCTGTACCTTGCCTGGTTAAGAACAGTCTCTAGTTCCGGTCAAACATTACTTTGAAAGTAGCTGGGAATGTATGTGCTGTAGAGAATCAAAATGGTTTACAAGAGCTCCTAATATCTCTGATTGACTGTCTTTGACCTCAGACTGACTGGTACTCACCATCAATCTTTGACTAAGTGTATCTGACCATCTCTGACTGTCTGACTTTCCATTTCTGACTGACAGTGTATCTATCTATGATTAACTGAGTGTATCTCTCCATAATTGATTAATTGACTGAATGTATCCGACTATCATCTGTTTCTGCATGTCCTTCTATGTCTCTTTGTTCATACCTCCACCCCCTTCGCCAATCATACCATCGCAAATGCTGCTTCATCTTTCTGTCTCTCTCAAGATCAACTTTACAAAAAAACATTGTGACTACAACACACAATAAAACAAGTCTCAACGCTGAACTAACTGGCGCCTTGCGGTGTCTTGCCCTCAATTCTGAAGTCCGTCCGCTTCGCCATTCCGCAAGTCCTCACGAAACCTCTTCTCCGCCCGCCCCTCCTTCTCTTGCATCCACCCACCTATTACGTCTGTATGTTAATGAGCGAGGAGAGAGTCTCAATACTTATCCTACGCCAAAACTCAACAAAACAACAGTCACGTGACCGCCACCTCCCTATAAAAATACGGAGGGGCGTAGAGAGCATTTGACAGACAGGAAGCCAGCGCATAAAAAAACTCGAACCTAAACAAGGTTCGACCATTTTCGCTTCTGTCCTGAAGTGGAAACAGAGGCCTCTCATCAGAACAGCCCTCCACGCAGACAAGCGCTTTACAAACGGTAAGTCCGTTGCTGGCTTTATCCTCTGTTGTCTCGTCTTCACCTTGATGATAGATGACACACCTTTCATGACAAAGTGCATACAATAATTTATGTACAGTCTGCGGAACTGCGGGAAACTTTTCGTCACAGTTTCATGTTCTCTGAACTGAAATTGTCCCCCGTCTTAGATGATGCATGTTTCCTTGGTAACTCGTGGAGAAATGTGTCTTCACCATCGAAAATCCAGTAGTTGGATGTCAGCTAGGACTTCATCACCAAAGTATTTGCTAGGTCTTCAACTCCGCATTTATTCATGATGCTTAGAGTTGGTTGGCAGGATAGAAAATTGTTTATAAATTCATTTATATTTTTTTCAATTCTCTTTTGCATCGATATTTTGTTTTGTCAACGACAGCTAGGGATTGATGTCGAGAACGATAAAATAAAACTTTGTGGTTTTCAGTCGATGCTCTTTCTCTTCCTTCAGTGGCAATGCCGCTTTGCATAATAATGCTACAACTATGTTTTTCTGCTTTTATTTTATTGTTTATTTAGTGACGATAGTTTTTAAAATAATATTCGCTCCGAAGCTCTAGCAGCAAGAAGTTACTCATAAGCCCCCGCCATCAATCGGAGAAGAACATTTTTGATCAGCATTCTCGCTTAGTTGGTAATTCCACACTCATCATTTTTATTCCATAATCTTTATATTTTTCTCAGAAGAAAAGGCAAGCGAAGGCCTTTGCGACCACTTCACACAAGACTTATATTTGAGTTAGGTAGAGGAACAGTAAGGCTAGAAATGTCCGAGTCTCTCGCCTGTGTTTTAAACTCGTTGCAAAACATCTCGGAAGAGAATATTGCTTTTCTTTAAGTTTAGTCTTTATCTCTGTATACTTCACACGGCGCTATTCTTTTTACAAGAGTAGTTATACACCAGAAATTTAAACTGTTCGGTTTCATAAAGTGACATGAAGAAAAAATTTACATGTTCTATAATGTCTCAAGTGAGAGAAGCTCTATAGCTAACCTCATGCTAAGAAAGTTAGTCCGTCTATCGGTTTGGCTGGAAAACAATCCTGGCGATGAGCTGCGAGTTTGCGCAATACAGGCTCTCATTGGTTTATTATTTTATTATTTATTATTTATTAAAATTATGTTTACAGAGAAGTGAGTAATCCCTCATTCAAACCGACTCAATCGCAGACGAGAAGTCTTTAAGTTTTTAACGCATTTTAGTTAAAAAGTATCAAAGAAAAAATAAATAAAAGACTAAAGGATTGTTAAGGTGCAATAAAAGTAAAGAAATAAAGACTCAAAAAGTAAGAGAAAGAACAGAGCGAGAAAAAGTCCTATGAAGCTCAGTAACAGAAGAAACAAATATGATGAACAAATAAACATCCCTCACAAGGACCAACTGAATTATTTATGCACGATGCGTGCAAAACTTGTACAGAAAATAATCATCGCTTCTAAGAAACAGCTTTTAAAAAGAAAATCATCTAACTCTACTGAAAGGAGAAAATATCCTAAAGACTGATTCTTCTCTGGAGAGGAAGCAGGTGACTGGTTTATCACAGGATGTGGTCAAATAAAAAAAAAATAAAAGAAAGAAAACTGCTTCTCCCAAACAAAAATTGTTCTGTCAAAAATGTCAGCAATATTTGGGGCTCTGTGGGAAAAGTTCACACATTTACTTGTTGAAAAAAAGGCTTTCATGTTTTGAGTTTGGAATACTTTTGACAGGAGGCAACACAGTGAAACTGCCGGCTTATGAATATTGATATTAAAAGCGGTAAATATTGTCTCATCCATTTACTGTCCTTTCTCTGTCTTCCTTACTCCGGCATCATGTGTCCACCATTTCCTCTTTCTCTCCCGCCTTTCCTTCTCTTTTTCCCGGCTATTTCCCTCTCCTTTTCCACCTTTCACTCTATTGTTGATGAGCTAGATTGCTCACTACCTCATAGACCAAGGGCTAGATGTAAAAAAAATCACAACTTGCCTATCCTGTTGCCCTGGTAAATAAAAATATGTTGTCATTTGTCACATAACATCGCGTTTCCTTTTAGACCCCGCGGCAAATACATGGTTGCTGTAATATTATTTTGGTGAATTCTTTAATGTTTAAGTCTTGAAAAAGGGAGTTGTTCTAAACTGTAGTACAAGTAGTGGTAAGAAAAAATTCCAGAAATGTCAAATATCAATATAAATATGTTATTCAAACCAGTCCCCAATCCTCCCACAGCAAACAGCATCTCGTGTTTCACCCTGGCTTCAGTAAAACACTTTTAGTTTGACTGTTTGTTACCTCCTCCGACAACCGCCCGCCTCGTAGACTCTTTATGTACTCTAAGGACAACACTTACAGGCGGACAATTCCACTCGATCGATTATTAATTAAATTGTGTTGGAAGTGGCCTTTTTAATTGTCCTCTAGTGCGAACCCTCCTGTCTATTGAATCCATCACATCGGCCTCTGTCGGCTTCCCTGAAAATCTTTATTTATTTATTTTATTTATTTATTTTTTTAAGAACAGTTTAGAAATGGCTTGAAAGTTGCGATCTTAAATTTTGTCCTCCGCGTGTTTGTCGTGGACTGTAAAAACCCGCCAACACACGAGAATCGGGCGGAGACACGAGCTTTCCATGTCCTTCTCTAAACTAAGAAACTACATTCTGTAAAATGAAACGAAACTAGATTCCACGATAACAAGTAATTGAGAAAGAGACACGAAAGATTAGCACATCCTGAAAGAATCTGAATAAAAATATGACCATGTCATTTCTAAATAAAAAGAATAATTTTCCTCTATTTCTAAAATATGTAATAATTCAACTTAATGTTTAAACGCGTAAACGCGCTTCATATATTTCTCAAACAGTATTTTAAACCAATTAATTTTCAGTTAGGTTGTGTTGCTTTACAAATTGGGAGAAGCACCTATTTTTGGCAGTATTTACTAATCAAGTAGCAAAGTATGCAGATAAGTGCATAAAAGAATTATTTATTTAAGTGTGGCGCATATAACAACTTAATTAAGTGCACACCGCAGGATGCTGAGTGAAACACAGCATGAATCGTGAATGCTTTGTCTAAAATTGTTTTCCCGAGACACACACACACAGATTTACAGGGAGGGAGCGACAAGAATTATTGAAAAAAAGAACAATTTTAAACAAAGAAATAAGCTGAAAAAGAGAAGTATGCACATATGCAATGAGCAAGGTGGACATAACCTAAGGTGGCCATCGTCCAAAGATTCGTTTCCCCTTAATCCTAGACGACAGGAGAGTTATTTTCTCGTTATCACTTCCTCCGCTCCGTCCTTCACACCCAAGCGCGTCAGCGCTCGTGCTTCTTCCTCTCGTTAATGTTGAGAGGTTATTGCATCGCGCCCTCTTCTTTGTACATTTAGCAGCAGCAGCAGCCACGAGCTCTGTGCCAGGCCACTGAGTAACCAAACGTGATTAACGAAACAGTCATCGCTTCTTTCTTCTTGGCTCACATTCTAAATCGATTACCAGGGCCCGCTGCCCGACAAAGGTTATCTCCTCTTATTCTCCTTATGAGGTTAGGAGAGTTATTACGGTATAAAATAATATAAGGAAACTGAGTTTTTATCCAGGTAAAAATTCTGTATCTTCTGAGTGCCCACCCTCTCAACATTCTTTATCACCATATTTTCTATAACTATTTTTTATGTTTTGTTTTTTTTAATTTTTGGTGGCTATCTTTTCGGTTTTTTGAAAGGTCTTGAGTTTTGGCAGGAGCAGAGTTCTTTGTAATAGTGAGTGGCACTTTACACCGGCTACTTGTCCCTGTGTGTGTGTAGGTGTGTGTGTAGGTGTGTGTGTGTGTAGGGGTGCTTGTACCATCAGATCCATTGACCACACCTCGTTAAACGTGTCACGGGGCCGACTGGCTCAGTCTGAGGACACCAAGCTGTGGTCTCCTCGCATGATTTAACGATGGCCTTTAAATCCCCAAAGATATTCTTTCATGAAGGACAGCTGTGGAAAATTCGGTTTCCTCCTAGGATGTAATCCGATTGGCATTGTCTTTCTGGAGACCGCAAGGTGTTGTAAATTTCATGAACCATATAATGGAGTAAAAGTCCAGGGGAATGGCTTGTTTTTTGTTTCTTAAAAAAAATCCTTTTTATAGGCTTCGCCTTTTTAGGAAAAAGTTCTAAGTGGATAATTTATTTTTTGACAAGGAAAAAAAGTTCCCTGCCTTTTGCGATTTTTTAGAATTTTGTTTACTTTAGTTTGGGAAAAAAAGTTGAAGAAAATAAAGAAAAATAAAAATGCTAAGTAAATCTCTCAATAGTAATCCATAAATAGAGAAATTATAATGATTTTAAAGAGGTATGATATGATTTAAAGACAATTTTTTGATGAATCGGTTATATTTTTTTTCAAATATTGCTGAAAGTTTAATGTCACAATATATATCATGTTTAATCATAGTTTTCAACGATTTAGTTAAGATTTAGTAATAATAGCTCAGCTTTTATCATTTTTACATTTAAAATTTGATATAATTAAACTTTTAAACACTTGATGTATTTTCTCACGCTATTTCTTCTCTGGTTTTCTTCATCTTTAATGGTTTTTTTCTTCGCTGCAAACTTTGATGAAAGTTATTCGTCACCATTAAAAGTCGTTTATCACGATAACTGACCACGAGAAAGGATTAAAGAACATTGGTTTGTATGTTTGTTGGTTTTCCAGAATTTATCCATGCGAGCAGCCATGATGATGCGACCTCTGACCTCCCTCTGGCTTTTGGCGGTGGTGCTGATGGAATGGACGTGCTTTCAGGCCTCTGCTGACGACAGCATCCTCTGTGACACAGCTCCCAACGAGGACCTGTGTTGTGAGTATTTTGTAACCGAAAGGTGCAAAGCATCATTCACATCTTTGCTCCTTTCACGTCTTTTGGTGAAAGGGAAGACAAAATCTTGGTATTTCATTCCATTTAGAGAAAGCACATGTATCTATCTTTTTGCTGCTTTTATATCCGAAAACCTCTTTGGTACACAACTTTACAGATTCACAAATTAAGACTTGAACGACACCTCTAGCGTTTTCAGTCAGTGAATGTGACGAGTATGTTTTTTTTTAAAAAAGCACACACACAATTACATATTTTCACGAATATTTACAATTTTTGTAGACCTTTTATACCTGTTTCTCATTTCCTGTAAACACAGATTAACGGTTCTAGGGTAAACACGAACAAGGCTTTGAAATGAATGACCGTGTATTCTTCTCTAAGTTGAAACACGTGAACGCGCTGCAGATGATTATTCCAGTATCTCATTGTCTTTACGTGGAGATCACGTGACCGAACTAGCAGGGTCGGTCAACCGTGACACCTCCATTAACCCTCTTGTGGCCTAATATTCGTGGTTTTTTTGAACTAATATAGCCATAAAAACTTTTTAAATCACGCTTTAAAAATACGATTTTGCCATCTTTCTGTCTCTTACTGACCTTAGCACTCGATGGACGCATTACAGTCAAATAAAATTATTCCATCGTTTCATCTTAAGAAGTGGTTTTGTAGAGCATTACTTTCCTTTCCCGAAATATTTTCCCCAAGTGCAAGTGAATAAAAAGACTGGAAACAAGTTATATTTCCAATTTAACTAGAATCGTGCGAAGGGTAAGCTCGTCTAATGCGAGTATAATGCGAGTATAATAAAATGTGGGCAATTAAATGTCATTCGTTTTCGTCCTCGGAGACTAAAAACAAGTGAAGTGAACCTCTCATCATTCCTCAGAATTCCTGGGAGATGGTAGAGAAATATTTCCCAGCGAGAGGATTGTTGATTGATGAAGGAGTTGTATGGATGCAGTGTGTTATTGTCGGAGATCGCACTCGGGGGCCTTGTATCACTCGGGTACCGGGTGCAGGAACCCATTGCAGATCTTATTAGCCGCCTGCGAGGGCGTAGCCATTGGGCCCATGTTTTGTACCTATCCAATTCGCTTGGAAATTACAATGTCAGGCGACTGAGACATTCTTCTAGAAAAGAATGGTAAAATCTAATTGTTCTCTCACGTGGCCTCATCTTGTCCATCTTTGAAGAGAACTTTAAAGGTAGTGGGGGATGGGGGATGGGGGATGGACGAGAATATGTAGTGGATTCTGCTTCCTTAAAGATCTACTAAGGTGCATTTTTTCCCCTAAAGACTAAAATGTTTGTTACCCAATTCTGTTATTACCTATTGATACTGTTGATTATCCTTCCGTTCTTCGTATAGCATCCCTGTCTCGTTCTTGTTTCAAACGCTGAGCACATCCTTCATAAGGATAATAATGCGCTATATTATTATTATTATTATTATTATTATTATTATTATTATAGCTCAGCTGAGACTTATCTAAACTATTCCAGCTTAAGAATAGAATTTGTTATTCGTTAGATATGTCATAAAAATAAGTCTCACTAAGGCTTACTTAAAACTGTCATTAGTAGAAATACATCATTAATTTTGTAATATTTAAAATTAATCTGATATCATTGTCTGATGTTATCGCTTGCAAGGCAGTAAGTAACCAGCATTTATAACCACGCAGAGCAGATTCTACAGACTGAGGGTAGAGTAAAGAACCAATAGTTAAAGGATCATATTCTTAAGCTTTTTTTTAGCAAAAGAATTTCTGAAGAAATAATGGACTGCTTTGTACATAATCAGAAAAATGATTGACCATAATAGCCAGTAGGAAAATGGTAAGATAAGATAAATAAACATATAAACTTAAACCGTTTGAGTGAATATCGTATTATAGATATAATTGCAGGTATCTTGTCTGAACACTGGCTTAAAACCAATCCAGGCTTAGTTTTTTATTGTTTGTTTTTTTTCGTACTTCATGTAGAAATGTGCCTTATTGTTTTATATTAGTTTCTAAGAATTTAGAAAAACGTCTTCATTTTTTTTTCTATTTTAAGTCTTCTTGATTTTGTTTGTTATTTAAGTGGAGTCTCGCAGTCTTCTGTACACTCTATATATCAACCCTAAGGATTAACGGTAAGGCCGAAGCTGTAAGCACCACATATTACCACCTCCACACCCGTCAACTGACTTGTGTTGTCGACATCAGAACACAAACTCTTGGGGTGAGGGAGTCTTCTTGTTTTTTCATCTCCCAATCAAGTCTGGAGGGACTCATTCCGCCCATCGAACCACCATTCATGCCACTGCTCTCTAAAACAAAGTGACTGGGAACATAGAAAAGTAATTATACACGGCTGATTATTTTGAAGTGTATAACACTTCGCTCCTCATTCTTAAACCATCATGGTCTGGATGCGAACACGCAAAATAGTTCTCACCAATGTTTCTAAAGTCCTCTGTGAAATTGCTGATGAGCCAACGACAACATCATCACCAGCGGTAATTACTAAAGTTCGTGCTGTTGCTGCTTTCTTTTACTGCCAAGTTTGTTTACAATAATTTGCTCATCCTGTGGCGAAATACAACCGCTCTCGGTTAACACCCTCATCACGTCCAGAAACACGAGTCCCTGTAATTCCCTCAAGGTTTTGTTTCAGATCCCTTGAACAGAGCCAGATGAAGAACCTGAATGTTATCGATAGTAATTAGGAAAAGGGGATTCTCCTGGGATAATGCTCGTTTGTGGGCTCAGAAATGCCCACTTGTGTTGCGATGACGCATGTAGGACTTTGAGGCTGGTAATTAATGGCACGCCCATCGGTCTTGCCATGGTCCCAGATTATCAATCAATGATAGAGAGTCTCACGAGTTAAGGGCAATCCAGCTTCAGCTGTTAGGAAAAAATCGCAATCTGGTGTTTTTCTGCTACAGAAGATGAGAAGAAGTGTTTCGGGGAGGCTTACTCCATCGATTTATCGCGCGTTTCCCCAAACTGGGGATCGTCCCTAGCAATCAAAGCTCAGCCCCGGCTCCCTTTGGTCTTTGGATGAAGCTCTCGGGTTTTTTGCGCCTCCTTCTCCATTTAAAAAAATAGTCATTTCAAGCATATGGCCCTCTTCACATTTCAGAGAAATCAGCTTCAGTTTACCATAACTGTTTTAAACGAGATGACAATAATCGTTCCCAGACAAGTTTCTTTGTGTAGTTGCTTTTGAAGAAACGGCATTCGAGATTCAATATCCATAACATTATTTCCGGATAGTTTTATTCACGCTGAAGTATATTGTATATTATGTTTACAGATAACACGATATGCTTCAGATAAACGTTAATGATTTTATGAGGTTTTTACGGGTTTCTAATCAGAAGAATAAAATTGTTACAAAAGGCATTTTCCGAAATTTTGTCTCCAGCTTGTTCCTTTTATCGGTCAAATTTCCATTTCCAAGATCTGGCAGCGATTTTCATAAAAAGTTTTACAATGAATATACTAATTAGATTCCCAATAGTGAACAAGCACAGTTATTTCATTTATTTATTATCAACGACCAAAATTTCATTTTGCATAAAATGATTGTAAAGATTTCCAAAACAAGTGTTTTACCACACCTAACTTTCTTCATTTCTCTGTGTGTGTTTTTTTCAAACTATTCAGAAGCTAAATTATTGAAAATAACTAGCTAAATATAGTCAATTGCACATCAAGTACATCATCCAGGGTAAAAAGTCAGTCAAATCGTTTGACAGCTTGACTACTTACAAGCCTGAATGAAAAGTGTTCAGGAAGTCATTTAACCCCTCATCCACTACTTTCAAACACTAACCTTCTGTGCTTGATTTGAAAGGGTCTCCTACACCCTGTCTGCTTAGAACTATTGCACTTACCTGATCAAAAAGGTTCATTCGGAAATTACAGTCCTTGTGCTTAGACAGACAGCCAAGTAGACAGGACGGACAGGAAGGGCAGGTAAATTTAGATAATAGTCAGGACGACGGTGCTGCCGACAAGTCAGGACATACATGGAGTCTTCTCACAATTATCTGTATAATCCTCTAGTCGCCTCTATCGACAGATGAGCGCATTTCAGTCTACTCCCCGTCTTTGCTCAAACAAAACCCTACCTGTGGGTGGGTGTGGTCTTCTACATCATCAGACCAAACACAAGACTACCTTTACAACGGTACTGATGATCTCAGGGTCTGTTGCTATTAGTCGGCCATGATGTAATCCTAGGAAATTGAAAACCTGAGAGTTTCTACTTTTGTGGAGGCAGCACTGCCTCGCCTTACTCTGTGAATTGAGGCTTAGGCACACGTCAGTAGGTTGTCATCTTGTGGCAGCAAAGCCTCAGGTGAGAAACTTGTTTACACTGCATTGCACTTGTTTGGACGGCAAAGCCAGATTACATGGCGGCCAGGAGCTGTGAACACGGCTAACAAGTGAGCAACAGAAGTGTACCTGGCACGGGTTCATCCTCTAGAACAGTATCTTAGAGGAGACATCTTTTTCTCGGGATTTCCTTCGCCTCTTAGTCTGGTGAAGTTAGAACAAAAAGTAACTACTACTATTACCAATGTTAGTAATGATGATGCTCCAGCCTCTCAAAATAAAATCTCTCAACACAATACAAAAAATTATTTCTAATAATATTATAGGTAAATTTTAAAGAAAAGAGAGGAATATAAAGAGTGCTTGAATTGGGAGGGGAAAGAACGAGGAAGATGAACACCAGTTAAAAGAAGGAAATGATGGAAGAGATGATTTTGAACCTGACAAATGCGAGGGAGGGGGACACAAAAATAGAAGATTACTGCAGACCCATAATAGAAAACAAGTGCTTGATTGAAAATGAGCCTTGTCAAGCACAGAGCGAGGACCTGGTAGGATGGCAACGGTTTGATAAGATAGGATCGGGGTAGTCACCTAGCAATGCCTGAGATGAAGATCTCACCATCGTCCTGGACTCAAAATTGGAAGTATCTGAGCTTCCAGAACTGTTTCCAAACATGAAAGCATATTATGGTAGATGATGGTCTGTATAACAGCATTTCGTTGTTAATCATCAACGACTTGTTTTAAACCCTTTACTAACTGTCGCATGTGGAGATGCAAGCTGCATCTGCTGCACGGTTCAGCCTCGTCCGGTCTCCTCCACTGTTGGGATGCTGCAGTGCACGTGGCGAATGTTTGGCTTCAACCAGACGCAGCTGCTGTGACCTGTGCACTCACGCAGTCGTGAAAATGCTGAGAGAGAGGAATAGATGTTTGCTCAAAGTAAGTACGGGGTGCCCGGGTGTATCCATGGTCTTTCACAGGGAGTATGGCGTTACAGTGCGACCTTTGCAGCAGGAGGCAACAGCACAGTTTTGTCCGTTGCATGTTTTCCCTCCAGACGTCCACGTGATCATCACTAAAGCTTTGTGATGGGCCTGTTCACTGGAAATCGGGAGGAAATGCTTCGCGTGGATCCAGCTTGCTCCGGAGCTTGACAAAGCCCAGAAAGAACGGCGACTAGACCACATGCGTATAAACCCTCCAAATCCTGTTAGGTAAATGCCAAATGATGGTAATATCATACCTGGCGTGAAAAAAATCCCCCTTTGGAGGAAAGGCAGATCTCTTGAGGCATGAGCGAATATCTGGGGCCTCGCCACATAGCACAAATTTTGTATTAATACCGAGTTCAGTTTTTTGTTTTTTGTTAGTTACTTTATAATAATAACGAGGACCGTGGAAATCTTTGACAAGTCTTGCAGAAAATGATGAAAGTCTTTGTCCTGACTAAGCTTCTGAACAGCAGTGTTATAAGCCCTTGCCAGGTTTTTTTCTCCAACACCTTCTTCTTTTGTGGAGAGCATACTAATGAAGGTAGATAAAAAGAAGGCAGAGGATCGGACAGGTGTGTGAACTGATACCTATGTGCCTCATCCACTAACATCCGGGTACAGAAAGCGTGGGTGGACCCAGGGTTTCTTGGCTTCGTCTCTCTGCTCCGTTGTAGGCGCGGGCGGCACCTCGAAGTCGGTCTGTGGCAAGACATCATTCATCGTTCCGCGGTGATCCTATGATCATCAGACTCCTAATAGTCGCACCCAACTACCATTTCCACAGAGAAGAGACTTATTCCGGGGAAAGAGCGTGCTAACTTTTACAGAATCCCAGACTAAGGTCGCCAAGATCTCGGATTCCCACCACAGTGCAGCCTGCCTGCCATCAGGACCAGTGTCCGGCTTGAGTCAACATTCAATCATCATCTTCGATTTTCGATCTTTGGGAGAAAATACTTTTGGAGATGGAAGATACACCAGGAGACAGAGAAAGAGAAAGAGAAAGAAAATGACTAGTGTCCTATTTAAGTCGACATTAAATCATCAATTTCAATTTTTGTTCTTTAGAATAAAACACTATTAAAGAGAAGACATTCCAAAAGAGAGAGAAAAAATAAAGGAATGAAGAGAAAGCAGAAGGGGAGAAGAAAAGAGACTGGAACTTTGATTCTTAATGAAATTTGTGCGTAATCTCCTGTCTTGCTCTTAGGGTCAAGGAAAATTAACTTTACACTCTATTGGTTTCCTACTTTGTTCTTGAGGAAGCAGAAAAACATGAATAATTAACAGCTAGTGTAAGTACCCTCTGTGTAGTTACCATGGTTACCGCCAACGTTTAGTTCTTTACACACCAGATTTTGTTTAATTGTAGTATTTGTTTCTGATAGCTTGGAAGGTGGCTGCACATGCGGGTATCCTCTGTCCCTTGGTATAAAATGATAATCACCCTAACCTTTCAATGTTGTCTCTGAGAGACCACTTTCTATTCATACGATGTTTAATGAAATGAAAGAACAGATTCTTCTGTAGATGGTAGGGAGAGAGAGAGAAGCAGGCGGGCGATGAAGGTGGTCATGGTCGATGGAACGATGGTTGAAAAAAGTCTCAGCATGTTGTCCTCACAAGCTTCAGCTTTCTCTCATTTCATGTAAATACATTGTAGCTCAACTTTTCTTGATATTTGTAGTAACTTGGTTGTTTTATTTATAAATGGTTCACATAGTCCTCACATTTTTCAAGATTACGGCTACATGGAAAGCAGGAAGAAGAACAGAAGTCTAGGAAAGTATAATGACAGGTTAAGGGACTACAACCTGCAAAAGAGGAAGGAAAGTTCCACCTATTACTTATTTTCTTTGATTCTATTAAAAGAAGATAGGGTAGCGGTTAATAGTTTATTGAATAGTCACCGGAACAGAAGATAGAAAGAGGAATCAAGAAAGAAATGCAGACAGAAAAAACGGGGAAAAAGCTCAAACATTTTCTGTTAAGAGGAACTGATCGTAAAAGCAGTTCAATAGCTGCTGGAGAATTTAAACTTCGATCTTCTATAGAAACCGCAGGCGCAAGACCACGTGACGAGAAAGCTTCAATCAGATAACAAAATCGAATGTTAACAAATGTTCCCCATCCGCAGATGCAGTTGTACTTGAGACAAATAAACCAGAAATGATGTCTTGCAAAACGGGAAAATGAGGATGTAATCTTTGCTTGGTTAGCACTTGGGGTGGCTTTTCACCTCCCAACGAAGCAACTCATCTTCAGGAAGTGCTCACCCTCCATTTCACTTCTTTCCAGTCTTTATTTCCGTCTTTGTCATTCTGTCATAGCAAGATATTCAACTTGTTTTGGAGACTGGATGATGTTGCACGTTGCTCTGTTGAACTATACTTGAACCAAAGTTATTTCATAACCTAATAAATCCATCATTTACTGTAAATAAAGAACATTGGCAAATACCGTATCGCAACTGATTAAGATAGAACAGTTCTGACTCTTCTGAGGTTTGGAGTGCGATTAGTATCAGCAAGATCCCTTGACAACCAGGACTGAACTTTGTCCTTTTTGAGGTTTTATAACAATTGTTACTGCAAGGAAGCAAAAGGTTAACACTAACTCTCTGAGACCAGGATCCGACTAAACCGCATTGAGACTATCTTTAATTTTAAAGTTTGCCAGATATTCTACAAACACATCGGCTTAACTTCACCAATTTGGCTTCTTCCGAATCGAGGCCCGGTGTCTTTGATCTCACCTGATCTCCGATGTCTCTAGGGTCCTTCATCAAGGGTTTTGGTTTAATAATTTTTTTATTCAATGTAGAGTACATCCTACGTGACACTCGGCAAGACAGAACCTAACGTGGTTGTTATTTTTGATGGGGCCTGATGTTGTCTGCCCCCGCAAATTTCCAAGATCATAAACGAGTTATGGGAGATAAAAGCTATCGACACGATGATAATGGGGGCAAAAAAACATCGGGCGGTGATAAGGGCATTATATTCTCAAAATTTGGTAATGTGCGCCTGGTTGGAAGTGAAAAGTAAACGCATTTAGGAATATTCTGAACTGACTTCCGTCAGCAGTAAGAACACCGTAGCCATTGAGATGGTTGGACGTAGTGAGAATAATCGTTGTTGCACTCCACTAATAGGCTATCTTCATCTCCGCAGATGAAAATGAATAATTAGCGAGGTCGTCGAGATGTGAGGGAGATGATATAGGTAAGATGATTGACACGACCTGAAGAAAGAAAACAAGGGCGGGGGTCCAGCAGAGCCGTTACAAAGACGTTGGGGAACGTAACTGTAGGACACGGCAGTATGTGACCATGGTCTTGTCTCATAATTCAATTACCCGCACGGTGATTGGCTAAGAGTGGGCTTGGCGTGGCGGGTTTTAACCAATTAGAACGGCTGGAGCCAATAATTAGATTGTTCACGCGCATCTTGCTTGGGACAAAGATAGGAAAGTGTGGTTAACGCAATTTTCTTATGTCAAAATTGCATCAGGACTCGCTGTTTTTCTCCATTCGGCAGTGAGAAGTAATAGCGCAAAAAAAAACCTAAAAATGAGAGATAGAGAGAAAGAAAGAGAGAACGAGACAAAGAGTCAGGAGTCAAGGAAAAAAAATGAAGAAAGGAACAACTTCTTTATCAAACGAGGCTAGTAGGTAAGAACGCTAGGAAGTCTGCATTTCTTCAGCTGCTATGTGGTTTTCTTGAACTAGAGCAAGGGGCAAGATAGAACTTCAGCAGATAACAAGGGAAGCATAAAGAGCATAAACACTCGTGTGTGAAACAGCTATCAAGCAGGGAAGAAGGAAGCACTCGATCTCGCGATCTGTCTTTGCCGGGCTCACCAACAGGTCAAGCAGGGAAGCGACCGTTTCCTAGAAA
Source organism: Pomacea canaliculata (assembly GCF_003073045.1). Classification (NCBI taxonomy): domain Eukaryota; kingdom Metazoa; phylum Mollusca; class Gastropoda; order Architaenioglossa; family Ampullariidae; genus Pomacea; species Pomacea canaliculata. The sequence continues at coordinate 15,216,976 of NC_037592.1, read as the reverse complement.
AACATGATCATCGTCTTTAACACACAACACAACAGACACGTACAAACACACACACACACATCTAACAGGAGCAACCCAAGTACAGCATCACAGAACAACATTCCCCCCTCCTAGTTCCCCTTAGAAATCTTGCGCAAGGGGTAAGGGCACCGGCCTGGACGAGCCTCGTTGCTGCAAGACGATCGGTTCCTGGACAGGTCGTGTCGCGCACCGTCAGAAGGTAATGGACTGGCCACGTGGCATGCATCAACATGTCAGACCGACTTCCTTGTCTTAAACATCTCGTCCACACATTTATCAAATAAAAAGTTGTCTGTATTAAAACTTTCCTCTAAATTCGTTTGACCTTTGTAGAGTAGGTACGGGCAACGATCCTATAGACAGGAGGGAGGTATATACAGGATGAAGGATGGTATGGTCGTTGAAGATCATTTACAATTTCCGCATGTGATCCACCGCTTTTCTTGAAATTTGTTTTTGAACTTTGTCTTTCATGTACTTTCAAACGAACGTACTATATACAATCGTTCGGCGGATGAACACTTAGAGTTCCTGCAAAGTGCTTTAATCTTTTCGTTTGTGTTTTCGTAAAGATCAAAGTGCACTCTCATCTTCCCGTTTTCTGTTTTCGATCAAATATTCTCATCGTTTAAAAACAAATGCGGGGAAGATAAACTGTTCCTTATTCCTAACTTCAAACAGTATTTCAAGGCGCTAGACATTTTTTTAACCCTCCATATCGTAGAGACCCTCGTCGACATGCACCCAGCAAATTTCAAGAACAGGTGACGCCAAAGCCTTAACCTTTAACCCATCCCTCTCCCCCTCTCTTAAAGGATTAGGTCGATGACAAATGTGCGGGAGGGTCGCTGACAGTGATGCAGAGAAAGGCATGTGCAGACACGAAGACGTCTCCCAAACAACGACTCACAAGAAAGGAGAGTTCTTTTCCTAAGAAAACAACACGTATCCGGGAGTTGTCCCGCTTGAGTTTAGCCTGGCACCACCGCAAGAATCGCAAAAGAAAGATCGAGAGAAAGCATGCGTGCATTATCAGCTCCAACGTCCAGCCTCTTGGCTGCAAACGACCGAGCGTCACTGGTGACATCACAAAAGCCCTGCAAACATCATTCACGCGCTCGTCGCGTGCGGCAAATAATCATCCACGGAGTATGCTCCTGCACTAACCCTCCTCACTGTCTTCTTGAAATCTCTTTCTCTCCCTCGTCCCATTTCTTCTGTCTCTCCCTCTTTTTACCTCCACCGTCATACTTTCTCTCACTCCCGTTCTCCTTTCACTCTGGTTCTCTTTCTCTCGTCCTCTCTCCTTAGAAATTCACTCTGTAGTTCTCTCTCTCGTCCTCTCTCCTTAGATGCTTTTGCTGACTTAGATCACTCTAATGAAAATTCTATTTTTATTGTCAACACCAGAGGCTAGTTGCACAACATGTTTCTAAAACTGTTCTCAAGAAGCAAGTTTAAAAACTTTGAAAAAAAAATCGCTTTTGCCATTTCTCCCGCAGACAAAAGATAATGGTGACGGGAACGAAAGTCAAGCCTCTCTTGTTTCAAACAATTTTAGTTTAGAAAGTTCTAAAATTGTGTTGTGTGCTTTGTTTCTATAAAACTGATTATTTAAATAGATTGAGGGACTGACAGTGTTTCAAATTAGATATGTTCTGCAACTAACCCCAGAACTAAAGTGGAGAGAAGAAAATTGTTTGTTATCGACGCTGTCGTCGCTGAGCTATCGATGGGATTACAAATTCCGTTTCACTTTAAATACCTTCAATAAAAAATTCGCAGACTACAGAAACAGTAACTTTTTTCAATAAATGAGGTAAGGAGGTTGTTTTAGTCTATCCTGCTGTTCAAAGTTGATGTCCAAATCAATTTAAAATGTTTTTTTATTTGTCAACAAAATGTAAAGCATAAAAACAACAATGTTTACTACATTTTCATATTCGACCCGCATTATCATTAAGCAATAAGCAATTTTCTGCTTGCTCCATTATCCTTTTTTTCTTTTCGAATCTTTAAAGATGTCTGAAAACTTAAAAAATATTTGCTGTGACATTCGTTTCAAAGCACCCAAGCTGTCAGTTTGCTTTTTGTTTGCTTTATAAAAAAATTGTTTTCAGTATTATTAGGGCAAGTAGCCGCACGCCTTTTAAACCTCCTTCAGGGATTGGCTTTTACGTGGCAACGGTTTTTGTTTGCCAGCAGGCGGGAGGAGATGGCCCCACAGGTTTTCTTGATTACCATTCTTTCAGCTTGTGCGCGCACGCGCGAGCTGCAGGGGACGAGAAGTTGGGTTGCAGGACAAATTGGCATCGCCATTTACCCAGTCAGAGGGCAAGACAGAAAAATGGTGGGTTTAGTTGTTGGCCCCCAGTGCAGTGTGTCAACCCTAACAATGGCGGTGTAGTCTTGAGTGTCGCCAGCTTGTAATACACTTGCTCCGTGGTGTAGCCGTTGGGGGGTTAATTGACAGTTGAAGTGCCAGCATCCTCCTAGAGTTTGTGGATGTCTGTTGATGCTATCCTCTTAATCAGATTTTCTTCTTCAGCCATAATGACATGAATTGCGATAACCTTGGTGCGCTTCTTACTGTTATTACTGTTAGAGTTTTAAAAGCCACAAACAAGAAGAAAAGAAAAACATGATAAGTGACAAAGATAATTTGAAATGATTGAAGAGGTGCAATGAAAGGACAAAAAAAATTATATTTTACGGTGTTTAAAAAGGATTAGATGGTAGTCGGTAGATGGAGTAATCGGTCCTGTTCTGCATGGTCAGAACTAGTGTGAACCAATACAGGTGATCAGAAACGCAATTTAAAATGTGTTGTGAAACTGGCCTCAGATTTTTTTCAGTGTGGTCCTTGTAGCTTTTGACCAACTTCAGCGAGCAGATTTTATAGGAAAAAATCTTCGCTTTTTAGTCCGTTGTAATACTGCTGGACTAAAAGTTGAAAGAAAAAATGAAAAAGAAGAAAAAAAAGAGGATAAATGTAACATGTCTTCGTTCTTCGTTGTTTTACAAATCGCAGATTTTCCTCTGTGAGTCGTGTTTGCAGACAGTGTGCCTGAAGCAATCTTGGACAATCGAAAAAAAAACCGTTGACCGGACAGTCTGTTGTTGGTGCCATGGCCGCAGTTTATCGCTGGTGCCTCGAATCAGCCTGTCTTGGTGCCACTAGAGGGTATCCTATTCCCAGTGGCTTCACTGGCCAACCTATTCTATTCTCATGATCAACAAGGCTGTTCCCAACATTTCTATGGTTTGGCTAGTGCATGGGCCAACCTATTGCAAGTGCCTTTATCAACCAGTTTTCCCTTCTGTCTTCACACAGCAGAGTGCCTTGAATTGTCCTGGCAAAGACAATGTCTCTAGGAAAGCAAAGGGGTCCCCTTGCAAGTCTTTACATTGTCCTCTTCCCGTGAATTTGTCGATTCCCATTGGACCCCAGAGCGACAGAAACTGAGGACATTGTAACCACAGAGAACGATAGTTTTGCGTGAACAGATACAAAAACAGTTGTAGACATTAATGATATTAATACTAATGAAAACGGCCGGTAGGCACAAGAAAGAGAGAGGGTACAGAAGAAAGCAGACGTCCAGTGCTTTAGCTTAATTAATGACGAAAATAACTCTTTATTTGATGGCGACCGATAATTTTTTTTCCTCTTTTGCTGTCTCGCGGGGCAGTCAAAGCAGAGTAATTACGCCATCTGCTTAAATCCCGGAGGAGACAGAAGGTTCCTCCGTGACAATCAGATGTCTCACTGTGTTCTTCTTTCCTCGAATCTGTGATAAGTCCGAGTGTGCCGCAAGGGGGCGCTCGTTTACCTTGCCGCCGACAGGAAGCCGCCTAGCGGTCGCCATTAAATCAACTTTCATGGACGATAATGCTCAAGAGATATTAGCCAATGCAGATCGAATGGGCTCCGTGCGATCCATCTTGCCTTAAACGCAGGACACAGCCAGAGCTTGTGGTCTCTCACAAGTTGAATGGCTCTGCCCTAACTTTCTATTATTTTCCAGTCGTCCTCGTTTATCTCCTGTCACAAACGACAAAAAGAAAAGCCAATCGCCTGGAGTCGCTTGTCTCTTCTATTGAAAATTTGTCGTGACATTGGCCTGCACCCTTAAGACTAGCAGACAGATGGGGAGGTCCTGCAGACAGAACGTGCTTCCTTCTCCTTCTCTCTCTTCTGTGATGCTGTACACTGTGTGCGTGTGTTGTAACTGGCTTTCAACTAACGTGGATTGAAATTTCTCTTCTCTTGGTTTTTTAAAAATTGTTTATTTTGTGGGAAGAGTTTCTTTCTAAGAGAGGAGAGAAAGTTAGGAGAGTGGGAGGAGAAATAAGGTGCATACTCCGTCTACATTTTGTTTGGTTCTTACAATTTATTTTAATTTTAACCTCAAGATATTATTTTTTTACATCACTTTAGTCAGACTGCCAAGGAACTTGAATGGTAAATACTCTGCAAAATAATCATTAAGTTTCAATAGTCTTTGTAGTTTTACATAATAAACACAAACATAGAATTTGGAGGAAATCGACAAAATACCAAAGGGGGAGGAATAAGTGTACTTAAACCGTTTTTAAACACTAAACTTGTGATGTTGTCGATGCAACAGTGGCAAGCAGCCTCCCACTGGTGGCAAATTTGCAATATTTTGCAAACTGTAAAGATTGGTTTTGGTAGCTGTGGAATATAACAATTACTGGACTTCTTTATGAGCTTAAGATCTGTACATTACATAACAATAAGTCACACACTCCTCAAGTTCACGAAGATGTCTTAGAAGTAATGTGTGGTGTCTATGTCTGTTGGTGTCTGTATCATTATACATTTCTTATACAATGACTGAGAGTATGTATTCTGTTTATGAAAATTCAGTTTAACTGTGAAAGGTACTAATATTTAATTATGCTTCATATCATGCATTCATTAAACTATTTTTAGTGTATTACACGTTTCTCTTTCATAAACGAGTGCATAAAAACATGTTTGAATAGTGATTCATAACAGCGACGAAAGCACACACACGTTGATTATTCACAGCCAAGCATGCACGTGCATTAACACATGAATACGCATGTCCATATTGTGTCTATGTTTTTAAAGAGACCATGTCAGTTTGCAAACTGCATATATTCATTCAAAGCGATAAACAAGTTAATTTTATGTTTGACATGTTCGATTTGGATTGTTAGTTTTCTTTGTGATAAAACCATTTCCATGTTTTAATGTAAGAATTGGTGTGACAATATATTTTAGTAGATTTAGTATGACATTTTTTCCATGACATGTTTTTCTTATTTGATTTTTATTTTGCGTTTGAAATCGGGAAATTTTCGCTGCACATTTAAGACACAGCCCACTGTTGTCCCTGTGGCAAAGCCTGCAGTGGTCGTCTTAAAGTTCGTCCGGCGAATATTTATTTATTCGCCATGTTGGTCCTCTACTTACATTTTAAAGTTTTTCATCGCACCTACCTCAGCACGACATTCCTTCTCCATGGCCCGTTTACAGTGCGAGATTTCCTCTTCTGGAATCTCGACCTTAGGGTAAGTAATCCAGAATTACTGATCGAACTTATCTCTATCTCTACTCTCCCGCTCCAGTCACAGTCTCTCGGATACACCGTGCGCTCTTGCCTCTGTCGCTTCCTTCATTCTTCTGAGCTGACAAGTCTTTACTTGCGTTCTGAGCTTGCTGAATACGCAGAGGAAATTTCCCGATCATTATCTTTGAATTTTTAAGTTTGGTTGTTCGTTGTCTGTATGTATGTATGTATGTGTATACGTTTGTGAGGGTGCTTGTGCCGACAAATTTTGTTTTGATGAATTGTTTCAATGTAGGCGGCTTTTGCAGATTATTTTCACACAAAACTTTGTCTTCTTTTCAAACATTTTTCTTCAAAGCTTCAAGCTTATCTTTCACCACTGTTATTTGTTGTTGTTGTTTTTTAATGTTTTGCTCGTACTTGACTATTTTTTTTATTACTCTACTTTTCACTTTTAGTGTCAGCATCTCGAAATTTTCGTTTCTTGATAGTACATTTGCTCCCTTTCTTTCCCTTTCAGCTCAAAGACTAGCTCAGAAACGCTTTCTGAGATTCGGGCGGGCGCTGACAGACGATGCTTTCCTTCGGTTCGGACGCCAGTTCTACAGAATAGGACGCAGTTACCCGTATGAAGACAAACGCTTCCTTCGCTTCGGACGATCTGGAGAAGAAGACATGTCGGACTTGATCCGAGCTGCCATAGCTCGAGCCCAGGCTGAGGAGTCTTACCCTCTGTACCGCCGACGACGGTCAGCGGAAGTCCAAGCAGATGGCGCTTCGGCAGAAGGACAAGATGAAAGTCAGGCGGTTGCCAAGAGAGACGGCGAAGAAGCTTCTGGAAAGGTCGACAATGACAAGCGCTTCATGCGATTCGGTCGAGTCAAGTCTGACAAGAGGTTCATGAGGTTCGGACGAGGAGCCGAGAAACGCTTCATGCGGTTCGGTCGCGACCAGCAATGGGACGACGATGTTGACAAGCGCTTCATGCGGTTCGGTCGCGAGCCTGACGAAGAACTCAGCGACGACGACGAATTTCAGGACGACAAAAGGTTCATGAGGTTCGGACGCGACCCTGAGAAAAGATTCATGAGGTTCGGCCGCGAGCCTTCAGAAGAGGGCGACTACGCCGCGGACGAAGAGGACGAGAAGGACAAACGGTTCATGCGGTTCGGTCGCGACGAGGAGAAGGACAAGAGGTTTATGCGCTTCGGGAAGAGGTTCATGCGCTTTGGTCGAGACGACAAACGGTTCATGCGATTTGGCCGCGATGGAATGGACGGCGAGGAGGGCACGTCCGAGGACAAGAGATTCATGCGGTTCGGCAAACGGTTCATGCGATTCGGCAAGCAAGACAAAGAGGAGCCTGCAAAGAGCACAAAGCCGGCCCCCTCCTCGTGAAGAAATTACTTCAAAAGCCTTGATCTACACGTTATTTAACAGAAATCAGCTTAGATCAGCACCAACATTAACGACCGACAGGCATGTCGAGAAACGAACACGTCTTTGTAAAGTCCTCGACACAACCCAGTCCTTCTGTTACTGATGTCAACAGACACGCGGACACATGCATTCTCCCCCTTTGATCTCTTGTTTGCAAGTGCAACGTTACTGATCTCATATTTCACTTTTTATATTTGAGTAACTTTTCATGCCAAACAAAACCTGGAACCAGGTATGACAAAGCAAACGACAATTTTCTAACTGTAACTATTTAAGCGGTTATTGAATACAGCGGCTCTTTCATCGATAGAATGTTTTTATACACAAAAAATTGTTTACAGGCAAGAAACTTGCTGGATTGGTAAACAAAAGATTATATTTATGCTTGCCATGTGTAGGCAAGATTACTGAAAATTATCTGTTGACAATTTTAGAACATTTTATTCTCTAAGAAGTCAAAACTGATTAATGATAAAGTAAATTTCGTTTTCGTCTTAACTTCATACATAAAACTGTCCGCTGTTACAAGCTTATGCACTGAAACCGAAACGATGATCTCTATAGCAAGCTTTTGTTGCTTATGATCTCAACTCATCGAGCCCTTTTAGGCAGGAAAAGTTAATATTCCGGTAACTTATTTGTTGGTTGTGTTTTGCACTTAAGAAAATTTTGAACATTTTCATCCGTTTGACAAAGACCACTTTTTGAACTTTGAACTTGAACGTAACGTGTAAATAAAGCCAAAACTTGAACCACTCCTGGACTTTGTAGTTGAGTGTTTGAGATTTCAAGGGTTTGACTGAAAGCAAAAACGGTTCGTGGCTTTTCTTTCTTTTTGTTTGTTTATTTTTTTCTGGGAAGGGGGTGTTGCAGGATGTTGACCTTTGTATCGAAGGACACATTTGTAAGGTCATCAGCTTCGGCACTTTCGTGACCCACGTAAACAATAGGATGCTTGAGTATAAAAGATAGACAGCCATAGAAAATCTTAACCTGGTAAATGTTGTTAAATGTTTGACACAGTGTGGTTAAAGCTGTCACAGTCAGAGACCAGGGATTTTGCAATGGTTGGGGACATTGGAACGTTGGTCACCATGCGGAGATTAGTCAAACTTTACATGGCGAATTGTAGGCATTTCAAAGGTTTCACGCTTCAGTCTTAAGTCTTAAGGTTTTTGAATAACAATGTCAGGGTAGAGAATCGAAGAGAAAAAGAGTTTCATGAATTGAAGAAGAAGAAGCATGGACGTAACAATGGCCGCGACTTGAGTACTGAGGGGACAAAGCTCTATCTCGTGGCAAGCAAGAAACATTTCAAAGCTTGACATTCATCTCTCTAACATAAAAATGAGAAGTTTTGCTTCACACTTTAGTCGAACCGTTTTATACATTATTTACAATCTGGTTTTCTTTTCAGCTTTAGTCGACATATTTTAGTCGTTCTGGAATTGACCACTGCCAACCATGTTCCTATCGTTCATGGACTCCATTTGTCCGGGCCTAGCTTCTTGTCCCTATCTGGGTGACTAAAGCCATGCGATCCGTGTTGTGAGGACTTGAACGCCCGTGACATCAGCTAAATCCAATCCGCTGGGAGACATTTGCATCAACGCCTTCTTGTAATGGTCCCATCAGTGCAGGCGACCTTTGCCACGCAGCTCGCTTGGGGGATGAGGGGAGTGGTGGTGGTGGTGGTTGGTGTGGTGGTGGTGGTAGTGGTGGTAGGGGGGAGATGAAACTATGGACCAGAACACTCGTGTCATCTGTGAGGAGGTGTGCCAAGTTGCAGATGTGACTGTTTGACAGAGCTCAGTGCCCTTGTGAGAATCTGGCTGTGACAAGGCCACAAAGTTCTCTCTGACTCATGGTCAAGACGACTGGAGTCGGGGACAAAGGGGATTGTTATTTGGAGGCAGAAATTGATCTGCGTGTTCCACAGAATTTCTGGCAAGACCCTCATGGGAAGCTTCAGAAATGCCACTTACAGTGATCAGTGGCTTAGTTCCAACTCGCTCAGCACCGACTCAAACACTCATTTCAACAACGAATCGACGCATGCGCGCTCCTGGTCATACAGAAGCCGTCCTGGATAATTTATTGTCGCTTAAACAGTTATAGCATTTTCTTGTTTGTTTGTTTTTTTCTTTGAACTTGCTTACTTGAATGTCCTTGATAGTTTGGTTTTAGATTAATATCTTTCTACCACTCTTTTTTTTTCTTTTCTTGATTCCTGGAATGAGACTACATGATCCATAATTCATGTCATTAAAATGTTTCTGTTAAGTTCGATTGGGTCAAGAATAGTCATTCACATTTGATTAAGTTTTGCTCACACCCCACCAATATATTTTTGGTAAATATGCTATGTTACTTATGTGCACGTTCATTGCCTTTGCAAATCAGTTTTCCTCGAGATAGAAAATTAAAAAGAAGAAAAGCAAAACAGATTTCTAGGGGGAAAAAGTCTGTTGAGAGAAAAGCTTGACAAGCAATGTTCCTGGAAGATGAAGAAGTATGGAGCAGGGCTCGATGCATTGGGAAACAAAGACAGGAAGACCAGGACACCCTGTAACAACTGGTCACCTGCCGGTCTCAGAGGGCCAGAGACACAAACTGCCATCCTCAAGAATAGTCTCTGACAAGAATCCAGAGAGAGCGAAAGACAGACATACGGGTAGATTGAGCGGCGGACAGAGAAAAATACAAAAGAACTGAAGGACAAACAAAATGACAGAAAGACACGTTCACCCTTAATACCATTTGTTGACAGAGTTCCTTTCAAGGCTTTTTATTTCTCTGGCAAATTATGTCCATGTATTTGATCATCGCTCTTCAGTCCTGGTGTACTCTTTCTCTGAACTACTAATTCCAGACTCCTTTTCTCTGACTTTTTTCAGAGATGTTCTCTTTTTTTAGGGGGAGGGGAGTTTCCTAGAAGCTCATGTCCCAACTCTGGAGACAACAGTGCAGGTCTATACATTCAGGTTCTGGCACACTGGAGAATACCCCCGTCCTTCTCTCTGTGCCACCTCCCTCACCTTTCCCCAACAGGCTGTCTGTTGTGTTCTTACGCACATTATCGCCGAGCAAGCCTGAAAAAGAGGAACATTAGTGTGCATGATGAGGAAAATGGCGCCTGATGTTACATGGTTAGCCTGCATTGAAGGCGGCTCTCACGTGTATTTGGTGACCTCATTCATTTCTGGGTACGCAACTTCTTTTTGCTTCCGTTGTGTCCCGTCTCTCATCTGCATGAATTTTGAGCCAGACCAGAACCTCGCACAATGCGATCCTAGCAGTGGGAAAAGCATGGAAGGTTTATTCGGGACGAGAAATGTTTTTGTCCATGGTCTAAGCCCGCTCCCTTGATGCCTTGCAACTGCCCGGATGGAGCATGCTGAATCATCTTTCAATAGCTTTAGGCAAGGGATGGGAGCTGGTGATGCTGAGCAGGAACTGTTGGCTGCAGGGACTCCCCGCCTGTGGAATCTCATGTGACGGTTTCTGAGCCTGAACCAGAAAGCTTTGACCTACCGATGTTTGCTCTTCTTCAGAATCGATGACTGTTAAAGCGTGACTTGTGAAACTTCAGCTTCCATTCATCTTCCTGGACGGCTGGAGTCTGCGCGTGACGTGTAGCTTGAAACTTAGTATGCATAATTAGTATGGTCTTCTTGGCAGCGGAGCGTGCTGCGAGTCAGAATAATCTGTTTTCTACCTTCCGTGACCTATGACCCTCTCGTCTGGCTCGCACGCGGCCAATTCGATTAAAGCACAACGGAACGCCGCCGGTTTTAGACAGGAAGGAAAGTTTAAAGTCGGCGACGTCACATGTTTGTTGTTGACTGTCCACTTCAGTGCAGACGTCTCGTCTGATGGATGCCACCTGTCTTCTCGCTTTCACTTCCGCTCGGTGCGGACGTTGCTTCCCATCCTGTCTCGATACCAGACGCTGCTTGGTCCTGTTGGTACAGATGTGTCTGCCATTATCCTGGTAAAAATTAAAAAAAAAACCACCGACACTGTGTAAAATGTTGAAGTGCTGCTGAATATGTTGACTGGAGGCCATAAACACTTATGCCTTGTTCCTTTTTGCTTTCTTGTTTTGTTTGTTTTATTTTTATTTGTGGCTTTGTCAACGGCTTTCAGTATTTTCACTCTGGACTTTTTTTTTCTTGTTTTATTATAAGATAATGATTGTCTTTAATGTTGTTGGTGCCTAGCTTGTGATGTGCCTAGCATATTGAGTGTCTTTGTATCACTGTAGGGTGGAACAACTTGAGCAAGCGTTACTTGCGGTTCGGCCGAAGCAATGGCCTGCCTGTGCAGCGGTTTGGTCGAGGCTACGGTGACCCCATCCTGCGATTCGGCCGAGGCTACGGCGACCCCATCCTGCGCTTCGGTCGCTCGTCATACCCTTCTGATGTCACCAAGCGATCGGAGACGGATGCAGAGAAGGGCGAATACTACGAAAACAACGGTTACCTCCGCTTCGGTCGGTCCTTGCCTGAGGCCGCCATGATGGTGGGTCTGCTGGAAAGGAAGCGACGAGCGGTGAATGGTGCTCCCTCCCTGACCAAAAGGTAGGAGAGTGTTTAGACGCCACCAATGTATAACTTGATCATTATCATCATCATCATCATCATCATCATCATCATCATCATCATCATCATTAGCAACAGAGAAGTTGTAGAGCGGTGCTCCCCAACCAAAGTCAGAGTCATAGCTCTTTACAAAACCCACCTAACCCCTTAAGAAACTTAAAAAAATGTACCAACCCCACTTGTCCTCTAAAGACACATGTCAACTGTCTAAGGAAACAGATAAGTCACAAAAGGAGCACCTGGTGGCACATATTGTCAGATTTTTGTACTTATATACAGCAGGTATATGGAAGTCTATAGCTGCCTGGAATTAATAAGAAGTGTGTGTGTGTGGTCCTGTTTCATCTTAAAGGGTTTTTTTAATGTCAGCAAACAAACTGTTTATTACAAATTCATAAATTTCTTTAGTTAATTAATAGCTAAAATAATTCCTTACTATATAATTCCAACAATTTAGATTGTATTCATCACTTTATCGCTGAAAGCGATTAACACAATTGACCCACTGCTGTCGAATATTTGCGAAGGGCTGCACCAGGATCTGAAAGCGCTTTCGTCCGATGGGGTCGAGTCCCAGGCAAGCACTCTCTAGCCGACGAGGCCGACGCCGAGCAGGGCGTCGACGACATTGACCGCCTGGAAGAAGAGAAGCGTTACCTGAGGTTCGGCCGCGGCGACGCCCACAAACGTTACCTGCGCTTCGGACGAGCTCAGCAGGAGGGATTCCTTCGTTTCGGAAAAAGTGCCTAAGCAGCCCAACATCACAAAACGTGAATGCAGTTACAGAAAGAAAAACAACCTCCTTAACCCTCCTTTCCCACTCCCACTGACCAAAAAATAAATAACAAACAGGAAACATGAGCAAGACAACCGACTTCTGTCCTCGCAGACTGAACATTTCTGGAGCAAAGAACCGAGCATTTCCGAGAGTTTGTTCTGTGGTCAATTAAAGACAGGCAAACATGGGCGAACCCGCATTTTTCTCTGAAGGCATGTCCCTTGTGCTTTTCGCTGCTGTTGGCTTTTTTCAAGCAGACTTTGCCACTACAGGTTCAATGTTTTGCTCATTTTTGCTCGAGCGACAACTATTTTACAGTTGACACATTATTTATTAGTTGGATGTTTTTCTTGATGTGAGTGGTAAAGAGCATCACAAGTATTTATGGTCAAACTGCTGATATACTTCACTAAAATGTCATGCTTGTGTTCTATACACAATTATTTTACCCAGTCTAAAATGCCTTTGTGGAATACTGCTGACTATTCTTACCAAAGGAAGAATTTAAAACATATTTTATATTTGTGGATGCCTTTTGTGGGTATACTGCTGATGTTTACTCCTCAAGTGAAATAAAAATTGTCTAAAGATTGCTAAAATTTACGGGGTTAGGATTTTAACTTGTGCAGAAATATTTTGTGCGTTGTTCTTGTTGACAAGTGCATGACTAAGAAATACTGAGCTTTATTGCCTCAAAGTGACTTTGATAAACATGTCTTAAACCAAGCTGCTGTAATTTGTAACTTTATGAAGAAACTTCAACCAGGATGATTTACTGTCCCTACTTTGGTGCTTAATATTTTAAAAGTAAACATCAATAGGATGTATTTTTTCTCCATCTGATGACATACAGTATAAAACCTGCGTACAATACATGCGTGTACTCTTGAACTATATATATATTATTTTTGCCGACATTCTGTTACCTTGGCCTTAAGTTAAGCCTTCACTGAACAGCTGTTTATTTCTTCCATGTGACGACTGTTATGTACAGTATTGTGACTTTTTACTGTTGTGGTAAAAAAGCTAATAAAGCCTCGGAAATACATTGGAGTTATTCTGGATGTGTTATTTCTGGGGGATAATGCAGTATAGATGTTTTACTTGCACGTGAGGAACAAGGATTAAACCTTTAAACATAAATAAATCTTAATAATAAATAATAATAAATCTTAACACCTTGTATAGTTACATTTAAATTAATTTCTTTCCATTTATCAGGTAAAAATTCGGAGGGTGTGTGTAAGAGAATAAGTTCTTGGAGCAGCACCCCTAGCACAGAATGAAGAAAACATATAGGTCCCATAAAGAGTATATAAGACCCATGTCCTTCACCAGGAGACATTTTGTTCTGTTAGGGACGCTTACTGTCGACTCTGCCACAGTCCTTCAGGTTTTGTAAAAAGATTTCACACTCTTCACTCCAGATTCACGTGTCACAAGAGCAAGTCTGTTATGTAATCACCAGTTAGCTACAGCTCAGATCACTATGGTTCATTTGAATCCGTCTACCTGCTTTTACCATCACTAGGGCTGCTATGATCAACACGTCTACCTACGTCTTATGTCACCAATGTTGCTATGAACACGTTAGTTATGCAACCACTAGGACTTCTGTGAACGCGTTAGATACATATGCAATAACTAGGCTGCTATGAACACTTCTCACTATGATCACTAATGTTGCTATGAACACGGCTGAGATCACTATGGTAGCAGTGAGCAAGTCGACTCTGGTTCCAGTCATTACACTAAACATCTAAACTCAGATGATAGCACGAGCTGGTCCAGCTGACTCAACAGCACGCGCACACCACGCACACCACGCACGCCACGCACACCACGCACCATGAAGTCGTCGGCAGGTTGATAACGCGTGATGACAAGACCTGCTCCATTTACGATCTTTCTGTGTCCGACATTCTACTACCCCTTTTCCCAGTTTCTCTCACCCCAGATTTCAAACGGCCCACACCGACTAAACGCATATTTTAAAATATGAACTACAGTATACATTTATCTCGCTGCCTTCTTGGTTGATATTCAGCCTAGAGATCATCGAAGTTTGTGGGTATGGGTACGGGACTTTCTAACAAACGCATCACAATTTGACAGATTTTTGTAGCAGCTATTCACGTGATTGATTGTTGCTGTCGCTCGATCTCAAGTCTTGCCTACAAGTCGTGGATCTCTCACCGGCTCAACACCAGTGGGAGAAGACGGACTACGAGAAATTATTTTTCCTCACCAGGAGATCACAAAGCACTTGATGATGTCTGCAAAGATTCGACATGCCAAGATGATAGAACTATGCACGCTCAGCAGGCATTTATTTCGGATTAGGAGCCAGATGTGTGGCGCCTCTGCTCTGCTTACTACCATATTCCTCCGGAACAATTGCCTGATATATTCTGACAATAAGCTCTGACGACACTATCAGGGCCGCTGGACCAATAGTCTTACGACCTTTGTTTTGATATTTTCTCTGAAACCTCTTTAATGGAGTTTGTGTCTGTCACCGAGTTCCAAGTCAAGGGGAGGGGAGAAAGAGGATCATCACAACACTGTCACTGAAGAAATTCTGCTCTGTCGATCCCATTCCAGTGCACCTCTAGATCACTCACATCGTCAACCACTCGTTGTTTGCTGGTGCTGTGCCTTTGCTGTTTAAGCATACTGTCTTCACCCCACTTCTTAAGAAACCCAGCTTACACATAATAACCTCAAGAACTGTTGTCCTATTTGTACTCTCCGTTTTCTGTTCAAGGTATTTGGAAAAGTTGTGGCACTTGAGCTCCTTAACCATTTCTCTAGCGACAAAGTACTTGAACCAAAGAGGTATCCTCTTTGACCTAAACTATATCTCTCGGCCTTACCTGAGAATCATTCAACCGAGACGGTATTACTGAGACTTTTTATGTTTGCAGCATGTAGCACATGTCAGTACCATCAATGCTGGACCCGTCGACTGCATTTATTACACTCGACCATGACATGAATCTTTCTCCAGGGCCTCCTTAGCAAAGCCTTTTTTATTTTGAAATTGTGAGTTTGCGTGCCTCTGGCTTTAAACGCTGGAACTCTAGTCATTCGGGTATCCGTTTTCAATTTTTATTTATTTGTTTGTTTTGGGGAGGAGGATGGGCCCCGTTGAATTACCTGTGCTGGATGTTCACATGTTTGTTACCGCCATTAGTTCGTAAATCTTTCCCAGTTTCTTATGATTGTAAAGAATAGATGGGAGACTGGTTTGTAGCAACTCTTGCTTCCCCCACCCCCAACTCTCACTCACTCACCAGCAGATTCTTATAGCCGACCTTCGGATTTCTGCTTACAGTCTGGTTTAAAAACTGTCGCATTAACACTGGGCCTCAAGAGACCAGCAAGAACCCATTTCTGAGTCTTATCCCAGCTTGATACCAGTCTACAACAGACAGTTTCCACTGGCATCTCAACCTGCTATGAGCCTAGTCATGCCCCAAATTTAAAAAAAATAAATCTCTATTACTTATTTTGCAAAGCC
Organism: Pomacea canaliculata; assembly: GCF_003073045.1. NCBI lineage: Eukaryota > Metazoa > Mollusca > Gastropoda > Architaenioglossa > Ampullariidae > Pomacea > Pomacea canaliculata. Next base: position 15,201,046 of record NC_037592.1, on the reverse strand, counting down.
AGTGCATTGTTACTGGGACCGGAGCCGTCCAACCTGAAAGCCCCTTACTGACATTTTTTTCGGTCCATTTCACTGAAATATTGCTCCTTAAAAGCCTGTTTTGGCCATATTTGTGTGTGAGATTCCTCCGTTCTTTAAACCACAAACAATTTAAGTTACGAGTGGACGAAGGAAGACCAGCAAGAAACAACGTTTCCAGCACATTTCAAAACACTTTCGGCGCATGCGTACAGCTGACATCGGTCTTGCAGTTCAAAGGTCATCCTGCAAAATAAATAAACTGAGATAGACTTCGAGGCACTGAAAATCAGTGTAGGTTGATTGAAATATAAATCCACGCCATAGTTATGATTCAGTTTCACTACTTTCAATCACTTTGTGACTGCTGTTTTCAAGTGAATAAAATATGGAAATCAGTAGTGTCAGCTATGAAAAATGTAAAAATTCGCTGTGAAAAAGAAAAATGATGCTCCTTCGAAAGTCCCACTTTCTCTGTACCTTTCTTGCTCTGGGTTGCTTTCTCCCCCTCCTCCCCTTCACCTTTCCCTCTCCTAGTCTTGTCAATGACCTTTAAGGAGACAACAGAATCACAAAGCCATCAAAGCATTGACCACAAAACAGAGTGGCAGGCTAGCGGACACAAAGGTCAGCCCGAGACCGCGAGCTCCATCGATCAGACAGCTCGGGTCCCGTGAGAGGAAGGCGTCTCACGAGAAGACGAATGCAAACGAGTGTCGACTGTTGGCTTGTTTAGCAAACATTTAGGGAAAAGGAGAAAGACACTGTGTCTACGTGTCTGGTGGGCTATTTGAGAATTCCTTGTCCTTTTCGTGAAAGCTATAAACGGGGGAACTCTTAATACGTTTAATGTGTGTGTGCATACATACTGTGCATATATATATATACGTGACAATGAAAGAGCGGTAGTAACTGTGTTTAATCGTTCGCGTCCCAGAGTCAGCATCCGACATTCAAAATTACCCAGAATCGTGTATTTATTATATTAATATTAGATGGCGGAGGAGGTGGATTATAGATGTCTATCTCTATGCACTAGTAAGGTTTTAATACTCCACACTCGAGCGCAATTTAAAAAAAATAAATAAATAAAGCAGAGCAAGGGGAAGTACTGCTTGTTTTTAGCGACGAAAGTTTGTGGATAAATTTGATGTTGTCTCCCTTTGCTCACAACGTCACAGAACACATCACAAATTGTTGTATGCAGTATAAGAAATTTATTATTAAAAAATACTAATATTTACAGGAAATTGCACTTACCCGTTTCGCTTTCTAATAAAGTCAATAGAGCATCTGCCGCAAGAGTAGAACTCTTGTGATATAGTAAACAGCAAAGTGTGGGTGGGAGCGCAAAATGACAGCAAGACTAGCTGATATACATATAAACTGATTAACCGAAGAGAAGGAAAGAAATATGTACAGCGATAGGCCACAGATCGGATCTATGAACTTGGGGTTACTGTATACTCCTCATCTCAGTCTAGAGAATGGGTTCTTGGTGAACCAGGCGGAGGGCTGCCGTTTACGACTGTCTCCTGCATACTAGCACTAACCACGTAAACACACATAAAGTATGTAGATTTATTTTCGACACAGATTATGTCGACCTCTGACGCTTGTGCACAAGATTGCTCAACATCCGTGTCTGCATTTTGAAGTCACAGATTTCCTTTCTGTCCAAATCCGCATCCGACATGAGCTGAGGGGTGGTAAAACCAGAGAGCTTAAAACTACAGTAACTCAAGGGAAACTACTTCACATAATTTTTCGTCTGTTGGTTCCCTTGTACACGTACGCTCGTTTTTCTAGAATGGGGAAGGAGAGAATTATTGACATGTCGCGTATGTGGAAGCCTTCACCTTCTTCTATGTTTTCCTTTACCTCAGCATAGTAATACTTGAATTTGACATGAATTCTTTGCACTTGTATGGACTACGGGTACATCACTTGACAGCTTAAATTCGCTGTAGACTTTGTTGACAAATGTGAAGTGATTTTCTTTTTTCTTTTCAGTTAACATTGGTCGGTTGTTTGAGCTTCCATCTAGAGGTGATTTCGCATCAGGAAGAGAGAGGGAATGGTAGTACCCGGAGAAAAACTCCGACGGCCAGCCCTGCGAACAGGTGTCACGTACAGATAGTCCCGAGACGAAATGGTGGTGACCAGCGAGACTGCAGTACCGGATCGACATCCCTTTTTATTAGCACGACGCAGCTTCGGAGTTAAATTGTTGAGAAGATCACATAATTGTTTACCGTGTTTTGATTCTATCTCTCTCACACGCATACGTCTAAGGGCGAGAACATATTTACTGGCACTCCCATCTGTTTTCTAACGCCCAGTAACGTTGATTTTTTTTTCTCTCTCTCTCTCTACGTGGTGTGCTATCACTTGTGGCACACGGCAGACCGGCAAAAGTTTGGGTGACAGCTGGGTCCGTGACACAGAGGAGACACACATACTTGAGGAATACAGCCGGTATAGCCTATAAAGTTTGTTGTTTTTAACACGTCTTTATATAAGTAGAAAGACGTTTTAAGTGTGGCTGTCTTCAACTATGCAAAGACACGCACGTATTTGCATAGAGAAACACAGCTCTTCTCTATCTCCATCCCTTCCCACTATATATTCCATTATGCTACATCAGAAGGCTGATTTTTTCATAGTGATAATGGCACATTATAGGTTAATTAATTGTGGGAGCGAAGCACAGACAGAGAGAAAACGAAGTATGGCCTCAGCAATGCGGAAGTTGACCACAACTCACACAGTCTTAAACATTAAATGTTACAGTTAAAACCAGATATACCTGTTTGCACGTAAAATTCCAACTTGAAATTCGCAAAAGCATTAAATCTAGGGCTGTCTGTAACATGACTGCTAGTCTTGCTTAGGATAGTCAATAAACAATTGCTTAAATATTCAGAGAAATTCGTCAACATTTTTCACTCGGGTTTTCCCAAACGTATCAAGAGCTCTACACGTACAGAGCTTCACACAACCTGCAGTCTGCTTTCCCGCTATCACGAAGCTTAACAGAAGCTTTAATTGCGTGAAAGTCTGTTATGGTTATACAAGTTCGTGGTTAGGGTTAAATCACTTTCGTCAGCACGAGGCTTTGCACATAGAGGGGGTATCTACCTGTCACCATAGACCATATAGTTTGGGGTTTTTCGAACTGCATGACATTAAGTACTTTTTCAGCGTAAAAGTGTGCACCATTTCAACAAGGCGATTATTTTTAAGCCCCATATTTCTGATCCGCTTACAAGAACTACGTTTATCAGGCTATCAAAAAGCTTCAGTACAAAATCTGGTGTTTAGTCCTGGATTTTCCAGAGTTTCTAAAATCTGAAGGATCCTTCTTGTTGTGTCTTTAAAGTGAGACTGTACTGTTAACATTATCTGTTAGGTCATCAAATTAGTCAAATACAGTGGTTGTTGGTGACGTTAGCGTTTGCATGTTGAGAGAGAAACGCGTGTTTGGAAAACGACTGTTCACACACAATTCATCTTCTGACAACGTTTACTGACTTTACTGACGTCCTAGAGTTTGCAACTTTTCCTTTCTTTGGTTTCCCATCCATGACACACGCATGTATGACTGGGTCCCTGTACCGTGCAGACGAAACGGATCCTGCTTGGTTAAATACAAACGTCACCGTCTCACAAAAGCCAAACAAACTGTAGATGTCATTCAAAGCCACGAGTTGGCTAACGTGTCTCCGACCAGCAGCGAAGCGTCCCTCGGGCAACTTTAACTGTCAATCAGAAAATCGAGGGAAAGTTGCACACTCAAAATAATCTGGGAAGGGAACATTTGCCGGCTCACGTTCAACTGTTGTCCACAATCTGTAACCGTGACTTTATGATTGAGGACAGCTCAGTTGGGGAATGCTGCTATTCAGTTGGTTTCTAATACCTACTGCATAGTCATAAACAGGCATGAACAAATATTAACGATTTTTATTTACAAGCATGTGCGATATACATATTGAGCTAAAAGGAAGAGAAAATAAATATAACAAATAGCAATAAACGGCTGGGAACAACACTGCCCAAGCCCGTTGCGACTCACATCATCAAAAGCTGGTCATGGCCGTATATGACACTACTTTCGTGTGAGTGTAAATGACATTTCGTCTTTAAGCAATTTAGTCTTTTAGGGGAGAAATCAGATTTTAATTTGATAACCAAAACCTGGGCACTTACGATTCAAAAAAGTGCCGTTAAAATCAAATGTGAAAAGTTTGGATAGCAATTTCTTATGAACACCAAGGGCACATTGATCAATACTGGGATCAGAATTCAAACTAGTGGTCCTATAGTACAATCTCTCTCTTTTTTTTTAATTTAAACTTAAAACAAATCAAAAAAAATATAATACCCCCTCTATGTGCAAAAATGATTGGAATGACAAAAATAGTGTTAATGCTAGCTTTATCCCTGATACAGGTCAAACATGATGGGAAAAGTGAATAAGACCCTATGGCTGCTAATGACATAATGAATGTAGCCGAAGCATCCAAATTAGGTAGCTGTCTATCAATTAACAGTAATAGACATATTCTGTAGAAAAAAAAATTTTTTTACAATCACAAAATGCCAAAACCAGGATATCATCATCAGTTTTAAAGGACAATATGAGCGCTCAGCAAAAATTGGTGGAAATAAGAGCATAAAGTATCACAAAAGCATAATCTGGTAGTATTTTGTGATGAAGAGGCACGGAAAATAATATATTAATGCTTTTCTCTTAATCACACCTGGATTTTTCAAGAAAACAGGAAGTGACAAAAGGGTAGTATTTCTAAAAATAGCATCATCTGCATGAACTGAATTCAAAGAGGAAAGATGCAATCTTCAGCGAAAAAAACAAAACAAAAAACAAACAGATCAGGACACGATGTGCTGTTGCTGAATATTCTCTTCGACAATCTGATGGACTTTCTTCGTACTCAATTTGGAAATCCTAGAGATAAATGGCTACAAATGCCAGTGGATTAGCTTTGTTCAAACATGCCATGCAAACTTCATCCCCACATCCTACGCAAGAATTTGCTAAAAAATATTTCAAAACCAATTGTCATCCACTCACTTATGCAGTACAGGCAAGTCTTGAACTTTCAGTAAAACTGGCCTTTAAAAGCTGAATGAAAGGGTACCATACACAACAGAAACTTGGCCTCCTTTTCTTTGTTGAAGTAAACCAATTCAAGACAAACTCATAAATCTTCATATATTTCTATGGTAAATCAGGAGGTTCTTCATCAGAATCAAACTCTGCATTCTCATCACGAATCCATTTTCCATCCCAGTCTTTCTTCCAGCCTGATCTGCAAGTGATAAAATTCACCTATAAAAGTGACACAGGACACGGACATATGATAAGCATTGTTTTGCTAAATAAACTGTTGACACCCTTTTAATACATTGTCTGAGAACTGTATTTCTTGATTTTAACATTAAACATTTACAAATCAAAGTATTTTCACAGGTTCACATGCATACACAGTCAACTTTCATTTCATTTTAAAGAGATGAAATTAAAATACACAGAAAAAAATAAAATGGTAAAGGAAAAGGAACATTTCAAAAATAAACCTAAGGTGATATCTTTGTACACATTACTAGGAATACTGTAGTGTGCAATATTTGCAAATATTAAAATTTTATCACTTATGCCTCACCCCATTATCTGCAGGTACTGCTGAGCAGTTTTGTAATTCTCATCAGACATACTCTTGTTTGACATCTTTTCACTTGCATGGACTGAATTACAGCTTGGTTTGCTGCCTGTGCAGTTAGTAGACATTGCACCACTTCCTGAGTCTTTTGTTCTCTGTGACAACTGGCTGATTGTCAGGCAGAACATGTCACTATTTTGTTCACACTCACTAGTTTTCAAAGGTGAATACACATCACATGCCGAAGGAGGATGAGAACAAACTCCTGTTACACAGCAGTCTGAAACAATTTTACTGAGAGTTTGGATTCTAGAAGATGCTGGGCAAACTCCACTGGAAACAACCCTATGATTTGTTGCTGTGCTAGAAACAGACTCAGTAGGAATATCCTCTGTGGAATGCTGTATATTTCGTTTGCTTACATATGGTTGAGGATTTACAATGTCCTGCTGAGGTGGTTTAAATATGTTCTTTAGTTGAAAAGAATGCTGCACTGTACCAGAAGCCTGCATTGACAAAGGAAACAGCATTTCTAGCAAATTTTTTTTAAATGACAAAATTCAAAGGCTGTTTTTATTGAGAGTATTTTATTGTTTCCATTTTTTAAAATAACCCTTTAAATACCACCTATCACTATATCAACTTTTCTGCCTATTCTTCAGACATCAAGCAGTAAATGTTTTTTTTTCTTTACGTGCACATATAAATGCGTGTATGCCTGCCTGTTTGGCTGTTTCTCAAAACACACACGTGACATTAAATGCTAAATTTTCCAATAAAACAAATTTTAACTACAAGAGTTATTCTTTCTTTCCATTTGCCAATTTACTGTGACACATTTTATGTCACATGAGCACAAAAATTGTTTTGCATGTGAAATGTAAAACAAACCCAAATAGAAGATTGTGAAGATTTACTGATTCCAGCTGAGCCATCTCTAACCTGGAGCCGAGGTTTACGGTCATATGGCTTCAGTTTTGTCTTTTTCACGCGAGGATCATATGGCAGCAAAGGATTAATTCCTCCAAAAGATACTGGACCTGCCTGAATTAGAAGCAAAACAATCGCTAAAAGGACGAGCAAAAAGATGTCTGTTACCCAAATCCACTTTCTCTCTTCCCACATATACATGAGTGGGAGGAGAGAAAATTGGTGTTTTATGCCAAGCCAGCAACTAAGGCTATATCATGGCAAGGCAGCAAGACCACCTATACATGCAAACAGAATGGAATGAAGTCTTTTAATGAAGAATATTATACTTAAAAATAATGAATAATACACTGACAATATTTACCAATTTAAAAATGCTGGATGTGCCTCATGGCCATCATCATTTTTTCTGTTATCAAAAAAGTACAAGACAGACGCATAATGCAAATACCTCTGAAATGTTTGTTGTGCCATCCTTCATGTACTGTTCATGATGCCTTTTCAAGATCAAGCAAGCCAACTCCTTTTTTCCCTTTATAAACTGTTCATTGTCTTTAGAAAGAAAACATTCATGATACATTATCCTAATTTTGCTACAGTATTGCTTTTCTAGAAAATTGGTTTTGGATTGAAAATTTAAAGAATAGAAAACAGCACTTAAGTCAAGAGGTTAAATGCTGCATAAGAGGTTACAAAATATAAATGAATTTCTGAGTAGAATGAATCATATAATGATATTTGGTGTAGTGGCCACACAGTGATGCATCACCAGTAGATAATAAACAAAAACCAGGAGATAAAATAGACTTACTTGCAATGTGTTTCTTCCCTTTTCTATGCACTAAGAGCATTTCCACGGTGTCGAACACAGGTCTGCATGAGCATACCATGCAAGCAAACCTGAAAAAAATTGAATATTTAAATGCTAAAAAGACCCAAATTTTATTATTTATACATCTGTTAAATAAATAGGCAATAAGATATTAGGTTACAAAAAGTACGAAAAAAAAAAAAGGTAAAATATCTTACAAAACTATGTTAGGGTATTGCTCTAAAATTATAAGAATGTTGTTTGCTCTTTTCGTTTTTCCCCCATAATAGACTTTGTTGTCCTGTAATGATACATTAATGAGGAAGCCATTAAGAATGACTTCTAGGATATGGACTAGTTTGTGTCCTTGTTCACAAAACGTAGTATAATGTGTGCACTTAAAATAGGAAAATCCTTTATGTTCACCATAAACTGTTTCAAGTATGTATGATAGTATATATGGGTCATAATTTATAATTTTATACTCCTTCATACACTTATGATGCTGAAATGAAAAGAAACAGGATAGAAGTCTCATTTTTTCAATACTCACTTGCCGTTGCACAAGAGTTTGGCTTCATCTAATGGAATGCTCTCTGCTACTAGATCTTTGACCCGACGATTCTGAAGAAAAAAAAAAGCAAATTAAGAAAACACAGAAAGATATGAAAGCTAAGCAACACTGAGCAATATTTTTTGTGCTAAGCACATATAAATAAGCGTAAATTGTGAATCCATAGAATAACAGTATCAATCATTTGGTAATTATATAATATTTTCAGCACCAATGTACAAGCACAGATGACAATAAGAAATAAAGTATGCTTTGTGGACTTCAGTATCAGCATTAGTCCTCTCTGTGCCATCTGGCATGTGGGGCAACAACAAAGGACCTCGTTCTGTCTGCTGCTGTTCTGGGGGGTGTATCGAGTGAGAGACCTCTGCTCTTTAGGTCCTTCTCAATGGTTCGCCTCTATGTCTCTTTGGTTCCTCTTTCCTTGAAGTGTCCATCACAGGCGTGTTCTGGGGATGGAGTCTGGAGGCATGCAGTACATGTGACAGACATTGGCAGTGCCGCAGTTGCATTGCTTCTGCCAAGATTCATGTACCTGTTCTGTCTTGCAGCTCTTTGTTCAAGATGGTGTTGGGCCAGATCTTTTGTATGCACCGCAAACACTTGGTTTGGAACACTTCTAACTTTTTCTTGATGGAGGCTGTGGTCTTCCAGCACTCTGATCCACATAGGAAAAAACTAAGGACATTACTTTTGAAAATCCTGATCTATGTGTGGATAGGCCAGTGGATCTCCAGATGGGCTTAAGCATTGCAAAAGATTGGTTTTTCTGATCCTGGTGTTGACTCCTTGTTCAGTCACTGTCAGCTGTTGCCTTGCTGCCCAGGTACTCAAATTCTTTTTATGTCCACTAGTGGACTCCTGCTGATTGTAATAGGGTTACTATTTGCCACGTTGTTCCTTAGGACTTGAGTTTTTCGATTGTTGACTCTTGAGTCCTATCATGCTGACACTTATTAAGGTTTTTGGATTTTTGCTGGAGGTCTTGGTGTTTATAGGATAATAGTCCTAGGTCATCGGCATTGTCTACATCCTCCGACTGGTTAGAGTCCACTGTAGGCCCTGTGACACAGAGTATGAGTCAATCAATGGCTAGTGAGAATAGTACCAGTAACAGGATGCACCCCTGCTTGATGCCTGTGTCCATTCTAAAGGGTTCTGTCAGCTGATTGTTGTACACAACTTGGCACTCAAAGTTTTCATATGAAGATTTGATGACATTGATCAGTTTCTTAGGGATGCCATAGTGACATAGAATCTTCCACAGAGAGGCACAATGTAGGCTGTCAATTGCCTTCTCTAAACAGCAGAGGGTAGATATTTGTATAGCGCAAAGCCACAGGATATCATAAAGTCTTTAGTCTTCACAGAAGACTTCATTATCGCTACAGGGTTGGTTTTTTTTTCTCCCAAAGACAGTTCTATGCATTACTTCAGTTTTCAACTTTTTTCAACCAGCCCTTTGCTTGCTGGTGTTTAAAATTTTGCCAAGGAACATAATAATATTTCTATGTACAATCATAAAACTCCCAAATCTCTTGGCTGAAAGTCAGGATTGGTTATAAAATAGAATATTCAACCACATATATGAAAATAAAGTAGCTTTTTTGACCAATTTTGTATGTCTGTGGCACATTATTTTAATTGTCCTAACAAAACAATGACATATTTAAAAGATCAATGTTCATTTCCATTTTTTATTGTCTTTAAATGGCAAAGACAGATTAAAATATTCATCTATAAAATACCACTAACAATAGATATAAATATTTCAAACTTTCTATTTAAAGGCAAATACTTTTCCTATTTGCTAATACATGATCTCAATAGTCATAAAAATCTATAATTAGTGAAGAAAATAAAGAGACATACTCTTAGGTTATCCAGCAGGGATTTATCATTCCCTTCACGTTTGAAAGACATGCTGCAACACACATACACACAAATGAATCATGTAAATGAGATTGGCACATGATGAGCTTTTCAAACAAAAAAGGGGAAAAGATTAACATCTGTTTTTTTAATGGGAAATCCTACGTGAACACATAATAAACAATGTGATTTATAACCGAATAAAACTAAATATATGTATTTGTTCAGATCCCAACTTCATTATCCATTCAGTACAAACAAGACATGTCACCACATCACACCACAGCCACTGATACTAAGGAAAAATCCGAAAGAAAATACATTGAAATTAAAATACATCTACATCTATTTTTTTTTTTACGCTTATTGTTTAATGTAAGAAACAATACCGCCCAACCCACACTCCAACAAAAAAAAAAAAACTGTGGGATTTTAGGCAACTTCTCAAAGTGACTAGAGACGATAAAGACTGTAAACCAACGCTGTGGTGCGATTTAACCACCACCACCCCTCCTCTATGCCTTGGTGGAGGGATTAGAACGTAGCGTAATGAATCTGTCAGGATGCACTTCTATCATGCATTCCCCAGCAGCCGCCGCACAACAACAAGCGGCAAAATAAAACACTTATAGCACATGGTATTTACTTCTAAAGAAAGTGTAAAACTTTCAAAGCTATAAGAGGAACAAGTTTTACTAGTTTAATTGGAATCTAGCGTGAGTTGCAAGAACTATATAAGCATTGGAATTAGTCACTAATAAACTTCAGGCTGAAGAATGTATAATTTTTTTCAGTTGGCAATGTGTTGCACCGTCTCAGAATAAATGATCAAATAAAATGTTTTATTTCTTACCTAGCTCGAAATTACTCAAATGAACAGTTTGATCGCTTCCTTTAGATCACGTAGATTCCCGACTCGCTTGTTCGAGACGCTCGACAATGTTTGGGAAAGCCTGCATACATCTCAGTTTTTCTCGTTGGAATCGAGATTAGCTCATCAACATCCGGGTATTTTAGAGTTCTGACATGCGCACAGGCATTGTGTCGTCGCTGAGTTCTAAGGCAGAGACAAGTAAGAAAAATTCTCTGGAGTAAGTATTTCTGCACCTTTGGGGAACGAAGGATTAATTTTCACTCGGCGCAGAATGCTCTCCGTATTCATTTTCTAAGAGGATATGATTTCCTAATTTATAAGAAACTTCAGGTTTGGAAATTATCCGTCCTTGGAGCGAAATCGGACATAACTGTAAATTCGCAGGTCAAATAACTTTATGATTTTTTTTTCGTTCTGGACAGGTGCCAAGGATAATGTTCATTAGTACAAAATTTTCAGAGCTAAGTGATGCCCTTAAATTGGTAACTAGTCGTTTTCCTACTTCCGTTTATAATTTTCTCCTTGTGACTAATTTCATGTTACAAATTATGTTTAATCATAACAGCATCAAATGGTGGGAGGAGTGTAATGCGTGTGCCGTTCCCTTGTATAGTTTCATAAACTAAACATCTTCGATATATAAAACCTCTTCAGATGATTGAAGGAAGTACTTTCATTGCGAAATAGATATGTTTACAAAGAATTTCCACTTTGTAGTCACTCCAAAGCCTTTCCCAACAAGACCCAAGCAGAGCATACTGATACAGTGAACACAATATCCTGTAGTACTTGAAACCTTCCTCAACGTTTAGAGACGTTAATGTGCAAAGGAAAATATTTTCCTAGAAGGTTCCCTTCCACTCACCTTTAATACACAAGGTTATCCTTTCATTCCTCCATTTCCCATCATAAGAAAGCAATGCACACATATATTGAAACTAACATCTCAGGTAAGCAGTGATTATCTGAAATATTACAATTTTGAGCGGTATATACAGCCATGAAATATACAACTTTTGCACAGTAGTATATGATGTGCCTACTATAGTTCTTTCTTGAAGTAAACAATCCACATGATTGTTTACTGAGATTACTGTGCTTTTAGAGATTATCTAGCCTTGTTTAAAAAATGCCAAGAGGTGTTTGAAGTATTAAAAATCCACATACATGCAAATCAAATATCATACAGATACAAACATATTGCCACTGGATTCCAGTTTATGATTATCCTAATGTTGATTGGGTCAGGTGACATTCCCACTCTTCCTGGCATATTGTTATTTAAATGTTGTCAGTTGCATATTGCTACAGCATAAATAATGAAACCAACTAATCCATGCTGTGCATATGCTTGCAATCAGTTTGGAGGTGGCAGAAGATAAATCATTTGCGTATAAGTTAAGATGAAAAGTGTATGTTCACCTTTTAGCTAGATTTATTCTTTGATTGAAGAAAAGAAATTTATCTTAGTAATACAAGAGAATAATTTAAATTATTATCTCTCCTTTCATTCATTAGCTTATAATAGCCTTCTACCCCACCAAATATCACATTCATTAAACACCTAAACATGGATTTAGTCTTAATAAGATATTCCATAAAGCAAGATTTTTAAGCCCACATTCAGTAAAATCATGGATGGAGATAGGTGGACTGATGTCTGTATGCCGATGCTCACTCTTAGCCTCTTGCGAAGTTCTCCACGGTCAGTCTCGGCAAACCAGAAGACGACCTTACTTTTGGAAGGTCAGCACGAAGATGGAATTTAAAGACTTTTGATATCAACAATATAATTACCGTAAGCGTATTGCTTAATTGCACTATTAACCAAACTTGTGCCTAGTTAGAACACAAAAGTATTTGCTTTACTAGTCTGAAATCTTTCTTATGAAATAATAAATAATATGAATTTCGCATAAACTCGGAGATCTAAAATCATAAAGTGAATGAATAATTAAACAAAATATAAAAATGTATGGGCTGATATATACTTTTAAAAAACCCACTCAGCCTAAAAAACATATTAAATCATCTCCCTATGTGTTGGCAAATGGGTGTGTGAGCTGAAAGCACTGATGTTGATCTTGGCCTATTCATATATGAGTCTTTTTAAAGCAATAAGAAGAATATTTAATCAATACACTTCTCAAGTAATTTAATGAGTAACGTGATTGTTAATAATAAATTTGGTTTTATGGGCATATCTTTGGCTATGTGAAAATTGTCTAAGCCTTATAGTCATAAACTAAAACGTACAGGAAGGACAGAGAAGAGTAAGAGATAAATAAGTGAGCCAACAGTAAGTTCAGTACCTTTTTATGCACTCTTCTTCAAAGTGCCTTAAACAAATCTTGGCTCTCAATGGATTGAAACTTTTGTCTGAATGGCCTACAGCATGAATGAGAGCTGCTTGCCACTTGTCTTGCTCTGTTGATATACCTGCCCGCAGAAGCGAAAAAAAAACTTACACCGAAAGATTTGATACATGCACAGTAGCATTCTACCAAGCAGCAATATAAACCACCTTCTGTGTGTTTCTTTATTGTTACTCTTGCAGACTTTGCTGACTTAGCCATTGAAGTTATTCACTAAACCACGGTAGGCTTAACCGGAAGCGTTGTAGCCTAAGTAGCCTCTCTCTAGTAGTTGACTGAAAAAAAATCAACTGCAACCAGTCCAGAAATATTAGTTCATGGTAAAATGACTCAATACAAGCAAACTTAAAAGTGGTATAGCCTTGAAAATGAAAAGTTAAAAGTGGCCACCGCTGGCTGGTGTGAAGATTTTATGATCATTCTGGGTTACAAATCAGAGCTAGGTAAAGCTTGGTTTTTCATAAATATGATTTTATTAATTTGTTTCAGGTTCCTGGTGTCTGGTGATTGCTCTTGTCTGACTGAACACAAAAATAATTATTACCATGTCTGTGGGAGATGAACCAGTTGAGGCAAGTCCTGCCTAAATCGATACTTGCTGATGTAGAGACACCGTATTATGTCTTTAGTACTAGCTTTAAGGGTATAAGTTGTTTATGGTGTAGATGAAGATTGTTTCAGAAAAGCAAGGAAACGTAATTTGCTAGTCACTTCAATCATCGATTTCAGGCTGTGTATCTGCACATTTGTATATGGATGCGTGTAATTACACTTGATTTGAATTTCATAACAGTGATCCTTCCCACTTCATGCTTTATGAAAGTGCTTTTTAGATTTATAAAATCTGAACACATGAAAAGCAAAACTAATTCAACCTGATACAAATTCACCACATTTGTAGGATTACATATATAAACAAAGAATTACTTTGTCTACACAGCCATGCAACTGACAAGTGACTCCTGTCTTGCAGCGTTCAGCTTTTCCATAAATTTTTTGTAGTAAAATCTTTGTGGTTTAAGTGCAGAGAAGTGCAGAGTTAAGAGAAAATGAACTGTTTTGTAGTTTTTCAAAACTTGGGAGTATTGCATCTTTAGGGGGAGAGTTGTTGTGAACACAATTTATAGGATATGGCTTAATAATAAATTGTATATTAGTAACTCATGTCATACATGTCTAATTGTTAGGAGTATTTGTTACAGTGCCCATTGTGTATGGAACCATTGGAAATTGATGATATCAATTTCTTCCCTTGCACTTGTGGTTATCAGGTAATTGTCCTCAATCTTGGATTTCTTTAATAGTTCCCTTATCAAGTTGGTGGCAGTAAAACAACATGCACCTTTATTTCCCCTATTGTTACTATCATAGCATTTAAAATTAATCAAAGCAGGTGGGCATGTTGCATCTCTGTTTGGAAGCTTTGCTCTGTTTATTTCTCTTTTGGTCTGACATTGTCAAAGATTATCATAAGACATGATGTTTGTGTTTAAAGATTGTTGGCCTGTCACATTGGTGACCGTCTCCAAACACAGAAGATGCTTAGCACATGATAGATAAAGTATTGTAAGTTCCTTACAAATTAGATTTCAAAATTAATGCACCTTCATGCATAATCTAACTTTAATTTCTGGCTGTCACCGTCAAGTAAATTACGTGAGACAGTGTAAAAGTAGATTACATTAGCAAAATGAGCACTTTGCTCCACTAACACAATTTTGATTCTTTTTCCTTTATTTTGAGATTCTGTAAAACTTAATGCCAGCAATTTAAAGAAAGTTGTATGCTTATGTATTTGATGATTCTGTTTTCAGATATGTCGATTCTGCTGGCATAGAATCCGAACAGATGAAAATGGGTTGTGTCCAGCATGCCGAAAGGTATTTCAAATTATCTTGCTGTTTTGAGCTATGAATAGGGTAACTGAGGTATGGTTGTATACAATTTTTAAATTCCATTCCTGATGAAAGCTTGTCTTTGTTTTACATACATGAACAAACATGCTGTTTGTGAATAATGCTTTTTGCTTTTAAAATATGCTTTTCACTTGACATGCCAGTGCAATTGATTAAGCAATTTTTTTCTTTCTTTTTTAATTTACATTGCTTTAAAATGTTTGTTGGTGTAGTTCTTATTTTTTCAGTGTTTTGGTGAAAATTTATTCTTTACGCAAGGGGTTTGACCTTCATTATCCAAATTCACTTAGTGCTACATTATCCAAAGTCACTACAATATTTGTCTAATCTATATTACAATTGATCTGCAGCAATATCCAGAAGACCCAGCTGAATTTAAACCTTTGACAGATGATGAGTAAGTTAACTTTGTAAACAATACAAAATAAGGAAGTACTTTCTTTGCAAAATAGGATATGTAGTTAAAATATATAGTTAAAATACATTTATCTTTAATTGTTCATTATTTATTTCTTTCATAGGGAACAACTGGGTGATTGTGAGCATGTAAATAGTTTGTCTTTACATATAGTACATCCTGTTAATTTTCTTTTTTTTTAAAAAAAAAGAACATGGAGTTTCCATTTATTATAAAACAAACATACTTAAATTTAGATAGGATTAGAGGTGTTGCATTATTTAACCATTAATGTCAACAACCTGTTCTGTTACTTTGAGCAGACTGCAAAACATCAAGCGCGAGAGGAAACAGAAGGAGTGCCAGAGAAAACAAAAAGCAGCAGAAAATAGAAAACACCTAGCCAATGTGCGAGTAGTGCAGAAAAACTTGGTGTTTGTAGTAGGTCTGTCGCAGAGATTGGCAGACCCTGAAGTGTTGAAGAAGCATGATTATTTTGGCAGATTTGGAAAGATTCATAAAGTTGTTATAAACCAGAGCACTTCCTATGCTGGTTCCCAGGTAAGAGGGTTCTTTTTTATAATGAGTTGCTACTTTTATGTAAAATATATTTGCTTTATCCTCTTGAGTTTTTGCTCGCACCTTTGTGCCTTTCCACTATTTCAAACTGTCATAATTCCCAAATTTTTAGTGAGGAAAATAAAAGGGGTGTGTTGATTATATGCTTTAGTGAATTTGTTCTTTCTACCCAATCTGAAAGAAAATGATCGAAATTTGTGATCTGATCTTATGGAAGGGAGACTACTGTGGAAGCAGCTTCTCTCGTTGTTTTTAAGTCTTATTGTACAGATGTGTTGCTGTGAAAAGTTGCTCAGTTTCTGCTAACATTTATGATCTGTGGCTGTTTGCAGGGTCCCAGTGCAAGTGCCTATGTGACCTATGTCCGCCCAGAAGATGCATTGAAAGCTATTTTGGCAGTAAACAATGTGCATGTGGATGGTAGGACATTGAAAACCTCACTTGGAACTACAAAGTATTGTAGTCACTTTCTGCGAGGGTCTCAGTGCATGAAAGCAGTGAGTACAATTCCAACTGGTTTGTGTTATTATATCAGAGTTTGTGTGTTGCAAAAATATTTTACGCACTAAAGCTGCCACGTTTTTTTTTTTTCTTGTAATTATAAATTTTAAAGACTGTCATATAAGTATGGTTTATCATTCAACTTCAAAATAAAGAAAAAAATAATATAAAATGTTTAAGAACTTGAATAAACATTGAAAGCTTTCACATATGCTAAGAGAAGGGGCATGGTTGATGTTTAAGTCAAAATATAGTTTTGTGCCTCTTTTCATTCCCTAGGATTGTATGTACTTACATGAACTTGGAGAAGAAGCAGCAAGTTTTACAAAAGAGGAGATGCAAATGGGGTAAGTTTTTTTATTTATGAACAGTTTTTTGTGTGCATTTTGAAATAGAATTAATTTAAAGATTTTGATAATTGAGAAATATTTGGAAAGTTTTTCATAAAAACTGTTTCTTCATCATGCTGTACCAGAAGACATGATTATATGGAGATCACCCTACTAGTTATCTCAGTTCCAGTTGTCCACTACTGATTGGCCAGAAATTGCAAAGGAACATGTTTAACTAAGAATGTGAAAACATCAGCTAGTGTTTTTTCCGGTTGTTCTTTACATAGGATATATGAAGAGTGATGTCCCTTTGCTTGTCTAGAGGGTGGCTGCTCTCCTTCACTTTTCATATTTGCCCATCGATCTGCTGGAAGTTTTGTGTCTAATGCTCATCAGTACATCTGTTAAGATATTTGTTATGTTCCTGGATGAATTTCTGTGTCTGCGCCAATTTTTATTTTTTCCTATGCCATTTTATTTCTGCTGTCAAATCTTCACCATCTTGCCATTAGAGTTTCGATCTGCACATCGGCATCAACTTCAAACTCTGATTACCTTCCTAGCTGCTTCAGAAAGTTTTGATGTCAAGCTATCAAAGCTTTGCACACAGTATAGGTCAGTCTACAATGACTGTCATCATTTATCTCCATGAAGCTCAGTGAAATATGTCGCCATGCTGCTCAGACTAATATTGCTGATACTGAAAAAGCCCAACTTGTTTTTGAAGCCTTTGACCTGGTTACTGTACTAACCCTGTCTTTCTTAAAACTAGTGACTGGTAAAGTTCATAGATTCAAGAGTGACAATAGGTGACATCACCTCCCCACCACTGTTAGAAAACAAGGTGAAGGTCACAAGGTCACTCTTAACATCAGTGAATCATCATCAGGAGCGGTCATCATGCAGTTAGAAATACTAATAAAAAATGCAAAATTTGTAAAGCACATACTCTCACTCCTAAGGAGCATGCTCTTAGCACCTAAGAACAAGAATGAGACATGGACAGCACGAAGGGACAGGAAAAGAACATATGAACTATAAAAGAATAAACAACAGTACTACTGAAGAATAAAATCAAATGCAGAAAATGCAAATAGGCACCAAATAACAAGAACAAGAACTGAGGGTAACATGCTGTAGCCAAAAGAAAGGGTGTGAAAAAAGGACTGGCACTGTGTGCAAGGGTGTTAGGTGTAATGTTTATGGAAGAGGTGCTTTTTAGTGAACTATATACTGTGATAGGCAAGGTTCACAAATGTACAATCTACAGTGCATCTAGCTCAGCACTTGCCAACAGGACTGCAGTTGACTGTTAAACAGATTGATCTAGAAAACTTAATCAAGAGTTCTCTTATGTACAGAAAGAAGTTGTATTAACCAAGCAGTTACAACATGAGACTATTCTCCCACATTACTATAACTTCATCCATCATGAACTGTGGATAGGCATTCTTGTTATGGACTGTAGTTCTTGCCATGACCTGCTGCGTGCCTATTTTTACTACAGCAGGACTGCCAGAGCTAGTGGTCACATATATCTGAGTATATTTGAGTTCACCTTATTTTATGTTATTGTTAGTAATTTATAAGAGGAATGTCTTATTGCAGGAAACACCAAGAATATGAACAGAAATTGATAGAACAGTTTCTTGATTCTCAAAATTCAGTCAACAATCATCTTTCGAACAACAAAATTCAATCCAGGTAAAGTAACTTAGATTCTGAACCATTTTCTCATTCTTCATCTGTGACAACATAAGTACTATTACCTGTTTCTACATATTCATGTTTGTACTTTAATCAGTGAGCTATTACTACCAGTAGTGATTTTTTAGTGCTATCTTTGTCTGGTGGCAAAAAGGTTTACTTAATCTGATACCATCTCCAAGAATGATGTATTTACCAGAAAATTCTTTTTTAATTATGTGTATGCTTAACAGTTACAGATAAGTGTCAGTAAAAATAATAGATTGTTCTCTTATTTGTTGAGAACACTATAAAATGATAGCATTGAGGTAGTTATAATTGCTTGTGGCTAAGTGGTGATGTTTGAATTAGTTTAATTTTTAATCTGGGTTTGTTAGTTGCAATCATTTACTGATTTGAGATTGCTTAAATTAATGTAAGCCATTTGATTTGTACAACTGAAGCATTGTACAGCTTCAAGCATTTTTTTTTTCTTGGTGGGCATGGATTCTTTGAGAGCTTAGTGTAAGATCTTATTCTGATTATAATTAAGGCAGTAAATAAAATTTTTTGTGTTAAATATTTAGAAACTTTAAAAAAAAATTTCTGTTTATAATAGGAAAAAATCAGGATCCCCAACATCTCAACAGCAGATAAACCAACATTCACCTCCTATAGCAGAAACTGTGTTGCAAGCTAACAGTAAGCTGTCACAGCCAGGACTGTCACAGGGAGGAGATTCATTGCAAGCAGCTTCGGCATCAGATGCATGGCCATCACTTCAGCCATTGGCAGGAGCCATGAGTGGTGCGGGAGTTAAGGCAGATGGAGTTATGGGAGGTAGCAATAGCTCCTCCAGAACAAATACTCCTCCAGAAAATACATCATCTTTAAAGGCTGTAGGCAACAGACATCATAGAATAGCAGATAGCCAGAACTGGTTAGTATTTCATTTGCTTCTGTTAACAAGAATTGAATGTTTACAATTTGTTTTTTGTTGAATACTCCAGAACAGTTTTTTTTTTTTTTTTTTTTTTAACAGGGATGGGGGGATGCTTGCTGGTTTTTACAATGTGATACACTGTTTACCAATGTTACTCATGGGTAAATAAGGTTTCCATTCCCTCTTTAATGCAGTTTTGTGTATTCTTACAGCCAAGACAAAGGAGATTCAGATGCAGAATCTGCATCTGAGAGCCCAGTAGGACATCTGCAAGGATTGCCAAACAGTGAAAGTCATTTGTTAAATAACAACATAGGTCCTCCACTTTCTGGGGGTCTGGTATCAACACAACACGCTTCATTGTACAGCCCCACAGAGACACCATCACCCCCCTCACAGTCCCCCCATTCTCCAGATCCAACACATCTGCCTTTGCCTCTCTCTTCCTCACAGCCGGTGTCGGTAATGCCCATTGGGGCTAACCGCCGCCTGCCAGGCTTCCATTCTGCTGCCAATAGTCTTTCATTTTTCAGTAATAATATACTGGGAAGCAAGGTTGTGCCTCCCCCACTGCCCTCTCATACAGGTAAGTTGTGGAATCAGGGATGTGTATGTTTAATTTTTAGGGATTTTGGATTATGGATAAAGTTGTTTGCAAGCGTTTGAAAATAATGTTGCCTGATGTTTGAAATAAAACTAATATGATACCATTCCTTGTAATACATTTCCCTTTATGAACAAAAGTAACTTGTAACTGACAGTTAAACTAGATACTAAGCTATAAATTGTCTATCTTGTGTTGCCTGAGTTTTTCTTTTTTTTGGAGGGGGTGGGGGGGTTAAAGAAGAATCAGCATTATATTCTTGTACATATTTTTCTTTTCTTTTCATAGAAAGAACAGAGTCTATGCTGCCTGCAGAAATGGAAGATTCTATACCAGTATCTAGCAGTACAGACTGGTCAGCAGCATTTGGTTTTAAAAACAAAGAGCCACCAGATGATGACTTAGGTATTCTTTATTCTTCTTTCAGTTACTTTGCCTCATCCACTGTGTTCATTTGTCTCCTCTCCCCCATTTTCAACAAAAGTATGTATAGGTTTGGTTTTTTTTTTTTTACCTGGTTTGTGATTCCATTTAAAATTTTGATCCTTTTTTTTCCCCTTTCCCATACCAGTTCAGTAGAAGAAACCTGTTAATAACACTACAGAGATGTAGTCATCTTACTGGAACACATTGTTTCTTTGGTTATTCTCTGTACAATGTCATAGTTTGCAGATTTCATATGGTCATGTCGTTCTGTAACAGAATAGTTGGTCCATTTTTCAGGCTTTGATCCATGCACAGAATCATGCAAGGGACTAGCAGATCTGATAGAGAAAGAAAATGGTGCAAATTGGAGTCAAAGCCAGGCCCAAATGTGCTCAGTAGGACATGAACAGTTCAGCTTTGCAACCCATGTACCCCAGCAATTACAAGGCTCAGTGCCAGGACCATCTCAGCACAGTTTGCCTCCTGGCTTCTCTCTCAACCACATACAACAGCAGCAACTTCACCAGCAGCTCTTCAGGCCTGGTTAGTTTCTAGCAATTGTTGCCAGGATAATTGGCCATAAATTGACTCATCTGCATTATTTATCAGAGCAACTTAATCAGTTACATATCACTGCAGATGGAACATCATTTCTTACGTTGGCTGTTCCTAAAAATAAATGTATGCTTTAGCAATCTCCTGTTTAGTTTTTAAAATGTTTAAAAGATGGAATTTATGTGGGACAATTGAAGCAAATGAAGAAAGACCTAAAGAATAGGTTCTTGTGCAGTGCATAATTTTAGTTAGGTGTTTTCAATGGCAAATTAGAATTTCTTCAGTTGTAAAGATCACAGGTGTTTACATACTTAGTCTGTGTGCATGCATACATTTGTGTTAATTGTGTTGATTTTCTTAATAACTATCATCATGTTGCCATTTGGTTGTTTTAGCAGATATTGGTTCCAGCCAAATGATAGACTTCCAGCAATACAGACCACGCCCACGCTTTCCTGTGATGCTCAACAATTTCCGTCACGGAGGACCAGATATGGGGAGTCACATACATCACGCAGTGTCACAGGCTGCTCCTCTTCCCCGGTCTCCTCCTCAGGTCTGCTTCTTTGATTAGTTTTCATCTAGATTTACATTTTTAGATCTATTTTACTTTTTTAAAATATATTTTGGTGCTGAAAATTATATCCTTATTGACCCACAGAGTGCTCTGTAGAACAGTATCAGTGAGGTGTTGTGTTAACATAAGCAGCTACTCGTCTCTACGTTTTTTTGGAACATTTGTTCATTTGGGTTTTTTCAGGGACAGATGGGGTGCAGCTGCAAATATTCTTTTTTTTTAAAAAAAGTGTATCTTCGTAAGTGTGAATTGGTGGGTAGCTAAACAAGTGAGGCATTGGAAATCTGAAACTTGCATTTTAAGGCATGGAATGGATGAATGACAATGTATCACACTAAATGGTGAAGAGAATGTTTCATCATTATTATTATTTTGGGTGTTCCAGCCAGATGTATTTACTATGAAGGACATGCAGGATCAGCTACGCTCTCTTCTGCCAAATATCAATATTAGCTTTGGCTCTCCTCCACACCTGTCAACATCTCAGCCTCCTCCTCCTCCACCAGGAGTTTCACCTCCTCAGCCTGGTGTGTATGCAGACCCAGTTCTTGGTTAGATATTTTTTCAGGTTATCTAATAAAAGTCTTTTAAAAATCTTCCACAGATTAATTAGCTGGTTAAATAAGTGGTGAAGGTAGAAAGAAAGGTTATTGTGGTCTGTTTTACGTGGGATGGCAATAAAGTTAAGAACTGTACCACTTATTTTTATTTGTATATAGATATCATTTATATTAGATACCTCTTTTGCTTTGTCTCTTTATTACTTCCATCTTGTGAACTTGGTTTGTGTGTAGATAACTTTGCGTTTTTGGCAATAAAACATATATTACAATTTTAATAGTCTCATGGATAAAAGAACATTGAACTGATTTTCTGTTTAACCAGTTCAGATCCTTGCTTGGCTATAGGTGCTTTTTGTGTATTTTTTTCTGAAGTCTTAGTTGGAAAATGTAATATGCATAACTCTTGAATTTTGACAGCTGGCGGGCGTCTTGCACCAGACACACCATGGCTCCAGACAGATCCTGCTATCCTGTGTTCTCGCCCAGTGGAAGGCAAGTGTCACACATCATATACTTTGCTTGACACAGAGTATTATGCTACTGGATGTTAATCTCAACATATCTTTTCTGTTAGTTAACCACAGAGAAGAAGAAAAAAAATTCCAGCCAGACCTGTTCGTAAAATTTTGCTATATTACTTAATCTGAGCGCTTTACATTGTCACATTGTGGATCACTCCACCCCCTTCCCCACTGCTGTTGTATTTAGTTTAGTATCTAAAAAGAGAGATGAGGATTTAGGCAAATGGTGATGCTGCATTTTGTTACTCATTCTTTACACTTTGTACATATTTGTAACAAACTTGCATTTATTTAATTTCAGATACCCCTCACTGGTTGAAGTCTATCCACCAACTAACAGAAAGTGATGGTCCTATGCAGAGCCACAGCTGCTTCCCTTCTTTCATGCAACATTTTCCTCTGGGTCCTGCCAGTGGCTGGCCCCCACAGACACAAAATCCACCTCCTGGATTTCGAACCCCTATCAGAACAGCTGCTGCTGCTCCAGAACCACAGAAAATGGCTGAAGGTTAGAGGGCCTACTATTTTTGTGGAATCAAGGGATAGGCATTTTTAAATTGAGTTTGTGGTGGCCTTTTCACATAAACTTGAAGAAAAGAATAACCCCTACCCCCATTCACAAAAAAAAGAAGTCCTGATAAGTCCATGAGTTTCTTCCGAGATGTTGGGAACTTGTCTCAACCATACAAATCAATTTTTTTAAAGTTTCCATCAGCATGAGATAAGAATTTGAATAAGTTATTTTATCTTAAGAGTACAAATATGTTTACAGTTTCATTGCTATTCTTATTTTGGGTGCTGAGTCAGGTTGTGCAGTAGTTGTCACCAATACAGTGATGATTGATTAGCTGTCCTAGCTTCAGACCTCATCTTGGGCTTGCTGTTTTTTTTCTCTGTATGTGGCACCTGTTTACAAGGTTGACTGTCTAGCTGTAAAATAACCTTAGTTGAGGGCTCCACATAAAACACCATTTCTCTACATTTCTTGATTGGGGCATTTGTTTTGCAAGATACTAAAAACATGTTTTATCATTCTTGAAGGTTATGGGGTTAATACTTTTGAATTAATTTTTTTCTTTCACGATTGATGCTGTTTTATTATCTCGTTTTCTTACCACTAGCTCCAGAACATGATTTTACATTTAAAAACAACAAACTTATGACCCATTTTTTATTTTGTTTTCCAGCCCTTCAGTAATTTGATGATGAATATGGCCAACACCACTACTAAGCAACTGGTCCAGCAGCTCTTTGCCAGAAGTATTCTCTCCAGCTGTCCAGTGTCTTGCACTTACATGATGTTTTAGAATGGCTTTGCATTTCATTTTTGTCTTTCTCTGCTTTTAGAGGGGATTGTCCTGTGAGGCTTCCCCTTTTTATATTAGCTCCTTCATTAAAAAAAATTCATAGTCTAAAAAGTGTTTTTGGGCCTTAAATCAAGCAATCATCAGGAGGGTCTACTTGCCTGCACTGAAGACAACAAAGGAAAATTGTTACTGAGCTGTTTTGATAACCATAAGAAATAAAAAAAGAAGTTGGTTTAGGATAAGAAGAGAAGAATCTTAATATATGAAAAGGTTAAAAACATGGCATCATGTTTGACAAGCAGACACATATAGCTTTGCTTCTTTTTTAAGTTCCTTCCACCCAACAATTGGAATTTCTATAATGCTCAACACATGAATTTACTGCTGCAGATACTGGTCAACTCATTCTTTGCTCCAGCATATCATAACATACAAAACTTTGGCATTAATATGCACTTTACTGAATCCAAATATTTATTGTAAAAACAGCATTGTGGATTTTTCCGTGTTGAAGAAACATGCAGCTAGGTCCATATGGAACATTTGTTCTCATCTTGCTCTGGCCTGCTACAAGTTCCAAAGCTCTTGACTGCAAAAAAGACAAAAAAAATTTACAGCAAAAGTTAATGTGCATGAAAGCTTAATTGTGGATTTTGTTAATCAAGATGGAGATTTTGTTACAGCATGCCATTCCTCCTAGTTTTATGCTGCCTTGTGATACTGTTGCATGATCTCTTCATTTTGTGGTCATCACAGAGTAAAGCAAGTCAAGAATTGATTTGGTCAGTAGTGTTATTTGGTGAAATTGCAGGCCGTGTTTTTTTATAAAAAAAAAAATCAAGTCAGCAAATCGGAAAGGGTTTTATGAATTGAATTATTGGCATTTTTTTAATTTGGAGCTATACTGTTATGAAACCAATGACTGTAATTCACCACCTTGGTGTTGTTACTTTTTTGTTTTCTAAATCAAGTTTTTTTGGGTTATAAATCAGGGTGTTTCTTGGTGGCACATCATTCATGCATTTATAAAGGAAATTTCTTATCTGGTCAGTTATTTTCAGGCATCTTGTGGAAGCCAAATTTTTTCCAGTCTTCTAATAGTCTTGTTTTTTAAATTCAGTGAGCAGTAGACGATAATGAGTTAATGTCAGCTATATTTTTTTGTGAATCATCCTAGTAAGCTGGTTGCCGTGTACCACATTAATGGGCAAATCTTTCAGAATCATTTTTATGTGAGTTACAAAACAAATCAAAAGTGTTGTCAGTGCGTTCGCTATTAGCAGTATCAAATAAGGAGAGTTTCTATTTCCCATCCTCCTTTGACAAATACAGAGATAGCATGCGGTTGTCTTCTGCTGTTAGGGATCTCCTGAGCTTTCATTTTTGTAGAAGTGACGGGGCAGGCAGTATTAATATATTGCCAGGTTTGCCTCCACTGGACTGTGATGAAATAGTGGTACATGGAGGAGGAATGCTTAAGCCTGTCTGTCCTCTTTACTGACAAGATAGTGCAGACATCAAATGCCTTGGACTGTCATCTATGCTTTACTGGTGAGCTTGCATGTGGGACTTTGATTCAAAGGCTGGAATCTGTTTGGGTGTTTGAAGATTCTGTGTATGTACGCACCCTTCCATTATTTATAACTTGGTTGAAATTAACAGACCAAGTTTTGGAGAAAGGTTTAAAAAAAAAGGACGGTACATGCTTTTCTTCTTGTGGTTTCAGTGCGTGTGCATGTGAGTGTGTACTTATTAACTGAACTGTTGTTGGAAAACTTAGTGAATGGGCAAGTCCATATGAAAACATTGTAATGTTCACCATGGTATGCATGCAGAAGCATTCACAATATATATTTCTAGCTACAGCTTACATAACTATGTGTTTATACATATTCTACTCAGTAATTGAGTAAAGTATAAACATGAAAGCTTATTGTCAATCCAAAATTTCCTGCAGCTCAATTTTACATATTCCACATTTTGTGGTATGTAAGCTATAGGAAATTGCTATGCCTTCACACTGATCAGTAATAACCTAAATAAGAAAATGGAATCTTTTGATCAACACAAAAAACCCACCACTGCAGTGGCAGATTCTGATAACCCTGATGTCAAGCATTGAAAAACATTTTACAAAGTGATTCAGTCAAATTAAACATAGGGGCCGCAAATTGGTTAGTAATCCCCACAGTTGGCAAGGCACTTTTTCCACTGTGAAATGTGATGATGGATGCCTTGCTCATGAAACGCCTTGGGCTGGGAACCCACTCGTAAACAACCTCCTGCATCGCTGTCTGATTTCTGGCCTTCCAGATGCTTCATTCCACCTAAGATGTGGAAATCGCATGGTGATAAATCTGGCCTATAGGGTGGGTGGTCCAGTATTTCACAGGCCTGATGAGAGGGAAGGCTGGTGTACCCGGGATCAAGGCTGTGGGCGGGGTCCTGCTTTGGTCAGTGATTTTTTTTGCTTGTGTTCTTGCAAACAAAAGTGAAAAGAAATCATGAGGAAATAATAAAGCTATAGTTCAAGTAATGCTTTAAAGCGTAGGCTTCATTGCTAGAGTTTTTGCTACTCCCAATATTTGTACCCAGATCTGTGATGGCTGAGACATCACACACTAGGGTGAAAGATATAAACCTTGCATTGTCTTTAATAAGGTGAGGTTTTCGTTTGTTATAGAAGGTGTTCGATAATTTTGATCATTTTTACGCTATTTCCCCTCATTTACTGACCACTCTCCAAAGCTCTAAAATGTTTTTCCCTAACGTTTGCTGTCTACATTAGGTTACTAAACGAAATATAGATATTGCCTGTCGCATTATAACTTGTAAGCATACTGTTATATGCTGGATAAATATTGACCGATTACAATTAGCGATTGATGCAAGGATTCCGGAAAGATCGTTTACCCTGGGGCCTGTGCTGGTTTTTGACGAACATATTTCGCGGTACCCATTGGGTGCAGACTTTCCGATACCCAAGCTTTTCACGAATAATGGTGTGGACACTGCCGTGACTGATGCCTACAAGATCGGCTATCTCATCTTCTGTTATGCGTCTGTTCTCGCAGATCAAATTCTCTACCGCCGCACAATTCTCATCCGTAATGGCTCCATTGGCTTGCCCTGGTCGCGGATCATCTTTCAATGACATTCGCCCATCACGATATCGCGCCGCCCATCTCCGTACACCAGATTCACACAAACATTGTTCACCATACACGGTAAGCATTCGACGATAAATGCCTGCTGCACTTTCTCCCTCGGCGGTCAGAAATCGTATCACAGCACGCTGCTCCTCTTTGGATACTTCCATCTTGTTCCCTTCGCTTTAGAGAGGCCTACAATGGCAGGGGAGTGAACTCTTCGGTATACAGAGAGTCAATGAGCAGTCATCGTTGTCACTTGGCTGCACAGTGCTGCCTAACATCATCAGCTCCTGACTATGCACAGAAATGTTACTATTCATTCCTCCTTTGCATCACCTCCCCTGAGACACGAGATCGTTTATTTATCTTCAAAAACATGAACACTTTTTGGGGTCACAGATGTGTATAACGTTAAGTCCTTTGGTGGGTGGATGTGTGTGTGAAAATGAAGACCAAAGAACGTCTTTGCCTTCCTCTGAACTTGTGTCTTTTTTTTTTTTTTTTTTAAGTGAATCTGTAGTGAAAAATAATTGAGACACGACGTAGAATATACATTTTATTTTAGGTAGACTTTAGTTGAACTTATCGTTTCAAACTACTTATCAATTACGCCATTTGAGTCACTTTTTTCTTATTTGTGGACGTGCTTCCTCGCCACATTTTCCGCTTATTAATTTCATATCTTTGCGTACATACAACACAGCTTGATTAATCTGCAAGGGCGACGTCTACTGAATTACCGATGATGCATTCTTTATCTATTTTACTTATTATTATCATAGGCCCACATAAAAACAAATTAAATGCCTTTGCTTAGCAGACGATATCAGGGGATGTAATGCTTTTGCATATTTTGAACGGAAGTTCATCAACGCCATCTAGTGAAGAGAAGCACGCGATACATGTACTTGGAAACATGTTCCGGCTGTTCCGTGTTGTGATTGTGACATGGTAGTGTAGGGACACTTGGTTCTTTACAGAGATCTTAAATCTTATTGATAATGTTCAGCATGTTTTCAGGTACGTGTGTTACATTTTTCAGATTGCCATAGAGATGAATTGTCTTGTTCAGTGTATGTTACAAGTGACGCCACGATTGTGAGTAACGTGTGAACTAATAATGCTAATAGTAGATTACTCAGTGTTTACAATCTATATCCAGCGTGTTGGCGTCATCGTGGTCTCAGAATAACAAATTTGTAGTCTACAAATGTCAGTAATTAATTAAATAATATATAATTTAATCAGTATCACGCAATGGCTAACTAAATCTAAATAAGAGAGTTTAATCAGTATTACGCAATGGCTTACTAAATCTAAATAAGAGCAAGATTAGATACTGTTGATGTATAAATAGAAAATTCTTTTTAATGAAAGAGTGTCAAACCAAAACTCAAGTTCCCCGCTACAGGTATTTGTACGCTTGTGTGTTAGTATTGCATTACTCATTGTAATCCATGGATCTTGTAGGAAATGCTTATAATCAGAGAACCAGCATGCGTTGTTTAAAATTAAGTGGGAGTTATTCAAATGATTCGACCACTCCAAGAGGCAACGCAAATTTGCCAAGATGTTAGAATCATTGTGTACAGTGTCAGGGCTTTTGAAGTCAAGACGAACACCTGAAAGTGCAGGTAGAGAAGTGCAACCCAGGCTAACAACTTTATCTGCTTGCGATAGAACTTGTCCTGCAATACTCCTAGCAATAAGTCCTTGATCCAAAAACAAGAAGAAGAGAGGGAGCGAATTGTATAAATGAACTATCTTGGGCCAGTTACATGACCCTTGCTAGAAGATACAGGCATTCGTCAACAGATATCTGCATGTCTGCACCACATCCTCAACATCAGATGGCCCGAGAAGATCTCCAATACATACCTGTGGGAGAGAACCAACCAAAAACCTGCCAGCCAAGACATCAAGAAGCAGAAGTGGGGCTGGATTGGTTACACCTTGCGAAAGCCAGCTGACAATTTAACAAGACAAACTTTGGGCTGGAACCTTCAGTGGGGGTGCAGGGTTGGAAGATCCAGACAAACATGGAGGAGATCAATTCACACAGAGGCAGAAATGGCTGGCATGACATGGTCCCAACTGGAAAGGGACGCCCAGAACCGGGTCCAATGGTGGGGTGTGGTTGTGGCCCTATGCTCCACTGGGGGCGAATAAGAGCAAGAAGAAGAATCTTGCTAGATGTGGAGTGTGTATGGGAAGTGAGAAGAAATAGAAACACATTATACAACGCGTTGAATGTAAATTGTTTCTTTATTGCTAAGTAATCACACCATCTTGCTATTGTCAGTGTTAAATCTTAGCAGAGTATAGAGTAGGGGTTGAGTTTACATAAAAGATTATGAAAACTATTCACTAAATCAACGAAACAATAATAAAATAATTCTGAAGACTTTAGTGCCTGAAAATAAAAGTGCATTTATACTTGTATGAAAGTTTTTGGGTTTGTGTTTAGTTAGTTTTTCTTCCTCTGCAGCATTACTTTTCACTTTCAGAAGTTTGTATCCTGAATCTTTAAAATATTAAAGTCAATGTATCATTTTACTTAATGAATAAAATGATAATAAAAAACAGATTTTTAAAGCACATACCCACACTTGTAAGGAGCATGTTTTTAGCGGTTAAAACAAGAGTGAGATATGGAGAGCATACGAGGGATGGAAGAATAAACAACAGCACTGATGATGAATAGAAGACAAAGATAGAAAATGCAAAGAAGAACCCAAGTAACAAGAAAATATTAATTAGTATTTATTGTTCCAGGCCATGTAATGGATTAAGCACCAGTCATTGAAAGGGGAGAAAAACTGTTTACAATGGAGGCATTTTTACGAAACCAAATACTCAATGTCTATCCACATCGGCCTCCAGCTATGCAAAGGAATGACGAGAAAAAGGATGCGAAGCTGCCTCATCGCTTTGACTCTGTCCTTGTAGATGGGGACTTACTCAGGTATAAAGTATATTTGTAGATGGGGAATTACTCGCTCAGGTATAAAGTAGCTTTTTTGGTGAGGTGGTTTATAAGTCTGTTGTACCTTAACTCTTAGCAGTTCAGGGATTTTTAATGATTTTTTTTTTATACTGTGTGTGTGTTTTTAAGTAAATTATAAAAAGATTACCTGTTCTTTGTTAAGGTTCCATGGGGTTTTACAGAGCATGTACTTACCTTTGCATGGAAATTAATAGTGCAAGTAGTAGCATATATTTAAAAAAGTTTTTTTAACACTGTATGTAATAATATGCTTATTATTAAGATGCATTACCATCACTATACTGCCAGTCAAACAGGTGGGACTTTTTACTTGGAAAACAATAGAGAGCAATTATTAAGACCTTTTCCAAGGATTAGAGATTCTAATGTGCAAAACTTATATTTCAGCTACAGCCCTAATGTTCAGCAGCGTGTGGGAGTGTATATAGCAGCGAAACCAGTCACACCAGAGAACAATTACTTTGAACTGGAAATCATTGACCCAGGTGTTAGCTGTTGCATTGGTAAGAATAAGCAATCTTATAGGTATTTTTCAAGAGGAGCCATATTACAGTAACCTATAATGTGTTACTTTTACACAAACCATTCTCCATCATTACCAACTACTTTCACTGCAAATGGGTAAATGTGTAAATGAGTGCTTGTAGCATTGAAACAGAATTATACAGATCACCCTGGCAACTTCTGTTCATGCATAATAGGAAGTCAGTATCAGACAGCAGGAAAGGAATCTTATTTCTAAATCTTATACCTAAAGCGGCTTATTATTATCAGCTGCTATTATCAGGATTTGTCCCAGAGGTTGATGGTTATTAATTTTAATTCTGCATCTAGTCTGTATGCTGTTTTAGAAGAGCATGCCAGTAATGAAGCCTGTATTAGTGTGTATATTGGTAATCATTTCAGTAAACTATACAATTATAGACAAAGATTTAAAATTACCTGCATACCAGCATACTTATTGGTTTGCATATATACACACACATGCGCACCAAAGAACATTGCTTATTAAGAGCCAGTATCAGTAGAACTGGTGAAAGATTTTCTTTTAAAATTAGAGATGGAGGGTTTTGCTGAATTTGTTTGCTTATACACACACATATATATACATACACGGTATTTTAGATACAAAGATCTTTTAAAGATATTTTAAATTTGTAATGGGTTTAAAAATATGTATATTATCAGCAAGTACTTGCTGTTTGTTGTTTCAGCCATTGGGCTAGTTCCATACCAGTATCCTCTGTATGCACAGCCTGGGTGGAAGGCCTTTGGTGTTGGTTATCATGCAGATGATGGAAGGTGAACTTTTCTGTTCACCCTACAATTAAAAATATTTAATAGAGTTGCTCATTTCTAGAGAAAGGAAGAAAAAAAATCTTTTTCATTTGATTTTAGAAATCTAAGATTCAGAGGTAATGGAAATCCAACTTGAGTGTTTTCTTTAGGTTTTGAAAACCCTTAGGATTGTAACACAAATTGTGCATGTCTTTTTGTACAGTGGCTCTTCTTTTTAACCTTACTAACAAACATTAATTTATAAGAAAATGGAGTTTTGCGCAAATTGCCATGATTGCACCCAGACCTTTTAAAGCACATCTTTCTACTTAACTCTGTCAGGGTTAGAGCCCAAAAAAATCAGTTGTCTTGCCCTGCCAAGGCAATCACAGGCTGGACTTGAAACTTGATAAATCTAGCAGCTTTTTTTCCATAGCAACAGAAATTTATATTAAGTGAATTTTAATACTGTAATATCATAAATCTTTTGAGGGACAAGCAAGGAATGTTTATTTTGGAATAGACAGGACACATTTTGTACATGTCACTACAGACACGTATGCTTCTCATCTGTCTCTATGTTCTCTGAGGGACATCAGTGTCAGGCTAGCTAAGAATGTGCACTTTGTGAAAACGTCAACACATTATGGTGAAACTACAGCTTGATCAATTATAGCAATCTAATTCATTAAGTTGATTATATGTATGACCCCCAAAAATGATGTTATAAATATCTAAATGGCCCTAGACAGAAAAAAAATGTCCACCCCTGTTCTGTGGGAATGTTGGTGTTCTCTTTATCACACACATCACTTACTTTTTTTTTTCACCGATACATGGCTTTCAAAACAAACATTTCCAGGTTGTACAAGTCAAGTGGAATGGGGCAGGTGTATGGTCCACGCTGTCATTTAGGTGATCACATGGGTTGTGGAATCAAATTTCCAGCTGGAGCAAACCCAAAACAGGCTGGTCAAGCATATGTATTTTTCACACGGAATGGTAAAGAGGTAAACATTTTTTTTTAAAAATGGCAGCAAAGTTTTACCTCTGATCTTTCTTTGGTCTCTAAAGACAAAATAAGGGATTGTTGCACCATACATTTTTGGCTAAACAAGGAAAGGTAGTCTTAGGAAGATTAAAAATCAACAGTTTAAAGATATATTTAAGAGCATGTGGGAATTCATTGAATTTTAGTGAAGCAGACATTTGTTAGTCAACCAATGTGAAAAAGTCATTTTAATTTAGAAAATGTTTTCAGATTCTTTCTCTGTACATATGCATAATAAACTTGCACGTTCCTTACATTTTATGTTAAATCAAACAGTTCACATTTATAGTGGTCTTAGTAGCACATATAGATTTTGTGGATAATGTAGACACTGATTCTTTTTCCAGCTTGGGTCTGTGAAAATACCAGTGCCTCAGGGAGGTTTGCACCCAGCTGTTGGACTCCACTCTGATGGGGAGGAGGTACGCCTGAATCTGGATGCTGAGTGGCCAAGAGAAGATGCCATGCTAATGGCTATAGACCATTGTGAGGAAGACTGGCGAAGACTTCATGATATAAAGCTCATTGGGCAGGTGCATGTGGTTTAGCATCTTTCTTAGTGTATTGGGCTTCAAAATTAAGAATTTTTTTTATTACATGCAAATAGATATGTGTATGTTTTCAAAGATATATGTATATGACTAACTTTGTTTTTAGCACTATATGTGCTTCTTCCTGAAAATGTATTAACAATGCAGTTGCTCATGTTTGTAATAAGCTCATGACTGCAGAATGTTTTATAAGCTTGTCAGCCGCTTTGTGTTTAGCTCCATATTCAGCTGAGGTTAACATTTCTCAAGTTCTCAGTTATTCACAATATTTTGTGTAGTTGTTCTCTGAATTTAGTCTACAATTCAATAGAAAATCACCTTTTGCTTCTTTGTTTGGTGCCAAGATGTTAATTCCAGCTACATTCAAATGACAGGTTGAATTTGAGGCAGATGATAGGTTAAATATAAATGTGCATCTGTGTAAATTAAAAAGGTATGTGTCAAAAGACAGAGGCAGTATTTAGGAAAGATAGAGCTGATTTTTTTTTTTTTTTTTTTTTTTTTTTTTTTTTTTTTTTTGATAAGTTTATTTCTTCTTGTTTTAGATATTGGAATATGATGGACGTGGCAAAACGATACATGATGTAGGTCTGGCCCAAGCCCGCTTACCACTTACAACCACAAATCACTATTTTGAACTGGAAATTGTAGACCCAGGAGAAAACTGCTACATTGCTATTGGCATTGCTAGAAAAGTGAGTATGCATAAACATTTTATGATATTTTGTGTATGAATTAAAAACTACTGTGTAATTGTAAATATGTATGTCTACCTTTTTGTTGTGATAAGAGCTCAGGGTGGTCTGATGGCACAATGGTTAGTGCCTGTCACCAATACAGTGAGGTTACACTGTTCTTTCTCTGCATGTGGCCTTTGTTTACAGGCCTGGCTGCTTTGCTGTGATATAGCCTTAGTTGCTGGCTCAGTTTAAAACATCAATATTCTTATTTTTATTTACAGAATTACCCCAAGCACAGGCATCCAGGGTGGAACCGTGAGTCTATAGCATACCATGCAGGCAAGTCACACCTGAACACTGTAAAATTTGAAGAGCCTATAATTTTACTTTAACTTTTTTTTAGTTCCACCTTTTGCAATAAACAGGGCATATGTCTGACTTGCCTTTTCTTTTCTTTTTTTTTTTGCAAATGCTAGAAAAGTTGCTGTACAGTGAAATTCTTACCTTGTATGGTTTATGAAATTTTCTTGAAAAAAATCAGACAGGAGATTCTACTATGTGTTCTTGCAGGTCTTCAGTTTTATTGATGTGCAGAGTTTGCCAAGTGTTAGGATGTCACTAAAATGTGAAACTGCTTCCTGCTCAGGAAAGAAAACTTAAACCTGTGACACCTGTAGTTGGAATTATTGGCTGCAAAATCTTAGCGGTCTTGTGGTGTCTAGCATTTTGGGTTTTTGTTTTTTCAAGGTGATCTTAGATAACTGAATGCACGGTTAATTGAAGACCAGATAATTGAGGTTCCACAGTACTAACTTTCAAAGAGTGTGCACCAACTCATAACTTAAAAAACAATGAAGGCTAAAGATTGAGATTATTCCTGTTGAAATGTCAGAAGCTACATGCTGTAAATGTCTCTTTCTTTTCAGATGATGGGAAAATATTTTTAGGATCAGGAATAGGAGATCCATTTGGACCAAAATGTCATAAAGGTAAAAAAAAAATCTTGTCAATTTATTGCAAACTGAACTGTAGAAATATATCATTGTAAAAGTTAACTTTAAAGTATTCAAACATTTTGGACATAGATCTACAGATGAAGATGGCTAGCAGATCCCTTCCCCATGCATTCTCATGCTTTTGTACTTATTGTTTCATTGGTAAAGACACACCTGTTTGAGGTGCATCTATATTTAAAGGCTGAATCTTGATCAAATTCTAAAGACAAGTTTATGTTTTCTAACAGGTATTGCTTTCTTTGAATAAAAGGTCTGTTGAAAAATAAGTCTTTATAAACATGCATGTCATAACTTGAGACAGATTAACTCAGCATGCACAACAAATGGATCATCAACACTGAACAAAAATCAGTAGTGCAGTAGAAATTAAAGATTTGGGATTTTTTTCCTTTGGTTTCTCTGTTTCAGATTATGCAGCCTAATTTTTAGCTTATGTCTTTTGGAGTATGATAAAGATGCATGTATAATTGAAAAATTAACTCGATTGTGTTTACTTTTATTTTCTACATTAAACAAGGAATTATCGAACAAAAACTTTATAACTATGCTTGCATATTGAAAACATTTTTCAAATCATTTCCAGGTGATATCATGGGGTGTGGCATCCTGTTTCCTCCGGACTATGATCAAGAAGAAGCAAATGCAGCAGTTGATGAAAATGAGGATGATGCTGAAAATGAAGACTCTCCCTCTGAATATGGTGACGATGAAGAATATGAAGAAGATGCTCACCCTAAGCAAGTGGAAGACATGGAAGAGCAGGCAGGCACAGTTGAGGTAAGGTAGTACACAACCTATAGCGTAGTACATTTTCTCTCTTTCTTATTCTATTAACTTTATAATAGTCTTTATGTTTTTCTTAATTTCTTTTGTACGTTGTAAACTCTTCTAAGCCTGCTTGGCCTTTGTTTTTATGGTATCTTCTTTAAAAAAGTAAAAAGTTGCCCTAAAAGTTGATTGGGGGCTGGGGGGGGGGTTATTTTTGCTGTTGTCGTCAGCAGTGTAAAAGAAACTTTTGCTGTTTCAGGTGTTTTTCACTCGCAATGGCAAATTCATTGGTAAAAGACGAGCGGTCATTCCTAAAGGAGGTTTCTATCCAACCATTGGCATGCTGAGCAGTTGTGAGAGAGTTCGGGTGGATCTAAACCCACTCACTGGTTGATGCTGATGTCTTTTAGGTTGAAGATAAACTCTTAACAAAATTCTGAATTCAAGTGAAAGGACACTGTGAGTGGCAGAAACCTGATAGCTTTGGGACTTCTTTTTTCAGAGCAATGTTGCCTTCATAGTGTATCATTTTCTTTTAGATGTGAATCTGCCAAGAAAACTGAAACACTCTACCTGTGATATGTTTGACATGTTATTTATGCCACTTGAAAAGGTTCGACTATGTGTATTCATCTTTGTGGTGTTTGAAAAATTAACACTGCCTGTGATTAAGAACCTGGATCAAGATATGCAAAGAGTGTAGTGATGTGGACTGAAGAGACATGAATTTGAACAGAGAAAGCATTTAGTTATGATTCTTTTGCTTATTATTTTTCTTTTTCATTCATCTTTCATTTGGCAGGACATTACCAGGTGTTGGATCAACCTGTTGGTGCAAAATCTGCAGTGCACTATAAATTGGGAATTATGACTTTAAACAGGCATTGTTGCTTTATAACGTTGTCGCTAATATTTTGTTGTCTACACAGAATCACACATTCACTATATCAGCTGTGGTCAAATATGGTGCTGGAATCTTCACTTGATAAAATGGAATTTTTCTGGAAAATATTTAACATAGTGTGTGTGCGTGTATGCATGAATGTATGATTGAGTGAGAACAAGAAAAAAGTTATTGGTGGGATTCTTCATCTGGGATAGATGCGGTCCACTTAAAATCCACATAGTATGGTCAGTGTTGCATCTAAGATTTTGTTTTCAAATTTATGAGAGTTGCATTGGTGGGGTATTCACTCCTGGAAATAGTTTAATTTGTAAGTAAAAAAATAAACAGCCATGTAAATGAAGTCAGACATTGTTTGAAAATAATTGTTGTGAGTCTGAAAGGATTGTGAATGTTTATGTTGATGTGCAGCTAACAGAATGGTAATTCATGAAAGTGGTGCATGTCACATTTTCCTCATAAACTGTAACATTCAAATTTGTTAATTTAAAATAAAATGATTTTATATCAATAAATTTTATTTAGGTGCCATTTTTCCGTAGTCAGGATTGTTCCAGCAAGCGCAAAGCCAGCTTGCTTGATGTGCTTACCTTCTTTTTTCAGTTGTAACTTTCTTGACAGTTAGGTGCCAAAATGCAGTTATATGTATTCCTCCTGCATTCTAAAACATTTCTTTTGCTGGTCCAAAGCTATAAAGAAATAATTTCCTTAATTTAATGATGCAGGTACTTGAACTGTTGGTTTAGCAACTTGTTTTTTCTTTAATCCATCTATATTTTTCTATAAAAAGCTTTAGTGAAGAATTTGATGTCAATCCCCATGTTATGTACTATTACTTTGTTTATGTTGATTCTTTACAGGTCAAGGAGAGAATCTAAAGCCTAATGAAGAAACATGATTAATTTAGGTATGAAGTGGTATATACGTGTATTTCTTTATGGTGTTGTTTGATGTTTTAGATCATAGTTAATGTACACATGCTTTGAAGTGTTTGCGTGCAATGTGATTTTCATAAGAAAGAATCTATTTAACACACAGAATGCAATGTTTATGTTTGTTTGCAAGAGGTTTTTATGAGTATTTTTGTAGCATAAGGTAAAATATTTTTGAAAACGGCAACTTGCTCATAACTTTAGCTAAATTAACAGAATTTTGGTAATGATGTTTATTCCATTTTGATTAAAAAAAAAGTTTGGTTTAATTTTTAATGTTCATTCTTGTAACTTCTGTTGTTATAGTTTGGTAGAGAACTCTCATACTTCATTCTTTCCAGGGCCATGTCTTTTTTTTTTTTTACCCCTTTTCTGACTCAAGCGGTTACCTTAAAATAATGTATAATGTTTGTTAAATGGTACCTTATCTCAGATTACTTGAATTTAAAGCTCCGTTCTGCTAGTGCTAGGTTTCCATGATGAGGGGGACAATCATATGAAATGCACATTGGAAAAACAGATGCTTAAATTCGCATATAATTAGTAATGATACCTATCTGAAAAATTAAGTGATGCTGCAAGGGTTTTAACAATGATTAAAGAGCTAAAGAACATAGGGATAGCTTTTATGGCTTTTTGACAGTTTTAAAATTGTTACAAGCTTCATTGAACCTAACCATTAAAAGAACTAATTGTGTACATTTAGATGCTATGCACCTACAGTGACCAAAGCTGTTGGTTTGTTTTTTTTTTTTGTGTGTGGATAGATTAAGGAACATTAAGACAGGTAAACTGATCACCTCATTTGCTGCAATAAATTATAAGTTTGTCAAGAGTTTATTACTAATTGCTCGTGTGGTTCAAAAGCATGCAGAAATACATCTCAAATAAGAACATTCTGTTAAAGGCTAGGTTTTGTGTATGTTAGTTATTTCTTGTCATCTGTTTTACCTACTCTTTTAGGCATAAAGCTCAAATACATTGAGGACTACATTCCCTCTGTCCATTTCTTAACTTTACTTGCTGTCACACAAGTCTGTTTGGTCTGCTTTGTCACTTGTTACATCCATGATGAAGATGTACCCCTGACAACTAAGTATGAGTCAACCAACACAGATCAAGATCAGGGAATGTAAAGAAAATAATAGCTTTTTCATGCAGTCACATCAACCATGCAAGAGAAATCATGTATGAAAAAAACGTTGTCCTGTAGAATTGGATCTTCTGATCATTTTTTTAAAGGTGATCTTACTAGGCTCAACAATCAAGAGAATCTTTTAATTATGACCTGTTTCTCTTCATCATAGGAACAAATAGTGTTTGTGGCACTGCTGCAACTGTTGACATCATTAAATATGATCCTGTTGTGACAGTTATTGACTAATGCTGCATTAGCTGTGGTGTCAAATGCATTTCAGGTGTTCTTTACAGCATTGCTTTTTAATGTTTACTAGGCGGTAACCTCCTGCTGTATGCTTGTTTCTTTGAGAGCTGTCCTCATATTGTACTAAGGTTTTCTTATTTTTGTTTATTGGCCTTTTGTTGTTTATCATGCTTATTTTACACAGTGGAGAATTATACAGACAAGCTTTTGGTGTTGTTGCAAGAACTTTTGCTTTTATAGACACCCCCCCACCTCTTTCATATTGCCAGTTTTACATTCATTGCTTTTTATTCTTGGTCTCACACTTTTATAATAACATATCTTGTTGCACCAAATTTATGGAATGATTTCTGAACTGTTGGATATCTCTTCAGAACACAGTTAAAAGCATCTGTTAGACTGTTAGAGCACTGCTCATACCGTCAAGGTTGACCGTTTGCACTTTTCTTCAACATGACAGCATAGGTCGTCTACCGTTTAGACCAGGTGCCCAACCTACGGCCCGCGGGCCATATTCGGCCCGCGACGCGGTGCCATCCGGCCCGCGAAACTTCTGCCCACAGTGCAGGAAATCGGCATGTTAGTAATAAAAAAACGAAAAAAAAAAAAACGAAAAAAGGGAAGAAGAAGTATTTATCCCCACGTAGGGGCGTCTCTCAATCTTTTTTTCGATGGACGAACATTTCGATTCAGTGCTCCGACTTGGTGTCTCTTCATGCAGCCGGACATTCTGATGTTGGTTTCGGGAAAACAACTTCAAATATACCACTAATTAGTACATAATTAATGGTAAGTACAACTTGGTTCTAATAAAAATGGTATCTGCTCTATATATATATATATTTTGTTTGGTATTTTTGCGGTGGTGGCCCGCGACACGGCTGTCCGAAATGGATATGGCCCGCGACACGGCTGTCCGAAATGGATATGGCCCGCAGGCCGAAAAAGGTTGGGCATCACTGGTTTAGACGATCTGCTGCTTTGTAGGGTACGTAGATATGCTGAAATGTCTGTTTCCACTTATCTTGTGTGCGTTTTTTGGGTGTGAAAATTTTGAAACTCGATCATCGAAAGGTGTATCAAGTACTGACAGGTCTTTAGTACTCATATGGACTGCGTGTGAACGGTAGGCAGTGAAATACAATAGCATTTATGCGACTGTACTGTAGTACGCCGTCAACTTTCAGTCTGCTAGCAACAGGGAAGGTAGGGTTGTGCCCGTAGTTTCCGGGTAGAATGTTTTGTATACATGTAATACTAAAATTAAAAAAAAAAAAAACACTTCCTTTGTGAAACGTGTAAATGCTGAAAAAAAAATGTCAAAACATTATGAGTTACATTTATTTAACCGTGTATTAGAGGAAGAAGTGAGATGACCTACAACCTTTACGGTGGGTTAGTGGGTGTATTGACGGGCAGGGACACTGGATGCCAGTTATTTTATTTATTTATTTATTTTTTTTTTCGAACTTCTTCATCGGTTCTGGCTGGCTTGATGCTTTGGCGGAAGTGCATGCTTCCACCTAGAGGTGAATCCGCGCTGAGGGGAGAGGAATGGAAACCAAAGTACCCGGGGGGGGGGGGAAGGGGGGCCGATGGCCGACTTTCGAACAAGTCTAGAGTGGCCCTAGATGAGATGTGAACCTTGGACCTTTCTGCAGCGGCGACAAGCGAGACCACATTACCAGGCGCCAGGGTTATTCGTTGAATTCGTTGTATGCTATTGTATTCAGTAAGGTGACCTGACGTTTCGGGAGCGAAAGCGACACGCGTGCCGATCATGGTGTCGAAAAAAAGGCCAAAAGCAGTGGGAGGGGGGAGCACCGAAAGGCGGTAAACTATGAGACAACTGTGAAATTATTAATCAAAGAGCGATAGGCAAAAACCAAATCCACGGATACGAATCAATGTACGGCAATCAGATTTTTAAATACAAGCGGGACGTCTACTGGTCGACTTTTCATGAGCAGGCGGGACATGCGGTCAAAGGCGAGACTGTCACTTATGTAAACATCCAAATTGGGACATCTGGTCACCTTATGCATGTATTCATTTTTAGCTGAACACACTAGCGTTGCATAAACAATATAATCTTCGGAGCAACTGTACTTACCATAAGTTAGATATATTTGTTACTAACTAAACTACAAATTAAAATTATTTGCACTACTTTTGGATAAAATGAGCATATCGGCGCTCATTTGCTGCTGCTAAGCTAGGATGCCACTTTAAGACGTTTGGTTTTTTTTTTTTAAGTGTGTGTAAGGTGGGTGGGTGGTAAAGTGCGTATTCATAGCAAGGTCAGACCGTTATCACAGCAGGCCACCTTCAGCGTGGAGTTATAGGGCAAACATGCTACGTGCCCACCGCTTTCCACAAGCAGACAGCCATTCGACTCAAGGGTAGGTCACTCAATCGAAGAACGTCTTGCTGTGACTGTTGGGCGTCTTGAGTGCACAGTTGTCCACACCGCGACGAAAGCTTCGATTAAATAGTCAGCGTGTGTTTGAGCCTCCTTTGCTCACCTGCATGAAAAGAGCTGCAATGTCTCCATGATCTAGTTTGCATATACGGTGAACCCGTTGAAGGTCGGGAAAACCCCCGTCTCTCTACGAAAAGCGACCTTCACCCAGACGTGAGGCCTACCGACAGCAGACATGTCTCTGAGGAGGCAAAGCAGCTTTTTCAGAACTTTGAAAAACATCGAGCCTGAATATGATGAATCTGATCTCGATAGAGGTGAAAAGGCTGCAGCAGAAAACAGATGGCTTTTTGAAGTGGCATGGGAGGTGGCAAATAAAGGTGAGTGTCAGAGGAA
Organism: Pomacea canaliculata; assembly: GCF_003073045.1. Classification (NCBI taxonomy): domain Eukaryota; kingdom Metazoa; phylum Mollusca; class Gastropoda; order Architaenioglossa; family Ampullariidae; genus Pomacea; species Pomacea canaliculata. The sequence continues at coordinate 15,159,457 of NC_037592.1, read as the reverse complement.
ACGTGAACGCATAACATACAAACCCAGAAACCTGTGCTCGCACGATAGCTAGCAGTAGGCGATATAGTAATCATTCTCTTGCCTAACTTGGGATTTGTCATGCTTTTGTCCACCATGAAAAATGCAGTGAGCGTCATTTAAGAACGAAATATGCACTGCGTATGCGAAAGTGTTACAAGAGCACATCGATCAGCATTTTCTTAGCTAGTCATCTTTTTTTTAACCCTCAGTCTTAGAACGTGTAAAAAATGAGCTTACTTATACTGGCTATACAAGCCACATGATTTATACATTAAGACTGTTATTGTTAGAGACTGTAATATTAACACTTTCATTTGAAAAGAATGAAAAAGTTCATACAAGCTTGTATTTAGTACCCACCAGCATAGTCCTTTTAAAATTAATAAGAAGTTTGCGATGTATTTATTCTTATAGTTCATAATACCAACATTAATCCTTTGATCTGGGTCTGTGTCAGATGATTGACTTATATTTGTTAGATGCAACTACTGACAAAGCTGACCAAGAGACCCTTGCTGGGTGGCAGCACTAATGAATGTTCATGACACATAATTTCATGACTTACTTTTCATGGCTCAGACTCAAGCACATTAGTGCCCAGAGATGTCTGGCAGAAGTAACTGAAAATGCTAGTAAACACTTGAGGCATATTGACAAATGTGCTTCATGAGTAAAGTAATTTTTAAGTTATGTTGGTACAGTCGGAACTCGATAAGTTCCCTAAGTTGAAAACCTATATCGAATTAGTTGTTAGTTTCCGGCCAAATACTTGTGCCTATTACGCCATTTTCCCTAACTCAAAAACTCCTTGGAGTCCAAGGGGCGAATGTGATGCGAAAGAGTTCCACTACTTTGCAACACAGAGGGAGAATGTCAGTTGTCTGTATATTACTGTGTTTGTGGAAGAAAGGGATAGAATGCGGGAGTCTGATGAGGAGCAAAGGTTTCAGGCAGGGATTTGGACAGACAAGATTTCAGTTCAGTAGTTGGGGGAGGAGCCTTCAAAGAATTCATAGCACAGAGTTGACAGCTTGTAGTCTATTCTAGCTTTAACTGGTAGCCAATGAAGAGAGTGAAGAAGTGGTGTGACATGTTCAGATTTGCGAGTTTGGAAAACGAGATGAGCAGCTGAGTTCTAGACTTTCTTAAGCTTGTCAATGAGGTAAGACAGCCAGCAAAAAGAGTGCTGCAGTAGTCTAATTTAGACGGAACAAATGAGCAGATGAGAATTTTGGTGGTTGAGATGGACAGAGTATGGCGAATGGAGCTGATCTTCCAGAGTTCATAGTATGTAGAATGACAGATGTGAGAAACATGCTTATCAAGAGATGTCAGCAGACATTGTGTAACCTTAGCTATGTGAAGTAACAAAAGAAATATTGACATCACCTACCCGAACAGAGACATGCAGTGAAAGGTAAACTCTGGGTGTCCTCTTTGAAAAACTTTAAAGCTTCTGTTTTTTCATCATTTAGTTTTAACTTGTGGGTCATCCATAGTCTAACATCAGAAATACAATCTTGGATGCTCTGGATAACAGTGTGTGCCTGAGAAGGAGAACAGCTGGTATACAGCTGAGTGTCGTCAGCAAAGGATTGATCAGATATATTGAATTAGAGCAGTAAGTGACTTCATGCATGTGATAAAGAGGATGGGACCAAGTATAGAACCTTTGGGGACTTCTGAGCGTACAAATACTGGTGGAAACACACAGTCATTCACTGTAACTGAGTCCTATCTGAGAGATATGACTGCAACCATTTGAGTGGGGAGCCTGAGATGCCATAGAGAATACTGAGTCTATGAATGAGAGTAGTGTGGTCTCTAGTATTAAAGGCAGCAAACAGGTCTAACATGGTGAGAAATGTGATGTCTATCCAGTGCAGACAAAATGTTATTTGTCACCTTAAGCAGGGCAGTCTCGGTGCTGTAAAAAGGCCCATAAGCAGACTGTGATGGAGAAATCAAATTTTCGAAGTTAAGATATTTGAAATTTTGGGCTAAGTGTTTGCCCTTGTGGATTGTGGACAGTCTTAGAGATGTTTTGTATATACATTGCTATGGCATCGATCTGACATAATAATGTTTTATCCTCATTTTTTACTATTAGCTGTCTTGCTAAACACATTCTTGTACTGGAGAAGTGCTTTGAACAGCATTCTGACTAATCTTCTCATTGGTTCTAATAATATATAGACTTTATTAGTCATCCTATTACATGGCTTTGTACTACTTGGTAAACTTATACAATTGTGCTACAGAATTCTGCTAATTTCTTTCATGCAATTTTCCACCAATAGATATATGTGTGTATGCATACACACCTTAATATCTATATATTGTTATATATAAACACTTATGTAAACATCCAAAATCACATAAACCACATAGAAAATAATTATAACTGGGTAATCAGAAAGACAGTTTTATTGAATTGATTGCACTGGAATTTCTGCTGAATGTTTTACTCTCATTTTCTGTAAAAACTAAATGGATAAAATATTATGCAAGTATCTACTGAAGCAACCTTTGTAATCTCCATAGCTACCTACAGACAGTACATATACTTGAGACATTATTAGTGTGTGGATCCACTTAGGCAGTAACTAGACCTCTTATAGAAATTCCTTCTTAGGAGTTTTGGGGTAGAATATTTGTCTATAATAATAATACAGAAGAAGTGTGTACAATTTTCTGGAAAATACCTGTATCACAGAATCTAGTCAGATGCACAGGTTAATAAATGTATCGTTCAATCTATTGGATTGAACAGGTACAACCTAATTTCAGAGACTTTAATTAAGAAATTTATGACATGACTGAATTTTTAGTGTTGTGTAGACACTGAAGACATTATGAAATATTGCATTTATGGCTTCTAAAATGTCTGCTAAGCTTGAAGGTATTCACTATTTAACCATGGAGCTAAGTACTAAGAAGCTTTTAATTAATCGACTGCTTGAGTTCCACTCAAAAGCCATTACTCTTACAGTTGTTTCTATATTCAAGATAGAGTGAAACCTGATGTACCCTCTAACACCAGTCAGATACAAAATGCCCCTACAAAGTCAGTAGCAGAAAGAACATGTGTGTGGCACATTGCACAGTGAACTGCAAAAAGTGCCAACTTAGCTTTTCATATACATTGTTAATCTGACTGGAAGGCACCATTGAAAGGAGAGGAAATTAAAATAGCATCAGCATCTTGGTCATATAGAGATGTTTCTTCATGATTGTAGAACAATGCCGAAGCAAGAACAATAGAACACTAGGGCATGTTTGCCTTTCATAGCTTTATGTTTGTTTGACATTATAGCATTGTAAAGCAGTCATGTGGAGTTGCTGCTGACTGAACTAGATACAGGTTTTAGCAGAGCTCAAGACTGAAATTACTAAATGTACGCTTATTTACATATAAGAACATAAAATAGTAATTATAAATATGCAATCATGTGTGTACCCTATTAAGAAAAAGAAATTTCTCACATGAACACCAATACACATCCATGTATGAAGGCGTCATATTGATCAAAGAAATATACCATTATCCTTCATTGAATAGAAATGATTCTTTAAAAGAAACAACTCAGTCCAGAAAGAATAAGCAATATTATTGTTGTATTCTTAAGGTCATCGATGAAAGTGTAGGTTAGAGTTTTGGTTCTGGAACCATGGCAGCATAATATATTGTGAAAAAAATTTGATTTCTTTTAATTAAATCTGGTCTAAGTGGCTATACTGTTAAACTGTTACTGGTAAAAGATGTCAGCTCTTAATAGTACAATCTTTGTATGCACCATTTACTAATACACTAATATTATTTACTAATAAACTGAATAATTAATGTACTTAGTTAAAATACTTAATGGTAATGAATATAATTATTTTGAAAAGATACGCCTTACTTCTTAAGGACTTACTAAAACAGTTAAAAAATACCAAATAAATCAGTACAAACTGTCAGTGCTGTGTTTTAATTCTTTGCTGGCTCCTGCCCCGACTATTTCTTAGAACTTCTCTTTCCTTATGTCCCTGCTAGACAACTCCGCTCTGTCTGATGATGACAGCCTCCTAACTATTCCTGTCACCAGAACAACAACATATGGCCACAGGATTTTTAGTTAATGTGCAGCAAAATAATGGAACTCTCTCCCTTTCCATATCTGCCACCTACCCATTATTGAATTCTTTAAATGTACACCGAAGATGTACCTCTTCATTATGCATTACTCCTAACAACAGTCCATAAAATTCTAGTCTTTTTTTACACCCTTGCCCCCTTCTCTGCTTGTTGCTACTTCCCTGCCCATCTTCCTTTTGCAAAATAACAATACTCATAGTCCATGTTACTTGGATTCTCTTTTCATTTTTTTTTTTCGTATTTGTCTTTTATTCATCATCAGTACTGTTTTTTATCCTTCTGTCATTCATACGTTGATTACTTGTTCTTCTATCCCTCATATGTTGCCCATGTCTCGTTCTTGTTCTTAAGCACTAAGAGCATGCTCCTTATAAATGTCAGTATGCACTATACAGTATAAATTTTGCATTTATATTATTGAATCAGTTTGTTGCTGGAAATAAGGGTTTTCCATGTCCAGAGAGTTGACATCATCTCACTAACAACTATTTATTGCACAACAAACAGAAGCGTTAAACACTTTAATTTTTCATTCACTGAATGTACATGCTTTGTATGTAGCCTTTATTTTAAATTATTGTTTGTTTACCTTGTTTAACAACCCAGTTCATTAATGTGCAGTTGGAGGTATTTATACTGTAATCAAGACCAAGGCGCCAGTAACTACAGAAGAATGGGGAGAGCAGTACTGTCTGATGGGGCCCTACAATGAAGCATGCGTCCGCACTGAAGTGGAAATCCTGGAACCTCATCACCATGTTTACCGTGAGACCATCAATACTCTGAGGCAAGCTGGCATCAAGGTCTGTATATCTGTGGAGAATGGAAAAACTCTCAAATCATGGAGATATTTCTGTTATTATTGTTTCATCCCTCTGGATGTGTGCTAAGAAGAGGGCTTGGGCTAGCATTTTAGTTGTAGGTGAGTGAGGTGTGAGAGGCCACTCTTATCTCAGGTCAGCTATTTTGTGAAGGTGGTAGCCATCTCCACTCCTGTGTTGCCTTCCCTATCCTACATTTAACTGAATAACTTTGACATGGAAAAAATCTTTCTCTTGTTCATTGTAGGTTGCAGTCTTTTGTATCAGGGTTCTGATGAAAAGTGTCCTATTTATTGCATGTACCTTATTGTCTATTAGAGGAAAGGGAGGAAATAATTTGATCAATTCAAAGACACATGAGATTATTTTATAATAATATAAGTTTATTATAGGCAATAAATTTCCAGAATTTGAGGCTTTTGTTTAGAAGATACAAATCTTCATAAATATTTGTTTTCCACATGCCTAGAAAGAAGTCAGATCCATGATGTGATGTTGCAACATGAAGACCTCTAATTAAGCATGCTCCCATCTCACACTGAGGCCATAGCCTTTCTTGTATAAGATTGTTCTAAAATGGCTGTAAATTGACATCTTGTGTTTGATCTCTTTCAGTTCTTGTCAGTCTTTGATGACGTGTATCTTGGGGTTAGTTAATCAGAGTTGGGGAATTATTATTAAGTAATGAATAAAAATCTGTTCATTTGATGAAACAAATTTTTACTCTATTAAGACTCTAATATAATGGGTACTGCACATTATAAGATTATTTTATTGTTATATTTTGTCAAAGGGAGTCTCAAACTGACTGTGTCAAACATGTTGTATAACAGTACATATCCTTCCATGGAGTTCTGAATTTCATTTTCATTTATATTGAATAAACCATGAATAGGAAAAGAATTACTTAATAATTAATACTTTTGAGATTCTTGTCATCTCAAGACAGTAATAATCCGGGTCTGACAAGAAAAGTGTGATTTGTATAGGTTTCTGTCAGAATGGATATATTTTCATGCAGCCTGTTTCTTATTTTTTGCTCTGTCTGTCTTTTGCTCTTTGACACAGGTGTTTTTTGGGCGCTGGCTAATTGATGGGTATCCCAAAGTTGTATTATTTGACATTGGGTCTGCGGCCTGGAAACTGGATGAATTCAAACATGAACTCTGGGAGAATGCAGGTATTGGCATTCCGTGGCATGATCGAGAATCAAATGATGCTGTCATCTTTGGTGCCTTGGTTGCCTGGTTTTTGAGCGAAGTAAGGAGTTGGAGAGATTTTACATATTGTAATAATGATAAATAATTATTTATAAGGTGCCTATTCAACCAGTCCTAGGTGCACTCATTTGGTCATGCATACCTCTTAAAAAACACAATAAAACACTCGGGTATGGCAGCCAAATAAGACAAGATCGCATGAAGACACATTACAAGTAGTACTTAACAAATATGTTTTCAAGTGAGGTTTAAAGGCTAAGAAAGAAGAGGAGCATCTTACACATGGGTAGAGAATTCGAAACCCAAAGTTCCTCTTAACCGAGAGACCAGAGTAGAAAGGTAGCCAGTGATAATGGTATAACAAATAGAAGCAGTCTTGTATTTGATGTTCTCAGAGAAAGGAAACCAATGCAGAAAGGAGTCTGACTTTTATGAACATTATATTGATTTAACAGGATTAAAATCTGTTTCTTATAGACTAAGCCTATGTTGTGTGGAGAAGTCAAATAACATTAAACAGATGTTCCTTTTTTTCCCCTAAATAATAATTATATATCTAGACTAGATCTATTTTAAAGTCTTTGTTATTAGGTAGGATACATAGGATATACACTGTTTTCAAGTGATGTTTTTAATCAGATATTGTTACATAATAATCCCAATAGACATGGTATTAACAAGGTTTTTGTTGTGCTAAAATCTAAAAAATTTTCTGCAAGTTATGGAACATAATTCAACAAAATAGAGGAGTGGATTGCTAAGCATCCTGATTGGAAAATTTGGTATTTCTGAAAAGTTTTCTGAGCTGCCGTATAAGACACAGTATCAAGGTGCTCCTGTAGTGTCTGTGGAACATTCATTGCTGCACTGATTTGTTACTGTTTAATGTTTTTTGTGTTGCCTCTGTAGTTTTTGAAGAATTTGCCATCAGATGCTTCAGTGGTTGGTCATTTCCATGAATGGCTAGCAGGTGTTGGGCTTATTTTAAGCCGCCTCAGGCAACTAAATGTCAGTGTAATCTTCACTACCCATGCAACTTTACTGGGTCGATATCTTTGTGCTGGCAGTGCAGATTTTTACAACAACCTCGACAAGGTAACTTGTATTTTTGGTTTAAGCCGTATTCATTTTGTCATCTTTTCTGTCCCTGAAGTCATCAACACATATCTATTTTTATTCTTAATTATTTCTGTGCCAGTTTTGAAAAAATATAATTTCATCTTGCATTCGACGACCCAACCTGTGGAAATGTTAGGTATATATAAACTCACACAAATGTCGGAACTTTTACATTTGTACTTATGCTGCCACATGTGCACAGATACAGGCACACATACAAACTTTTTTTTTTAATTTAAGAAACTCTTATGTGGGCTTCTCTTTGGTTTTTAAGAAAATGGAACTTTGTGTTGTTTATCACGGTTTTTTTATGTGGACATTTACAGCCGTAGATGAAGCTGTAATATAACATTTATCACTTAATGTACAGTTCAACTTAGACAAAGAAGCAGGAGATCGTCAGATTTACCATCGGTACTGCATGGAGAGAGCTGCCGTGCACTGTGCCCATGTGTTTACGACGGTCTCCGAAATTACTGGCACGGAGTCAGAGTACCTCTTGAAGCGCAAGCCAGGTATGTTTGGCAGACTGGCTATTTCCTGCATCATCTTGAAATCAGAGATGTCTATTTCAGAAGTTTCTGGTGCTAAAAAAAAATTTGGTCTATTTGTAATTTTTAATCCCACCTATAAAGCCAGCTTGTCTAAACATTTTGTGAAATAATGAAATAATTTTGGCCTCATTTTGCAGCACCTGACAATCCTACATTGAAATTGAGTTACAGTCAAATCTCACTACTATGCCACCTCGCTACTATGCCACTCTCGGTATTATACCACTTTTGCTCGGTCCAGACAAAATTCAATGCAAAATAAATTTACTATGCCACCACCTACTCTCGCTACTATGCCACTTTTGTGTGATTATTAAAAGGCACAAGTTATGAAATTCCGCGCAGTGCTCGATTATCATATGGTAGTGTGGGACATGGCAGTTAGGTGGGATGGAACACAGCACGCACACAGGGAGGGTGGAGGCTGGCGATGGGGGGTGGTCGCTGGCGGGTGACAGCCCGTGACAGGGAGAGCGGGGGAGGAGGTCGACTAGCGACAGGATGCTATTTGGTTGGGAGGGATGGAGGATGAAGAGGTGAGGGGGAGAATGAGAGGAGACAGCTAGCGCCAGCCGACGATTGTTGAGAGCTTTGGACTGACGGGTAACTTGAGCAAATAAAGCCGTTTTTACGAACCCTCAGTATTATGCCTCTCTCGCTACTATGCCACTTTTGCTTGGTCCCGGTAGGTGGCATAGTAGCGAGATTTGACTGTATCTGTCTTGGTTGGTTTTGGTGTAATGAGTTTCTTTTTTTATTCCTTTGCAATGTATCTTCTGAAGCTATAATAAGTATTTCAGAGAGCCAATACTAGGCAACTATGCAAAATTTTTGGATATGAGCCGTTAAAATTATAAATTGTACTAATTAAAGGGCAGGACTGATAAACATTAAGTCATATATCATAAGACATGTTTTATATTCTGGTACTTGGGTCAACTGATTTTATTATCATGCAGGGCTTGTTTGGTTACCAACAACTTATCAGAATAGTTTATATTCTTTTGGTTCAGCTTAAATCGCATCTATTCTACAATGCTGATAATATATTTACAGATGTTATCACACCTAATGGACTGAATATCATCAAGTTCAGTGCTTTGCATGAATTTCAAAACCTTCATGCAATCAACAAAGAAAAGTTGAATGACTTTGTCCGAGGCCACTTTTATGGGTGAGAGATTATAAATAGTATGAAATAAAGAAAAATTCCATTGCGAGAGTAAATTAAGTTAAATATTGTTAAAAGTTGTATATTAATACTTGTATTCTTCTTTGATCTTTTATCAGCTGTAAAATTTGATCTTTTTTTTTTTTAAATTATGATTGCTTATTTTATCAGGGTTGCAGTTCTAGTTGGAGAGAGAAATTACCTCTTAATGGATTTATTTAGAAGCATATACATTATTTTGAGACCATTACAGAATGTTATTTATCTTGAATATACCCCTATTCTTATCATATTTCCTTGATTCTTTGGAAAAAAAAATCTCTTTTTAAAATAATGGCTTTTGATAAAAATTCTAATTCTGAACACTGTTTGGAATAGGAATAGTTACATTATTCAGCAGCTAAAGGCTTGTTGCAGAATGTCATGTAGAATATTACCATTTACTTTTGATTATCTAAAGATAAAAAATATACGTAAAAAAGCTTGTTACACTAGTTTGTTATTATGTCATCTGAATTCACCATTTGATAACCACATATATTTCTTCCTCAGGCACTATGACTTTGATCTTGATAAAACTCTATACTTTTTTACTGCTGGCCGTTACGAGTTTTCCAACAAGGGGGCTGATATGTTCATTGAATCTTTGGCTCGTCTCAACCATTACATGAAAGTAAATGTTAACACTTAGCTTCATTGCCTCTTAGAAATACTTGATTTCCTAGAAGATTTATTTTTCATACTATTGCTCATTTTCAGTTTTTTGTTTTTATTTGGGGTTCATGTGCTTTTTTTGTTTGTTTTGCTTGACACAATGTTATTTTTTTTAATTTTGAGAAAAATATAAATAATGTCAGAAAGTGGACTTGTATAGCACATTTCCTTGATAAAGCAGCTGGCTTAGTATGTAGTACAAAGTAACAGAAATAAAAATATAACATGCAAGAGGAAAAATATGATAGAATATAATGATGATGGTTGTGGTAGTGATGGTAATGGTAGAGGATGTATAGTACATCATCTCAAGGTTCCATGTACTTTCCACTTTGTTTTTTACAGTCTTGCAGCAGTGACATGACAGTTATAGCCTTCCTAATTTTCCCAGCTCGCAACAATAACTTTAACGTCGAGTCCCTGCGAGGGCAGGCCATTGCCAAGCAGCTGCGTGATACTGTCGGTTATGTGCAAAACCAGATTGGGAGGCGCATATTTGATGTTTGCCTCAGGTGAGGTTCATAGTGGGAAAAATTAAACTTTTTTTTGTGTTTGTTTTGTTATCTTTTGTATTACAGTGAAGCATCAATAGTAACAGCAGTGATTAGGTTCTGGATGAAGGTTCAAAGTTTATTGCTCATTAGAATTATGTCATATGGTCCAGCTACATGGTGGTAGCAAGATTTTTTCTAAACAGTTTTATATTTCTTGTTGCCGTTCTGTACCAGAGAGCACCGGGGACTTTCACAGAATGCTGCAGTCACCAAAGTGTCACAAGTCTGATCACAGCAATGAGTGATTTGATACTTGATACTGGAGTGCAGCTGCCCCATAATTCAGCATTTTTTCATTTTAAAAGTGAAGTTTAATGACTGACTAGATTGTTAGTCAGATGATTTGAATGTAGACGGCTGCAGTTTTGTTGTAAGCATAAACCGCAGATTCAAGTTAACTGGTAAAAAGAATCGGTTTCTCTTGTTTTAAAAAATGAGAAAAATAAAAGATGATAACATAAATAGTAAATAATAATAAAAAACCATGACTTTGTATTTCGTTATTCACATAACTTTTAAATACATGTATAAGAATTTCATTAAACTCATTTTTGACTTGTAGATTTTGCACTTTGCTGGCACTGCTGGCATAAGAATTTTGTGCATTTGTGCTCCATCGTGTAAACTTGAAAGACAAATATTTAAATTATTTTAATCGACACAAACATGTTTCATGCTAATTTAGAAAGAGCTTTTCCTGAACCATAAATTATTGTATTTGTGTAGTGATTCTTTGTCATTTCCTTGCTGTACAACTGCTTACGAGTTCCAGTAAATGGATCGATCAAAGCATGGTGTCTTGACAAAGCTAGATTAAGAGAAATGAAATTTGAAAAATTCTGTTGACTCACATAGCAACCAATATATGCACAATGATTAACTATTTCCTCGGAAATTGTCCTTATTGATAAATTGGGAACTTATAAGCCAGGCTGTTCAAATATAAATAAAAGAACACATGATGTAATCACTCAATAAAAGATGGATTCAAATATTTCTATCACTGATGATGAGTTTTACTTTTCCAGGGGTAGTTTACCAAATGGTGATGACATTTTGCAGCAAGAAGACATGGTCAAACTTAAGAGATGTATATTTGCTGCACAGGTGCTTATAAATCACTCATTTTCAGTGTGTGTGTTTGTGTGTGAGATTAACTAACACATTGTCACACATTTCATTAAAAAATATAATAATTTTTAATATAACAAACCTATTCAAATAAGAGAATTTGTTATATGGAATAATTCATTTCATTGAGATTCTCTTAAATGAAGTAACTTTTTGTGTGATTGGAGTTTTTATAACATTTTGTAATCTTTTTCCCCCATTAACATAGTGGTACAAAAGATACAAAACTTCATGGAAATACAAAGTGGAGGGTTTAGAATTATCACTTAATTTCAGATTAAAATTGTACATTGGGTGTTATGAGAATCTGCCATGACTTTGAAAAAAACTGTTTTATGGAAATGCTGCTTGTAATAATGAACAAATATTTTCTTCTTCTCATATTCATTAAACTGTTTTATGCAGCGTCATAACCTTCCTCCCATTTGCACACACAATGTAGTAGATGACCACAACGATCCAGTTCTCAATGCCCTTCGTCGCTGCCAACTCTTCAACAATCGCCATGATCGTGTCAAGGTAAAGTTTAGAATCTTGTTCAAGCAGGATATGCTTAGCCCCTTTGCTAGCACCTACACTTGCGGATTGTGGCTTACACAATTTGCTGCTTGAGAAGCTTGAAAATTTATATCAGTCACTATTACTAGTTTACCACATTTACAATTATGCTTTTGTTTGCATCTACAAAACATCAATTCAAAAAACCTGTACGTTCTTTGTAAGTAAAAGCATGAAGATACTGAACCATAACTTTATGCATATGGTTAATATTGATGATCAATATAAAGCTGGTTTTAGGATAATTTTCTAATTGCAGAAAAAAGGAATTAATGTGCAGGTACACAGATGGAAAAGATGGGAAGATGGGGATGGGTGGTAGGAGCAAAAAACAATGACAATAATAATTTCATAGCTACTTCTCATTCTATCTGTTTCTATAAGTCTGCATCTCTTCTTTATATAGATCTATCTTTGCATATATTATGTAAATAGTGAATCTTACAGTGTTGTTTTTTTGTGTTTCATTGGGTGGCTACAGGTTGTGTTCCACCCAGAGTTTCTGAACTCCACAAACCCTCTTTTCGGACTGGACTATGAAGATTTTGTACGAGGATGTCATCTAGGCGTTTTTCCATCTTATTATGAGCCATGGGGCTACACCCCAGGTTTGCTGCTTCTTATGGCTGCAGTAAATACTTTTAAATATAAGCAGTAGGATTGTAAGCTCGTATGACTGTTAATTTGTTTGGCTGTAACCATTCTACTCGTTCTCATCTAGATTTGTTATTAAATGAAAGGTAAAAAGGTTGAATTTTGTGTGTGAGGGAGAGAAGGGGAATGTGTGCTTGTATGCACTCTGTACTGGTATAGATGCTAAAAATACATTTAAATGCAGAGGTTTTGTGAAGAAAAAAAGATAATACCAAGAAATTAATGAATTAGCAAACAAGCATGATAACATTCCTAAAGTTCATCTATTTTTAGTTTTATCTTGCTGTTTGGAGATCTGTTGACATAACATGAAAAGGATGTATATATGCTTGTGCCTGCAGCGGAATGCACTGTGATGGGAATCCCCAGCATCACAACCAATCTTTCGGGTTTTGGGTGCTTTATGCATGACCACATCCAAGACCCCAAAACCTATGGTATCTACATTGTGGATCGTCATCACAAGAGTGCTGAAGATTCTATCAAAGAGCTTGCTCAAGTAAGAATAGCATGTAAGATAAAAAAGAGTGATGGACAGTGGGAAACTGCACTATGTTACTTCTGTTGCATACTCAAGATGGTGTAGCATGAACTAATATCCATGGACTGCTGGCAGGCGAATTTTTTTCCAGTTAACTGCTAAAACCAGGCATGAGACAAGAAAGCTTCCGGTTTATTCACATTTCAGATTAACTACTAAAACGAGGCAGGAGACTACAAAGCTTACGCTTTAGTCACATTCTTTGTTACGGCTGTCCGAGACTAACAGCGGAGAGCTTCGCAAGAGGCTAAAAGTTGGTCTTGGCAGACAGACAGCAATCCACCTATACACATCCATGGGTGTAGGAACTAGGAATTCAGGTAGACCATGGATGTGTTTAGGTGGACTGCTGTCTGTCTGCCAAGACCAGCGCTTAGCCTCTTGCGAAGTTCTCCGCTGTTAGTCTCGGCGAGCCTAAACAAAGAATGTGACTAAACCGGAAGCTTTGTGGTATCATGCCTCGTTTTAGTAGTTAACTGGAAAAAATCGTCTGCCAGTAGTCCAGTAATACAAGTTCGTGGGTAGACAGACTTAGAGTGCATTTTACAGCCATGTTGTTGAATTAGGAAAGCCATACCAGGAAAGAGTCGCATGTCCATTATAAATGTCAAACGATCATCGAAACACAGGCTTGCTCAAATAAACAGGTATAAATCAATTAATGCTTTGCATTTTATACGGTCATTTCAAAGAGCTTTTTTTTTTAAATTGTGTCTTGATAACACATTTAGTCTTCATCTCTTACAGTACATGTTTGATTTTACCTGCCTTTCGCGGCGCCAGAGAATCATCCAGAGAAATCGCACTGAGAGGCTGAGTGAACTACTTGATTGGAAAAATCTGGGCATTGTAAGTAGACATAATATTTACTATACCCTTGTATTTAATTATGCTAATTTTAATTTTATGGTTTATTCAAAATTTGAATAGCTTATTTATTTAGAGCAAATAGCAGTCATCATGCATGCTTAAACTGAGTGATATATTTTGGCAGTACTACCGAAAGGCTCGCAATATTGCCTTGGCCAAGACTCGCACTGATCAGCTTGATGACGATGTTTTTTCGGTAAGTTTTGATTTTCTTCAGTTATGAAGAAAAGAATCATGGCTTTTTGCAGGACAAAGTCTGAGGACAAATTGGTGTCTTAAAAGATTTATAATTTTCCTTCTTAAAAATCTGGACTGGAAGTCTTCAGTGATCAGCAGTTATCTGTAGGTGCTATTTGTTGTGTTTACCTGAAAATTTTGTCACATAAAGGCAAGAAGGTCCAAAAAATGTGATGTGTAGAATTTGTAGAACAGTGAAAGAAAGTTTCATCATGGCTTAAACCCCAATAGATAAGGAGACAGCCTGTGAGGACCTGAGGAAAAATGGCTTTTCTGTTATTTTGTTCAGTGTAGCTGCTATTTCACAATCAGATTAATGTTTGTCTTATCCTTTTAGATCAAAAGTTTCAAGTACACGAAACCTGGGTCTGCACCACCTTCACCCTCGATTTCTCGGTCATCCACTCCTTTGCTATCTGAGAATGATGATGATGATGATCATCATTTGTATGATGATGAAGAGGACGCAGACAACTCAAAAAAGAAATAATACTGCCGCAGTGTTATTTACTTTCAAAGTGGTCTGTATCATTACCTGTATGTAAAAATTCCTATCAATTTTACCACCCAATGGATTCTTGGTTTCATAGAGTGACTTCATCAAATAGCCTCAAGCTTTGGAGTTTCTGCGTGTTACCTATGAGTGACACTGTTGATGAAAGAAGGCTGCAGTAATCTGTAGTATGTGTTGATTATAGTTTGTCTGTAGAACCAATTTTGACAGTATGGCAATGTTTAAAGCAGAATGTGATGATGATGACTCTTTCAGTTTGTGCTTCCTGTCAAAATTTAGACTTACTCCAGCTCTTGTTTTAGTTATCAATGGAGCTGTAATCCCTCCGTAAACCAAATAAGAACTACTAAAACTAGAACTTCCCTTCAAAAAAGAAACAGTTGCTGGATATCATAGTCATTTGTTGCCATGGTTATGAAGGTGAATTATTTTTTAAATGGGTTATTGCAGTGTAATCACTTAACTGTCTTTGAGGTTGGACTGAGCTGTTGTAATGATACAGAATATGGTCGCAGCATACTGGTAATGTCTGAGGCCATTCCATCTTTAACATAATCACAGTGTTGACAGTATAGGAATTATGTACTTACCACTTTGCCTGACTTAGAATTTCCCATCTTCAGAAATATTATTACAAAAGAGCTAGAGAAGATACAACAATAAGTCAGAATTATGTCGCAAGTTTAAAGTTATTGAAAAAGAAAAATAATTTTTATCTGAATAACTCTACACTTGTCCTGTTTTGTAAAATCTGGTTAGTTTTCTGGAGTCAGACATTCAGAAAATTCAATATTGTCACAGAGCGGCATATCTTTGTTTTGTCAGATGTACTTTTTTACCTTCACCGTGTAAGAATCTGTTATAAAGGGACTTGTAAGTATCAGACATGTTCTATTGCGCTTTGTTCTTCTCAGTATCTTTGCAATGAAAAGGGAGGGTCTGTTGTCAGAATCCCTGAACTTGTAAAAATCATCACATTCATGGTCCCTTGGAGGAAATTCATGTGTAAATGGTTTCCTCATAAAAGAGTTAACTGTTCATGCAGTTTCAGGAAAACTTAAATGTGCATGAGTCAGGTGAAGCGCGCTGGCCACGTATTAAAGAGTGCATATTGAGAAAAAATGCTGCAACTGAGTTTATCTTTCTATCTTTGATGTGGGTGGTTTGTCTTGCTGTAAATGTAGAAGGTACAATGTAAAATAAATGTTTTCAAGCAAGAATCCGAGTCAGTTTTTGACACTTGTGCTGCAGATGTCATTTAGAAAACTGCAAGCAAGCAATTTCTTATCTCTTTGAGTTGTATGTCTGATTTTTGCAGTCTTTATCTCTAATTTGACTGCATGAACTGATCAGTTTTCTGCTCAATTTTCTTGTGTTTTCCACAAGATTTGTTCAAAGCCACAGACATTTTTGGTGCATAAATATTTTATTAGAAACCGTTAGAGACCAGTTACATTGAAATAGGGCTTATATTTAGATAGATTTTCTCCATCTGAGGAGGTACTTACAGAAATAAGTAAAATAAAAAAAAAAATCAGTACTTGAAAGTACTGTAACAAGTATAATTCAAATACTGAAGTGCATTACAACATACATTGATGACATTTCAAAACTTTTTGTCTCCAAAGAGGTTACCATTTTAATATTGGTAGTACAGAAATCCACAACACTCAGAGACTTGATTGCTTAATAAAATAAAAATAAAAGTATGTGAATACAAAAATACAATTTTTTACTTCTTTTTTGCTAACATTTCTTGACTTTAATAGATTGAATTGATTGTGTGTGTGTGAGTGCATGTTTGTTTCAGGTTTTGAGGCAAAGTTTGAGACATTTCAAACTTAGTTCAAGTTATTTATATTTTGCTGAAAAAAAATCTATATCTTTGTAGTTAGTCTGACTGCATCGTTTGAAGTTTCATTTGGTTTGGGTGTATTTTTTTTCTTTTGGAATTGATGGAAGTTTAAAGCATATTTTGACTAGTTTTGCTTTGTTTGTGACTGATTTTTTCATTAGGAATGGGGAAAAGAGTGTTATATTGCAATATTATGAGTTTTTACTTCACATTAGCTTTTCTTCGCATTTGATATTTTGTGTAAAACTATTCAGATAAAAATTTTAACTGGATCCAGCTGGGGACCTGTATCATACTGCGGGAATATGTGATAAACTGTGATCAGTATCCTCAGTATTACATGCTGGCAGAACATTTACTGCAGGTATATTGTTAACAGTACACACACATGAGAGAGTGAGAAAAAGAGTGTATCAGGGTGTATATTTGAATTCATGGAGGCTGTTGGCACTTGTCATCAATGCAGAGGATCTGGTGTCATACACTTAAATCTCATCTTTGGCTTTCTTTCTTTGCATGTTGCACCTGTTTACAAGAACTGCAGCTTTATTGAGATATAGGTTGTTTTGCTGGACAAAGTGGAACCCATTTGTTATATTCCCATGGTGGGCATGTTCTGTTAGGCATGCTGCTATGAAGCTGGCATGACCATTCTGCAAGTTACAGGCTGTGCATGTATCCCAGTCCAGGATAAGAAGTAACTGTATGGTAGCATCCAGACTTGTAAGTGCCTGACATGACTTCAGGACATGTTGATATGCTGTTTGAACTGGTTCTTAACATGTTAGATTGTAGTACTGAAACCTCAGTGTGATGCTGATAATCCTTTTATTACTACATATGCCTGCAGATGCTTATTTCTTTAACCAAGTTTCTTAAATGTTAGGAGACCCAGATTTCTTGATAACTGTTTTGGTCTATATTAATGCCAGTATCTTTCTTGCAGTTTTTGTTTTTACTACCTTGTGCTGCACCTTGAACCGACCTCTAGTCTAATACAGTGATTCCAGATTTTCTGGTGGTCTTAGTTTGCATGTATACAGATGGTGGTAGAAAATAATTCTGCCATGAACGCAAGTGTGTTAAGGAAGATGTTCAAAATTTCCCCCAAGAAACTTTTTAAATTTGTGGTACAGAACTAATAAAGCTATGGATAAAAGATTGGTTCCATCTCATTTATTACACATTTCGCATGTTTATTGCACTGATCCTTATTAAATAACACCAGATTCTGCTACTGCATATGCTATAAATACTGTCAAGAATTTGGTACAAGGAAAAGTGCTTAAACAATTTTACTTACCATAAATATCAACATGCTAATACTCGTATTTTTGCTTAAATTTCTTGTCAACATCTTGTGTCGTTTACTTAGATATTGAAATCTGTGTGCTATGTGATTAGTTCATATTTTGACAATATCCTGGATTTTTTTTTAAAGACGTTCCATTTGTCATAGTCTGCATATCAAAATTTCTCAGCGTTGTGGTAGTTCATGATGAAAGTTTTGTCAAACTGGTGACAGTTTCAAGCTTAAAGTTAATACGTTCAGGGAGCATTCTGTGATCCTCATGTATGGGTCTGTTGTATCTCTCTTGATAGATAATATTGAGTCCTTTAGTAATAAAGTGGCCCTTTATTGATGATGTATGTATACAAATGTACTTAGGGTGTGCACTTGTATACACATGTTGCTTGAATGCATTATTTTTTAATTCCTGCCTTGTCTACCAATCAGTTTTCTTGAAACTCAAGATGGCTAGATGACTATAGTCAGTTTCACATTATGTTTGAGCCTTCCAGTTTTACATGAGTAATTTAGGCTGCATTTATCTTGCAAGCCTTTTAAATTACTTTCAAAAATCACCCAGTTTATACTTAACAGCTCTCAGGTGTGCTTTTCTGCCTGTCATTTATATTAGATGTTGCTGTTATTTTCTTGTATGAAATGATTTTTAGTTGCATTTTGTTTACTGCATTTACTAAAAGTGTCCCACTGGCAAAATTAGAAGCAAGAAGCTCGTATTCATATATTTTTATCTATTATCAGTCCCATTGCAGATAAAATGTTCTCACTTTGTATACAGGACCACTAGACATTATTTTACTCAGTTTAAGTTTGTGTGTTGATTGACTATTGGCTTGGTTAACCTTGATGCTTGTAATCTGGAGCATGTGTGTACTTCGGTGAAAATG
This sequence comes from Pomacea canaliculata, assembly GCF_003073045.1. Taxonomy (NCBI): domain Eukaryota; kingdom Metazoa; phylum Mollusca; class Gastropoda; order Architaenioglossa; family Ampullariidae; genus Pomacea; species Pomacea canaliculata. The sequence goes on along the minus strand of NC_037592.1, from coordinate 15,140,586 downwards.
CAATAGTTTATAGTTGATGCAATATATTTGTGATCCATATTTTAATATATTGTTTTCTTTTAGAATAAGTGCTTGTTATTTTTAGAGACATTAAATTGGGTATGAAATTTAGCTGATTGTATTACTGAAAAACTCGACTATAAATTTATTAAATAATAGTCTTCAAGTTTAGTACTTTTTTTTTTGTTTCATTTTGTGTTTAGATTTCTTTGATTTTGTTGCAAGCTTTGTGCCAGTTTTCATTAATTCTGCAGTTAAATTGTAAGAAGTTCATTCTAATGATTTTTGTGAGATCATCTCCAATGTTGACGTCAAATTAAGCACTAACAGCAACCATTCCTATATACTACCTCAGAATGGGCATGTAGCTGGTAGACACAAAGCATATAGCACTAGCTTTGCTACTTTGTAATGTGTGATCCTTGACTTTTTGTTAGTGCTTAAACTGCATTTGTATAGCACATTTCCCTGCAGCAGCAGGCTCAATGCGTTAACAATTAATAGGCATCACAATTACTATATTTGTCACATGCACATGCTAAAAAACGCATACACAGACACAGGTCATGAGTGAAAAGTAAGAAAAGAGTAAACCACCAGCTATTTAAAGCATTTATTAAGAGATGAAATATGCTGACACAGAACAATTAATATAATTAAGCCCTCTTTGGTAACAATTAGACGCGATGTTCTAGATATCACGTTTGTAATGCACAACAGGTATTTTTAAACTACAAACTTCGTCATACATAGGAAAGGCACAGTTAAATTGGTGTATTCTCTTCTTTACAATAATTGATTTAAAAGTGCCGCTCACAGTGGAATCTCTAAACGAAGTAATCCGTAAAGAACTAGATGTCGATAGGTAAATGAAAACGGAAGACAAAGCAGACAAGATGTGGAGGTGCTGAAAGGGAATCCAGATGAATACCAATCTAAAAACTGTCGTATTAAACATTTCAAAATATAACAAACTTTGAACCCTGCTTCCACAGATAAGTAAACCCAACTTCGAAGTGGAAATCTGTGAAGACAACATGACTGTACTTTTTATGTTTAGCTGATAATTGTTACGAACTCTCTCCCATTAGTCAATTCTGGGGAAACAGCATAATTTACGTTAATTCTTAAAGGTCATAGACTGATTATCTCGCACTCACTCACACATCTAGCAACACTTTTCACTTCGTCGATCGTCAAAGGGGGGAGTGGTTCAGCGGCCCCACTCGTTTAGGGGAAGTCACTCTAGGTCTGTGTTTGAGACGGAAGTGGCCATAAATGTTATGGTCATGTGAAACCGAATCATTATATGAGATTTACAGACTGTGCTTTATAGTAGCACATGTTACGAGCAGTGGCGATCACCGGCAGTTAAGTAAGTAGCTTCGCGTGACTATCACGAGGTGAATGTCATTGAGAAATGTTCAAGCTCGTTAAGTGTATGTCCGTCAAGTTGAAGTTTCACTGATACTTGTAGCCTTTTCGATGTTGAGGAAATTATTAGGAGAGCTTTGTTCGTACTGTTGATTGTATGTAAAATTAGGGCTTACACATCCAGACTATTGTCTGTCCCAGAGTTAAAATTTTAAATAGAAAGCTTGTAGAGATTATCTGTTCGTGTTGTGACTACGCTTTTATTAACGTACATGCCGCATTAACCCCGTGAACACACCCCCCTACTCTTCATTCACTTCACAAATACTTCCAATTTTTATATTTATGTTTTTAATAATATGCATGTACTTATACAAGCAGGACACCCACAGCCTCATCCATCCCTCTCCCTCCCTCCTGCCCCTGGGCAGTCCGGTGGCGCAACGGTTAGCGCCTGTCGCTAATAAAGTATAAAGGGATGACGTACTGTCCTGAGCTCAGCTCTCGTCTCGTTCTCAGAACGTGGCATATCTTTACAAGACTGGCTGCCTTGCCGTGATATAGCCTTAGCTTGTGGCTTGAAGTAAAACACAATCACTTCCCCCCCCCCACTCCCACCATCACACACATACTGTGAAGGTAAACTTTCAGGACGCCACCCTTTTATATCTTGTAAATCCCATTTATCATACCTACTTTCATCTGGTGCAGAAAACTCTATCCTCTTGTGGCACCATGTTCTACAGTAAAACAAGACTTATTGCACTGGAGTGTGAAAGCCCAAAAGACAGATCAAATATAGTTATATACACAATTTCTTCATTTTTCCTATTTGTGCAAAATTTACATTATGAAAGATTATTTAAAAATGATGTGTTTCCATTCTTTTTATTGGTTTATGGCTTTACGTTTATGATCTGTAACATGGAGACTGAGTTAGAAGAATGATAATTCCAAATATCTAAACACATCTAATGTTTTTCTTTCTTTTCCTCTTTGAAAAGGAGCAAAAAGTGGCACTCTCTGGCAGAGGCTAGCCTTGCAAAATGTCTGGCCAGCGAGGGTATGGAGCAGTTAGAGAATACAGAGATGATCCAACAGCTCCGTCACTTCCTTATAGAGATTCTGCAAATGGATACCAAGACACAGGTATGAATATAGTAGAACCTTGATTATCTAGTGTAATATCTGGCGCACATCATCTGGGTAATCAGAGGTCACGGGTAATCAAAAATGATTCAAAAAATTTGGAAATGCTAGAACATGTGCAATATCATGCATTATTAGATTTCTGATTTTAAATTATGATGAAAGATTAGCAACCTATTCCCCCTTTTCGGGGCATGTTCAACAATTTGCAGTTTCGTAGCAATTGACAAAACAACTCTTTTTTTTTTCTTTTCACTCCCGCACCAGACCCCAACATTTCGGCCTAAACTTACGCAAAGCTGCTTTCTACCCTCGAAATGTGGATGCCAGCTTGAACACACTGGTGCACAGATGCTGTACTTTCAACCCTTTTTGAATAATTCTCAGAAACCCATTGACAAAGAAAATTTAAGCTGTGAAATACGTAATGTCAAAGAAGACTCAAATGAATAATTGACATAAAATAATTACCTTTGTTTCAGGCCGCTCCTCGGTAAATGAGCTTTGTGAGCAGATTCGAAGTAACATATTCCAGATTAACAATGGAGGTAAGTGTGTATGTAAATGCGCATGCACTCACGTACATGAATATATGCACACATGCAAGAATAAGTGCTACACAAGGGACAAGATGTTAAAGATGGTTAATATATCTGCTTGTCCTCCATTTGTAAAGTAATCCGTCTGTGAAATGGAATTAGGTATAAAGCATATCGTTGAAATACAGAGTTAATTACAATATGGCTCTAATTAAGGAGGCATATGTACATTTTTTTTTTTAAATTGTTGAAAATGGATTTATGTCCTGCCTCTCTGGCTTTATTTCAGCAAATTCCATTGAAAGAGCTCTGAAAAACATTGGCACTGAGAGAGATTCTCCAGCTCTGCGAGACAAAATGTATGTTAATCACCAAAGGCATCAGTAAAAACTTTTTGTCATTAAGGACATGCATCATTAATTTATAACAGAAAGCGACAGTATTGCCATGGTTATTTAAGTTAATAATAATTATACCATTTTTATCTGGCATCTAAGCTTGTACTCATATATATTCACATTTATAAATGTATGGTCATACAATAATTGTGCATGCGCGTGTGTGTATGCATGCATACATCCCAATTGGTATTTTCAGCCATGAGATATCAGTCAACACAAATAAGACTGCCCAATCCACAACAAGGTTAATACGAAGTGCTACCACAAGGCAAGCAGACAGAGTATGTCAGTTTTATGGCTTTTTATTTTTTTTTTATGTTTTATATATATATATCATCTTACATCCCAAGATATGGTTTAACAATGTCAAACACTTGCTATATGGTCTGAACAAAGAAGAAAAACAATTTAAGTTGAATTAGTCATGGACTTTAGACACAGAAAGTTGCAGTTTGCAGCACATTTGTTCCTTTTTTTTCGGTATTTTTTATGACTTTTTTTGTTTTTCGTTTTTAATTTGCATCTCAAGAATTTTAGTCATTTTCTTGTAAAACTACATTTTTAAATTTTCTTTTTTATTAATTCACTTTATGGGGTTTTTACCTTGTTTTTTTACTTTCAGCAACAGAAAATCCAGGTGGAAAGATTGACTAGTGATTTCCAGGAAGCTGTACAGAGATTTCAAACTTTACAAAAGGTGATAAAAATTGCTGATTTTTACATGTATACATGGTACAACAATGACTTGTATATGCATATATGGTATAACAATGACTTGTACATAAATAGTATAATAATGGATTTTATACATTGTATAAAAATGACTTGTACATGCATACCTAATATAACAATAACTTGTGCATGTATATGTGGTATAACTTGTATATATATATATGGTGTAACAATTGATTTACATGCAGGCATGGTATAACAATGACCTGGGAGGATGGGGATGAAAACAATTTAACTTGTTATTTTCTTATACTGATTTACTGTTGGACTTTTGTTGCATGTGTGCAAGTATTAGTACAAAAATAGATATACATTTTTCTTAATAATGATATTCCAGAAAGCAACAGAAAAAGTAAAAACAACTGTAAAACTTGGAGGACAGCAGCCAAAGGCACTGGATGATACAGCAGGCTGGAATGTATGTTTTTAACAGTGGTTATATGAGAGATTGTAATTACGATCTTTACTAATTTTTTTTTTTTTTTTAAAAAGGCTTACAACTTTCATGGAAGGTTGTATGAGTCAATTTACTCATTTTGAGTGGATGCAAAGGGGCAATAAATTTTTTTGAAAGATAAAAATCTAAGTTAAGAGAAATGACAAAACAAATATTAACACAATTGGCAGTGTGAAACTGGATTAGCTTCTTAGACTGCATGAGAGAAGTAGGTTACCATATTTTTGGGGTAGATACCTGACCAGAAAGAAAGAAGATTAACAGAAATAGAGATCACACTCCAAATGCTATTTCCTTGTATTATTTTCTGTTTTTTAGCAAGATATTGAGAGGCAGCGGCTGGTGGAAGATGAGCATCGAGTGGCACAGCTTCAGGCTCAAGAGGAAGTCATTGAAGACGACTTGGCCTTGCTTCGTGAGCGAGAAGAAAGAATCCGGCAGCTGGAGGTGTGCTTTGTTATTATATTTGTATTGTACTCTCTCCTTCTTTTGATAATTTTGAGGTATAACTGAAATGGCTGTGCAAATGCTAGGAAACCTAATAATATTATGTAATATTATCATTTTTGTGGCCATTTTCTAGATCATCGGCATGTGACCTGCTCTTTGTTTGATAGGAATTTGGTGCGTGTAGTAAGTTCACAAGAATTAGAAGAGTGTCTTGTGTGTTCAAAAAGTTTGACTTTGTTCTTTCCTCTCTATAGACATGAACAGTTATTTTTTGAACACTATTTTCTTCAGTAGTTTCGTGGGTTTTGTAATTTATCGGCTTCCAAAATCATAATAAATCCTATTATGCATCATATTATTCTCTAATTATAAACATTTGCTTTGGAATTGGTCAGAAAGCAGTTAAAGATAGCAGCTATTTCCATTGTTATAAATGTGAAAATTTAAACAGAGACGTAACTTTTTTTGGTTCTTGAAAAATGACATTGTTTTTATAATTTTGTTAATGTTTTTGTCTTTATTTTCTTGGGCTGTTAAGGAAAGCATGCATTTTGTGCAGTAGCAGTAATCATGATGAATATGTGGGTACAGAGACATTGTAGGACCATTAAAAAAAAATTTCTACAGATTGCTTAAACAGAAATGTATTTTACTTTTGCTGTGTTTTATCCTGCAGTCTGATATTCTAGACGTCAATGAAATCTTTCGAGATTTGGGTGCGATGATCAGTGAACAAGGAGAAGTATTGAGTGAGTGTGTCAATTTTTTAAGATTGCAGCAGTAAAACTGCAAAATTTGGTTTATATCCCCAAAAGTAACTCTCTGTGTTCAAGATTCATTCCTTCTGTAATAATTGTAGCCAGAATTTTCTGTCAGCCTACTGGCAAGATACCATGCTTTAATCATTTTTCCTAACAAATCAGGATTGTGTCAGGTAATTTTGCAGTGGATCTGCTTCTTTATTTATGATCCATGATATCCATGATGTTGGATATGTCTGTTATCTTGTATTCTGATTCACGTGTTTCTATCCAAACTCAAAGTGAAAGACCCATACAATGTTCATTGATTTCATATAATTTACCAGACAGTCATGAGGGGGTTTGGCATTGTCTGTCACTTTAGTAGTTTATTCCTTGTTACTCCTTCAGGAGCATAGGGCCATGAATTACTTTACTGTTCGGCTATAATTTCCGGTGTTTGTCCGTAATAAGTGTAAGATTTAAAGTGAGATTCTGCAGAATGTTGACAGAGGAGTGTTGGTTACAGATGATATTGAGGCTAATGTGGAGAGAGCTTACTCAAATGTGGAGACTGGCAATGAGCAGCTAATCAAAGCATCAGAATATCAGGTAAAATAGAAGTTTCACACATTAACTTTAGTTGGGTTTTTTTTTTTAATTGTTCATCAGTCTTTGAACTTAAACTTTGCATTATTAGACTGTGCATGGATGGGCCTAGAAATAGTTTCATCATTTGATATTGTCTGCGAGTGGCTGTTTTGACTGTATAAACAGATTCACGAGAGAGAGAAAAGACAGAGAAAAGTAAATAATCTTTAATGTTGTCATTTTCTTTGCTCTTTGTTATCTGTTATCACCCTGTAAACAGATGCACATTAAAAAAAAAGGTCAACAGCCAAAGAGAAAATCCTGGGAAAAAACCTGAGTTGCTATCACACACTCCTGAAGAACTATATGCTATGAAAAAAAATATCAATAAAAATAGTTCTCTGTCATAAACGAGCTTAATCAACTTATTGTCACTTTTATTCCATGGTCAAAGTGACTTTAATACAAAGTAACCCAGAATAGTTTTGAAAATCCTTTTCATTACTCTCTTACACAGAAGTTAATATTTTTAACCTCAGTTTACACTGTAGCTAATATACTTGTTTTGTCTCTGACTTTCCAGTATTATTTATTGATGTTGTCTCACTATCTTTCACCATCTCTTGTTTCAGAGGAAGTCCCGGAAGAAAATGTGCTGCCTGCTTGTGATTTTTTTGGTCATAATCATTATTGTGACAATCATTATAGTTGTGACTGTGAAGAAATAAAGTTGGTTTTTTTTTTTTCCTAGCACAACTTTTGAAATATTCAGACTGTTTTTCTCATGCTGCACTTCTGATAACATTCCAAGCATAGGGAAGTTGATGCTAATACTTAGCTACTTAGAAAAAAATTACAAAGCAAATAAATCCAAGGGAAAGAAGATATGTAAGGTGAATTGTATATGGATTGGTGTGATTGCTATAAAAGTGAAAAATTTTAGTGTGATATTAGTGAGAAAACCTAGCTTTGGAATGGTCTTTTTCTAGACCATTAGCTAGAAATTTAAAAAATGATCTGAAAAGTATTTTTGTGTAGCTGCAGATGGGTGGGGTAGACAGGTGGGTCCTTAAATGCATAAATATATGTGTAATTGTTAAGTTTCCAGTGAAAGTTCCTTTTGTGCCTAATCAATGACTTTAAAATAACTAAAATCCCATTTTCTTATTTTGCATTTTTCTTGTCATAACTTTGAGCTGGAACATTTATGTTGAATTTTTATTAGTTGGTAATTTATTAATGAAAGGGAGAGAGGTAGCTGCTATGGGATTTAAACATAGGGTAAAGGATTTTAATGTAGTGCATCTTCTTTTAAGCTCATGATATGGACCTGTTTTCTTCAAAGCTTTAATTCGTCTGTTCACTCAGAAAAAGCCTTAAAATCTAAAGATTAAAGTAAACTTGAGGTGAGCTGAATCTTACATGTTCTTTTGAAACACCCTTTTTCTTTGGTAAAGGATTCTAGACTGTGCTTAGCGGTCCGGTGGCGCAACGGTTAGTGCCTGTCACCAATACAGTGAAGGTTGGCTGCCCTGAGTTCATTTCTCGTCTCGGGCACGCTGTTCTTTCTCTGCACGTGGCATCTGTTTACAGGGCTGGGTGCCTTGCCGTAATATAGCCTCAGTTGCTGGCACGGCGTAAAACACCAATTCCCCCCCCATCTCTCTAGATTGTGCTTTGGGATTCTTGGTTGAGAATGTTTGTAATATGAGTATGCTATGCATAAATCTAAATTTCATTGTACTTTTTCCATGAAGCTAGATGTGAAGTACAACTTAAAACTTTTTTGTTGTTGTTGAAGAGCAGTGCACCACTTACGTGAACATTATGCAGAAAATTTTGGACTCCTGTCTACATGGCTAAACTTTTGTGATATATATATGTGTGTGTGTGTGTGCGCGCGCATGTGAAAAAAAGAGAGCAAGTAACTTCAACAGAAATGCATGATTCAAAATTAGAGATGCTGATTTGATTTTGTAATGTTGCCTGCCAGATTGTTTTGTCCGCCCCTGTAAATTGAAACCATGGATTATCATTGGAGTGACAACAGAAATGAGTGAAGAAGAGAAATGAATCTTCTGATGTATAAGCATGGCTTGTCTCACAGGCCTGAAAGGGGTTGTGCCCGCCTTTTACAAAAATACATGATGCTTAAATTAGCTAGGTAATTCTAAATAGCTGTTAAGTGAAAATAAAGTCTGGGCATTTAAGTGAAATTGTAAAATTTGTAATGTTTTTGTTCTCTTGTGTTGTTAATTTAAAGGAGAGTGCAAGCAGTCAACTGTAGGCCATCATAAGGAAAATTAATTTCCTACATTACACCTTCAAGTAATATCTTGAAAACTTCTTTTCAGAGGCTGGATGTGATTATATAGGAGTTCCTGCTTGTCAATCTGTGGTTGATTAAAATTAAAAAACACTGTGAATAAAACTATAAATATTTTTAAACAGAACAGTGTATGAATAAGATTGGGATTTGTTTATTTTATATTTGTACATACAAATATTCTCTATTACCATAAACAGTAAAAAACTGAAAGAGTTGGCTCTAATGGTCTGGTAATGCCAAAATGCTGCAGTGAAACATTGTTAAGTTACCAATAGCATAATTTAAAAAATGTGTTTCTTGTTGCTGTTTTGATATAAGCAAATGTTTTTTCTCTTTGACTTCAAAAGGCAATTTTATTGAAAATGTTTTAAAACTTTGTATGTCAGTTTCTGCTGATCTTTCATAATTGGAGACTGTCATCAAGATTGTCATCTCTTCCTTTTTTTTTTTGGATGCCTTTGTAAATTGTTTCAAGTGCAAAACTAAGCACAATACCTGGGTTATTTGTAACATTCTGCATGAGAGCTCAGTTTGTTGTATCTACAACAAGGTCATCCAAGCAGAAATTGAAAGATAATACAGTCCTAGTTTGGGTAATGTTATCCACACATTAATAAAAAATTGTTATTTTAGCCATATCACTTATGTATCAACAGATCATGGTCTGGCACATAAATGCAAACGTTTAACGTCGAATGTTTGTCCTTGAGCACCCCTTACACAAAAAGTTATTCATTCGCCATCATTTATTGTTAATGGTAAAATGTGCAAAATAAAGCAGATGTTTCTTTCAGGGATGATAATAAAATAAGGCAAAATGCAGTAGAAAATGTATTTAACGCTTTTATGTATATATTTAATACAGTTTAGTCATGAAATGAATAGAAATTTCAGCATATGTACAGGTTCACATGGATAGGAAAATGTAATACTTCTAGGACAGTGGTTCTTAACCGGAGTTCGATTGAACCCTAGGGGTTCAGTGAGTTGGTCTCAGGGGTTTGGCGGAGCCTCAGCCCGGAGGTCAAGACACACCTGCAATTCATGATGACACTAAAGAAGGGTTCGGTGAACATGCATATGAAACTTGTGGGTTCGGTACCTCAAACAAGGTTAAGAACCACTGTTCTAGGAATTTTCAGAGGAAAATTTGTGTTCACTAAAGATAGAGAGGCAAGTCATTTGTATGTCTTAAGACTTAAAATATAACACTCATTGCAAATGCTCAATGGCAAGTTCGAGGCTGAATGCTTTTCTTGTAGAATTCCAGTGGCTGAACAATTATTTTCATGGTGCATAACTTTTCGGATTGCCTTGTAATTTCAGGTACATGTATGAATATTTAACAGGACTGCTAACTCCTGACTGTATTTCCATGTTTCATCTAAAAGAAATAAATGAACAAAGCTTTTGGGTCTCATAGGATGTGTTAAAGCTGTCATTTTATCTATACTTTTAATTTTATATGTAGAGATGTACTCTGAAGATTGAAGTGTTTGTACTAAAAATGGCAAAAGTCTGGACAAATTTTGAAGCTCCCTTCTTTATTTGAAGCTCCCTTTTATTACCTTGAGCAATTAAGCACGGTTTGTGCCACAAGTTTCAGTTTGATATTTCAATGAACATTATTGGTTAGATGTCAAAGCTGTACATCTCTGCATATCTTATTACTTTTCTTTTTCGGTTCAGTTCATTGTTTGTAAGGTGCACAAAACTTATTTCTTTAAATTACTATAACAGAAAGACATATGTGCAAGATGTAAAAGCTTAGAATATGGGGTACATAAATATTTATGACAGCTAATAATTTCCAGTCTTGTCTATATACTATTTTATAATGTTGGTAGCTTAAAGACTGAGCAAAACAATAAAATTAATGCAATATTTGCTTGTATTTTACACTTACAGATCCATAAAACTAAGAGCTGTGTTGCTTTGATGTATTTTGAGGTCTTTCATTTGAAATTCTTGCTGCAAAAGGCAATGTCTTTGCTTTTTTGGTTTTAATTCCTTAGATTTGTGAATCAACTCTGTGGACAAAAAATATTTTACATAAATTAAAACTTATTTTATGATTCTGTTGCAAAACTTGATCTCACATTTTTGTTTTCAAAATGTAGAGGGAGGTGTGTGATTAGTGCACATTCACACCTTTCCACTCACAAGCAATAATAATAAAAAATGCATGATTTGTATAGCGCATCTTGTTTACAATCGAAAAATTCAAAAGAACCAGAAGTAGCTGAAGATATACATACTTTCATTTACATTTCACTAGCAAGTGATTATTTTTAATAATTCTAGAGGATTGTAAACATATGTTGCTAACTAAATGATCACAAATTCATAGTCATGGAACTAATGTAAAAAATTAGTTTGATAGCTAGAAAAATCTACAGTACAACACTTTAACTTGAAAATCAACACACTCATTGTCATAAAAATATATAAAGCTTGAGGTCCACCTCTTGAAAATGTATATCATTTTTTGGGGGACACACCCTTTTGCCTCATGCATTAAAGATATTCTTGTAGGTAAGCAGGCACCTAAAGTCCTTTCATTCTTTTTTTTAAAATGAAAACTGTCTTGTATTTTACACAATCTTCTGACTGGAAGCACATTTTTTTTCTCATTGTACAGTTCGAGAGGCAGTATAAGACTGTTTCAACAAAACAAAGATAAGCCACTACTAAAGCACATGAATCTGCATTAAATTTATGCAGTTCACACCATTCCCAATAGACATAGCAATTGAAAGTGGTGTAGCGTGACATCTTGGATTGCTGCTATATCATCACGCCTTTTTTGATCACTCCATGTTAATGCAGTCAATAACTGAGGCCCGGTGAGTTGAATAACCTTTCTTGAAATCTGATCCTTCTTAGAATCAGACCTGCATATTTGTCTTTCTCATGAACAAAATCCTTTCCCATCACTGCAACAGTTTCAAAGGAGGGATATGTTCTACTGGCCCAAAAAATTTCTGAAAGCTTTACACAGGGAAGCAGGACAGGTTGACAAGCAGTGAATGAAGCAAAACATTTCATAGAAACACCATCCACTGATGTCACCAAGTTGGTGTTCATGTTTAAGCAGAAAAAACATTTTTATATTCTCATCACTGAGGCAAAGAAATGTGCTCATGAAATGGCTGACAGATATGTTTCTTGATTTGTCTGCCCTTTCATTTGTTATGGAAGTTTGATTTTTTGGCACATTGTCAACTTTTCTTGAGACATGGTAGATGGCAAATAAATAAGGCAAGTGATCTCATGTAAACAGCATACATTTTTAAAGCCATTCTATCAAACCTGTCATAAGCATGAGTACCAACATGACTCTGATTTGGCTGAAAGAACATAATTACCTGGTCAACCATCACAGAACCTAAAAGAACTACAACCTCTTGATGAGCTTGAAAGATTTGGCGTTGTGGAAAGATAAAACACAGGCACTGATTTTTATTATCATTTGATTTGCTTTACACATCAGGTGCAATAGAAGATGGGTTGTCAACATTGGGGAGATGTTGAAAACTGGGAGAAATTGAAGCAGTCAAGTATGCAAGATAGTGCTGTTAAATGAACATCTTGAAACATCAGGTTAAGAGCATTTCTTTCTTTTCTTCTCCACTCAAACAAAATAAGATTGCTTTTTTGATGTGTCTATTCTCTGAGAACATCCTCGAAGCTCACAGGAGAAGGTAATGCTCGTGTCATCTGCTTTCTGAGCTCTTCTTTCATTATTCGTCTCTTATTTATCTCCTCCTGCAGTCGCTTAAATTCTGGATGGTTTAGTTTGTGGGATAGCTTCCAGAGTCCTGGTCCTGAGCGAGGGATGTAACGTTGCCCAAACATGTCTGTCTTCTGGAATGGAGGTGGCGGTGATGGCGGAGGGGTTGGCAAGGGGAAATACTGATGAACATACTTCTTGAAGTTCTCGGGTGGGAGAATCTTACCTGTAGATTTTATTTTAAAAAGGCACTTCAGTTTAAAAACTCAGAACAGGTCAAATGAATGATTTTAATAAATGGAGTTGAATGAACAAGCAAGCAATAGAATTATTTTTTAAAAAAATGAAAAAGACATTGCTTCTATTCCTGTTCCAAGAAATAACAATTGTATAATGCAGAATTTATTTCTCTTAATACTATAATATAGCCAGTTTTTGAGGACCACTGAACATTTTTCTTCAATGACCACTGTTTACACTTTACTCTCTATGACATCAAATACAAATTAATTGGAAGACCTCACTGGGGCCTCATTCATTGTGCTTTTTCTTAGAGGAAGTTCAGTATACTGACTGTGCAGTTCATTTCATGTATTAAATATATAAAAATTAAAGGTATGCTCATTTCATTACTAAACATTTCTTTTTAGTTATATAAAACTTTAAGTTCTCTCTCTCTCTGTATATACTAGTTTGGTTTTTTTTTTAATCCATCCCTAAATCAAACAGGTTTACTTGCTTTGTGAATGAGCTGAACAAAATAATATCATCCCTCATTTAGCAGAGATAAACATACATTTCAAAGAGAGGGCATTATTTTAATATCATAAAAATGAAGCATGAACATAGTTGTCAAATCAAAGTTTTGAAATGTCTCAATATATTTTTTTTAATAATTTAATACAGAAGATTGAAACTGCACATAATGGATTAATCAATAAAGTTTTTGTTGAATGACTACAAAATAAGAATATTGCACGTGTTCACTTTGGTGAGAAGGTTTGTTTGGATCATAAATGGCTAGCCTTAAGTCACTTCTTTGGACCATAACAGGCTGGTCTTAAGACATCTCCAAAGCATATCCATGTATACTGATGTATGACTGATATCATAAGGCATGATATTTTTTGCAGTAAGACAGCAGGAATTGAGCAGTAAAGTGAAAAAGTGTTAATGTTTCAGAAGCAGCAAAGAATATCTAGATAACACAGAACATCTATGTCTAATCACCTTTTTTGTCTATTGGCGGATTTCTTGCTTCTGTCTTGAACTTCAGTTTTCGAAACTCCTGTAAGTCTGACTGAATCTGTTTGATAGCCATGGCTTTTCTATTTTCATCTTTAAATAAAGCTGTTTCTTTGATGTATCTATCAAATGTGTGGTCATTCAACTGTGAGGGAGGTGGAATGTTCAGTGGATACATGGTTGCAATGACATCAGAAATTTTCCTCCCTTTTGAAGACGTCTGGAAGCCAAAATTTCTGCGGAAGTTTCGCCACACATTACTGTCGTAATTGGTATCAGAATTTTTTGGAAAAGGAGGGTCATGTTTGCCGGCTTCCAACCAAAGCTGATACTGCACACAGGGATATGTGTGTGTGCTTGTTTTAGTTGAACGGTTAAGGAAATGCTGGCAATCTAAGTCAAGAAGCTGACAAGGTGGTTTTGTCTTTGCCAGTTTCTCAACTGGTCTCGGAGTAAACCCAGACAAATGTGGATGCACATCTTTTAGTAAGAATTCCTCTTCCACTGTTGGCATTTTCTGTTTCTTCTGTCAACACTCATGCCTGCACCCATAAATAAGCTTCAGTACATGTAACACTCATGACATAAAACAATATGTTACTTTTGTTTTCCCACAATAGTTGGGGTGTATGTATGTGTGTGACAGACAGAGAGATGCAAGATTATAGTTTCTTATTATGGCCATATGTAAAAAAAAGCATACAAAAACAAGTGAAGATCACAACATATTGTTGAATACTTTTCTAAACGAAGGTGCTCTCTCTCACACACTTTCATTCTCCCTGGCACACACAGCATAAAGCTACAACCAACTTTGCAGTCGCTATAGCAGCATTCATGAATGCAGATGTCGATGGTTGATTAACATAACTTTTGTCCCTGCTGACAATGCCTGTAACTTACGCACTCTGAAAATTGTTTTGGCTATGGCCTGATCGAAGTAACGATCGATGAGAAATTAAGGCGAATAAAACAAAAATCCATTTTTTAAAAGTCATTTAAAAGTTATTATTATGCTTTTTGTCTGTTGTGCCTCTTTAAAAATTTAGATTTAATACTCACCGTCATATAATGTTAAACTCCATCAGTATGTGCATGTCGTAAGAAAAGCAAAAGATGCTAAACGTCTGAAGTTACGAGGTCGTCGCCATATCCAAAGAAGCCATCTCCATGGAGACGGGAACATCTCGCGAGATCGGGCACACTTCTAAGGACGCCATACCCGCGCACTGTGCTGAGCAGGTGAGCATACATATCAGCTTTTTGTGGCATAATATAGTTATTTATTTCTTCATTTATATAATAACAGTAAATAGAAGTACTCCAGCTAGTATCCATATTTTTTTATTTTTTTCGTCTACCGGAGCGATATTGTGACATTTCTAGACTATGAAAGCAGTTCGCGATAACATGTACTCGATCGCTACAGCTCGTTCCAACACCCGATTCAGTCTCTTACTTGAGGCTAGTAACGAGATAAGTGAAATAAGTTAAACAGAAGGTAAAAACTAATCGGTCTGGAAGTCATTTTATAGGAGATACAAATTAAAAGCACATCCTTCCAAATATTACTTTTGATATATTATTATGCACGGTTTGCTGCCTGTGCAGTGTACTGCTTGTAGGCTGGCGAGAAATGCTATATATTGTTAACGAGAGAAAGAAATAAGTTTCTCAGACAATGTTATAGTATCAGTGAGCTTTGGTTTGTGTGTGGTGACGTTGCTATATAGTATTATTTAGAGGGGTTTGAAAAAAAAACCCAAAAGGATTTAAAATACACAGTTGGTTTAAAATTAGCATTAGAAATAGGGTTTCAAAAAGTATCCTACTGGGCTTACTTGTAGTATCGTTTTTCGTTTGTAAACTCTCAGTCTAGAAGTGACTGCATTGTGTAATCTCACTAAATGCATACAACTCTGAGCCACCAATGTTTTAGATAAGAGCAGAAAATACCTGTATTATACAAAAATAAAATTGTTTTAGGACATATCTGCATTGCTTGGCTGAACAAGTAAATCTGAAGTTGTTTAGTGTTATGCAATCAAGAGATAACTTGATGCACCAACTAATTACTAACTAAAAATACTTATTTGGTTTTACCTATATTTGTATTTATTCTTTATTGTGTGATAAAATATTTTCACTGTTTAATTGTATGTCAACACATTTTGACCTACTCTAAATAAGTGTAATGACACACCCATTTCGTGTTTTTTCTTGCACTCCCTGCAAAGACTGTGTGCACATAAAATACAAGGTTTTAAATAGCAGTGTGAGCTCCATTTGCTATCAGAAACATGTCGGACCAGTTTAAGCCATTTTTCAATGTCGTAACTGAAGGACTCTTAAACTGATATCAGCTGTTCAGAACTGCATGGAGAGTGCACAAGTTTGCTGGTTGTCAAGCAGGCTAGAGAACTCTCAAATACAAAGTTGAATCGCCTACTGATTTTTTTTGTGTGTTCACATTCAGATAATAGCAAGTTGACTGCTACATAAATCTTTATCAGTTTTAGACTATAAATTTTTCATAGCAGTAATGTTTGTATGGTTTCAAAGTAATTAATCTCTTAAATAATGGATCTTGAGTCATGAGCAAATCATCAGCTATACAAAATAAAAAAATGTACTGTAGTACAATTTTTTTCAGGAATTGCTGATTTCATAGTTGATAAGTGAAAAATGTACACCTTTTTACTATGCAAGAGGTATTTTTGTTTAATCTAGATTTGTTGTGCGGCAACTACTACATTACACACTAGACTTTAGAATGTTTATAGTTTATATGGCACTATTTGTCGATCAGATTCTGAGGTGGCAAGAGAAGAATTAATCCTTAAATATCTTAAGTTTATTAATGTGAAGGTATAGTTCTTCAGCAGTGAAAAAATGTCTTAACCAGAAGAGCAGATTCACATATTTGCGTGCCAAATTACTGATCTTAATTACTTCAAACCTATACTATCATAGACTTATGTAAATTTAATTTTGCTATTTTAGAGGGAGAAATATAAATCTATTTCCAGATTGCTTTGAATATTTTTTTTCTTTTTGATGTCTTTGTAACACTAAATAATAGAGCACAAAGTATGTTTGGTTTATGTGACACCTTGTATGATATAGATGATAAGGGCGAAACAAACATTGTATTCATTCTGTGTCTGTTCGACACTCATGCACACATATGCATACACTGATTTCTCAAAATAAAAATTTTTGTCTATGTCATGATGCCTCCAATTCAGCAGAACGTTGGGTAAATTGCTTCAAGAAGTAATAGCTTGATTTGTCATGGTGTATACTGCACCATGAGCAGGAAGCAGGATTGCAATAATGATAGTATCTAGTAGGTGAATGTGTTGTAATTTTCTCCGCTAATAAATTGTTTCATCATACCAAATGATGTACAGCATAGTTAAGGTAAGGAGCAAGGTTTCTGAAAAACAGATTGAGACAGTAGAAATGAAGAAGAAAAAATCGAGGAAAGTAAAATATGTTGAGGTTTTCTCACCTTCCGAAGAGCTGCTATGTACTAATTCGCTTTTCCTATTATTTATAGCCGAGACGACTTTGTGGCTTCCACCTTCGGCAAAGCCACTGTGTAGTATTCTGTGCTCATTACCAAAGCTGAGGCACCTGTGTGGTTCCTGCTTTCCACTGAGTTGCTATGTGGTGTTCTCTCTCTCATCACCACGTCTGAGGCAACTATGTGGCTCCTGCCTTCAATGTGCTGCTTTCACTCTCTTCTGCCGCGACCTAAATGTCAAGCAAACTTAGTGGATACTTGTGAGTATGTTAATGATTGTTTTTTTTTAATGAGGGATGCTGAAACTGAATCCAGACCTTCATCACAAACACCAAATTGTGTAATTGATGTGTCAGTGATCAGATCTAGCTCAGATCCATCGAGTTCTTTTATAAGAACAAGGCGTGATTCAGATAGAATTTAATTCACCTTTTAAGTTAGTCCACCAAAGGGATCTCAGTAAATTTGGCATTCTGTGTAATCATTTTAATAAATTATTATACCCTATGTAAGCACCACCGTGCTCTGAGCCCAAGGGATTTCTGTAGTACAGGCATGGTGTTTTGTGACTTGTCTAAGGCCCAGCAAAAGCATACTTATCTAGAAAGTTTTTGGGAATTGGTTTTGTGCTTTGTGGAAAGAATGCACAAGTGACTCTGTGTGTGTGTGTGTTGTACACCACCACACCAGTGTATGACAACAATAGTTAATATTCAGTGATTTACATAAATACCATATTGAATTGGTACTTAGCAAGGTGATAATCCTTTGTTTCCTTTTAAACAGGTTTTGACGAATGCTGATTGGAAGTGAACAATGCTTCCATCACTTCCACAGTGAAAAAAAAAACCGTTTTGCCTGTAATGTAATAGTGGCAAGAATACAAATTATTCATCCGCAAATTATGTCCACACATCTTAAGTTGAACACTTGACCTAGGACATCACAGGTGCATGGTGTACCATCTCTGAACCCTAACATCACATATACTTCACTCACACCTAGACAGAGAAAAAAAGAAATGACACAGTTGAGGACAGGACAAGATTCTATGGCAGAAGGAAAAGATGAGGTGGATAGTGAGTGGCATAGTTTTTTTTACGATGAGGATGATCTCAGAAAAAACACGGAAGAAGAGATAAGATGTGAAAATAAGAAAGACAACGAGTATTCATATAAAGAAGAAGAACAAGGAGAAAGAGATGAGTCCAGACAAGAAGATGAAAGCTTGAAGCCAGGGATTCTTCAAAATAATAACTTGCCACATGACAAAAAGTCAAAAAGAAGAGCTAAAATCAAACCAGGGAAAGTGCATAAGACTAATGTTACCAAACCCCCTACCCATGACCTTGACCTAGATCATGCAGCAAAAAAACACAGGGGCTCCTTGCAGAGCCTAGATATCATGAGTGATCAGGAAAACATGCGCAGACAAGGGCACAAGCTGTTTCGACGAGGGCAGATGCGCAAATTTCGCTCTATGGAGACAGACGTAGAGAAGGCAGGTAAAGATCGATTGGAGCAAAAATTTCAGGAACTGCAGGAACTTATAACAAAACCTTTGGCAGATTCACGAGGACTTCACCTCCCCCAACCACAGCTGAAAAACGTGGCAGTGAAGAAAATAAATGCAAGGCATGGTTATGAGAGGGGAAATGCTGTACTAGAAGGTGAGTAAGAATAATAAGAGTAGCTGTTAAGTCTGCTTATTTAACCATATTTTACATTTAATGGAAATGTATTTGCATTGGATTTTTTTTAAATAACCACATCACTGAAAATAAGTCAACAAAGAAAAAGTATGAAAATGGAAAGAGTATGTTAAAAGTTAAACTTATTGCATCCAAGTGTTGTAATATTTTAAATCATCTCCACCATCCTAAATCTTAAATATGCCCACATAAGCCCCGAACTCACAATGAGTGCGTGATCTTGAATCATGAACCTTCAGCAATGAACATGGATTTAAACTGAAAGAATGTTGTGTTCAAATGAAGAATAGGAGCAAAACCATAGCTCTGTTTCTTGCATGCATGACATCGTTATAGGCATTTTTTCATGTTTTGCACAGAGGAAAATGAGGATAGCCAGGCATACACAACCATCCGCAAGCTGCAGATGGTAGGACCTGAAACACATCTGCACTTCACAAACCAGAAAAATCACCGCCCTCAGACATCCTCTGCTCAGCATAGGAAACTGGTTTCACAGCCAAGACCCAGGAGAGATTCATTTGACAGTTTGCCAACCAGCAGTTCTGGTACAGAAATCAGTCCCCATGAAACTAAAGAGAATCATAAAGGAAGCACCAGCAGCCTTGACCATCACCATGATAGCAGGGAGGAAGGTCATAGGAGAGAGAAGTTAGACAATAAAGTTCATCCGCCATCTGTACATGCTCCTTCTGATATGCATCTGAAGAATTCAGATAACCCAAAGCTTCTGGAGTGGTTGAGGCACAAGAATGCAGAGTTTCGGCAGCAGAAGAAGGCAGAGCGTGCAAAGCGTCGAGAGGAGCGGGAGACAAACATGCTGGAGACAGAGAGAAAGCAGGCAAGAAGAACCAGGTCAGAGGAACAAGTAAAGGAATGGATGGAAACAAAGCGAAAAGAAGCAGCAGAAAGAGGGAAGGAGGAGCGTAAAAGAAAGAAGCTTCTGGCACAGCAGGTGGCAGAGCAGAAGAACTCTAGAAACACTAGCAGCAGTTTAACTATACATCGGATTGATAGACCGGCTTCTGCATCACCCCCACCCGCAACCAAAAAGTACATCCCTATCAAACGACCAGAATCTGCCCATGTTAAGCTGGACAGTGAAGCAGCAGTACCAAAGCCTCCTGACTCAAAGTTTGTGTACAGGCGACCAGTTTCTGGCCATCTTCGCTTGATGAAGCTCCAAAGAGCCCGCAATTCCCATGAAGCTAACCAGCAGCGAAATGAAACTTTGTCACCGGAAGAGAAACTAAAGAGGGCACGCATGTCATATGATGCTTGGCTCATTGCAAAGAGGAAGGAAGATATCCAGAAAAGAAAGGAGGCAGGGAAACAAAAGGAGCTGATCAAGTCTGATCCTGAGATGGAGCGAATCATTCCTGAAATTGCCAGAAAAAGAATTGAGAGAATCAGGAATGGTAAACAACATATAGACACTGGCATAAAGAAAATAGACCAACATGCCAATAAAGTATTTGGGGATGGAGACCTTGAAGAAGAGGATGGAATACCCTCAGCAGATGGTGACAATGTACCCAATCCGTCCTCTTACAAGCTATGTATAGAGGGATCAGCTGCCTCACTGGTAGAGGTTACCAACAGATCACGCCCTGTCTCAGCCAAAACCCGCATGCCCATACCTCAGAGTTTATTTTCTCCCCGACGAGCAAAGTCAGCAACCCCAAAAGTTGATGCCATCATGAATCAAACTGAAGAGGCAAAGGCTAACCCTTTTAAACTACCATTCCCTGAAGAGCATGGAGCACCAGAGCATGTTCTGAGAGTGCAAGAAAAGCTATTTTCACAGAATCTGATAGAGGCCCAATCAAAGGATTGGTGTCCAGAGCCCCAGATTTGCCCTGTGGCAGATGGAACAAGAGCACCGGGACCTAACAAAGAAAGTACTCCTCGCACTAGCATGACTTTGCTGCAGCAGATTGAGGCTGCTGCACAAGAGCAGGATGAAGCAGAAACCAAAAAGGACACAAAACAAACTGATCCTCTGAAAACGTTGCCTGCAATATTGTTTCAAAATACACAAGATTGTGATGGAAAAGAATACATACAATCTGCTTCCAGCACAAATACAATTTATGAGAAAGCCAAGATTAAGAGTGAGAACAGACAAGGAGAAGAAGCTGAAAAAACTCATTTCAGTGCTGACTGTACGGATGATGTGGCAGACAACAGTAGGCATCAAGACCTGGGGAAGGCAGCAGAAGATGCACCCAGTGAAAAGTTACAGCAGACATTTAATTTGCTTCCAGATGCAACAACTAGACTACCATGTGAAAGAGAACTTGAAGAGACTATACCCCTCATGTCTGTTACTTTGGAAGAGAAGAAACTGGATGCAGATCAAGGTCAATCAAGGGATGAGGATGCATTGCACAAGCTGTTGTCTAAGCACGTCTCATTCTCAGAGGAGGCCACAGTTCATGAAATGAAGGAATCTGCAGAATCTGAAACTTCTGAGAATGAGCAGGAAGAAAATGAGTGTGAAGATGAATTTTAAGATGTACTGTCTGCGCTTTGAGATGTAAAATTGTTGTTCGAATTTTCCACCTGTAATATATGATGTGAAATGGTTATATTTTCTTTTTTTAATTGCCTCGTGGTGATGTTACTGTGGGCATTGTTGTTTCTTTTTATCACCAACATTTTTGATCATGTATATGGTATTTAAGTACATTTTACTTCCCTGCTAGGTTTGCATATATATATATGTTCGCATTTACATGTGCATGTATATTTGCTCTCCTTTTGTTGTTCATACCCTATTTTTCCTTCATTAAGGTGTTTAAAAAGTTTCAAGTGATGACGCTCATTTAGGTAGAAAAATATATAATTTTTATGATAATGTTAAGGAAATATTTTGCCTATAATTAAATGTTATTTATAAGCATAGATTTACTTGCTTCTCAGCCTTTTGGCTGTTACCTGTTTTTGTTATTATTTTTTTTTTGGCACACTTCAGTCCCATGCATACCAAGTCAGTAAAATCTATTGTGTCGTTTGCTTCTGTAGTAATGTAATTTTGATGCTTTGTGTATTGTATAACTTCATATATTCTAGTAACATCCAGCAACTTGGTTGTTTTGGTGCCATACAGTGTATGAAAATACAGGACCATGACAGATTTATGGAGATTATGATTCTTCAGGTTAGTGGTTATGATGATGATGAGATTCACATCATTATCATTTAAAAGTGATGGAAACTAAATTTTTCTAGCTGCCTGCTACTTATACAAGACTTTGCAAGTGATGTTAGTACCTGTACAGTGCACCAAGTACATGGTAGGGGCATGCATGTCGCTTCCCCCTCCTCCAAATATAAAAAAAGATTTTTGAAGGTGACCATTAATTGATAAGCACACTATTTTGTTTTGATGTCTTTTTGTGGGCTAGCTGGTTTCAAGACTGCAGTTTTGGTCCTAGAGACCATGTAGCAAGGACATGAAGTATTATTCAAGCGTTATATTTGTGAGAAGCTGTAAGCAAATTAGAATAGAAATGCAGACAACTTTTGTCAACAACAAAAGAAATGCATATTTTTGAAGATTTTTTTTTTATTTCTGAATCTGATCATTTTGGGTTTTTTTTTTCATTTTGTTAACTTCTCTCCTCCCCAGACCAAACCAAGCTCCTATTCTTCTGCCTCCACACCCCACCATTTCTCCCCTTATACCATATTCCCCAACCCCTTTAAATCAATAAGTGATCATGGTGCCAAGCTGAAGGCTGCATGGCCCTATTATGTGTTCTTGCTTTATGCTGAAAGCAGTTTCTTTGGAAAAACACAGTGCCCATACCACACATTGCTTTTAAGCACCATGCAGTAGTGGGTGAAAAAAAAAAACAATCACTGCAACAAACCTCAAGATCTATGCTGCTATCTGGAGTCGTAAAGAATGTTCTCAATATCTCTTAGCTGATTGACTACTACACCATTCACTGCCGCTAATGTACTGAACTGGGATGTGGCTTGGGTGTCAATATTGAATTCTGTGGCATTGACTTCTATCGTTACTCTCTTCTGAGACAGCGTTGGCAGATCAACTGGCCAAGGAAGGTTCAAATGGTGCCTATGGAGCTGCCACACACACACACGCACATATACAAATATATATAGCTTGTTTAAATAAGATGTGCTGATATTCATTAATGCATATTAGAAACATATGTCACATGAATCATATTTTACACGATAATAACTTTTGCCGAAGCTCTATGATTTTTTTTTATAAACAAGATCCTGAACACTTCTATTGAACAAAATGGAGATAAAAACTGGTGAAGTATTTTTTAACAAGTATTTGCAATTTACAACCAAAAAAACTTCTTCAGCTGACCCCACCTTTTAATAATAACGAAATATAACTGGTACTCACTTTAAACAGAGAACCAGAAGGACAGTGCCACACTACCCCCTCCACTCTGTTTCCAGACTCTGGATCTTCTGATTCGAACCACTGATGAAGCTCTCTTGCCACTAGTGGTGAGGGACAGGACAATGGAATTGAACCATGGACAACAAGGACATGAAGAGGATTCTGTTTAGTGCCTAGACCTTGAAGCAACAAAGAAATGTAAATCTGCAAAACTTCCGTCAAAACCTGCAGATAGTTCTACAAATATAAAAAACAATGATCATATTTCTAACATGTACCTCTCTACTACACATCAGACTTAATGGGCTGAAAAAAATAAACTGGTACATAATAACCTGTGTATAAAAACTCGTACTGGCACAGATATGGACATAATATTCTCTCTCCTGCATTCACTTAACATAGTGTAAAACTGGCTTTTATATGCTTATGAATGCAAATAGGCATTTATGAAGAATCATAATAATAAGAAATGTACTAGGACACCTACCATAGGGATTTCCATTAACATTTGTACCAATCAGCTCACATGTTTTGCCACACAGTTGAGACAGTGGCACACACCTTATCACCAACTCCTTGTCATTGTTTTCTTTCATACTAAACACAGAAAGTGTTCAAGAAAAGAAAATTCTGGGAACAGCTGCAAACTTTGAAGTAAACATCACAATTTTGGTAACTCACTTTTATGTGTTAAAAAATTATATTATTAGTTAGTAGTAGTAATTCCTCAAAGGAAAATATACAACCCCACATAGTTATTTCACCTTCATCTGTCCTACACAAATGTTGAGTCAGATGCAAGAGTGGAAACATAAAGAGAGCACACAATCCATAATACAATACAAAACATCTTTATAAATCTTTTTCAGGAAATTATTTATCTGCCATGTTACTATTACATCAGACATTACATACTTCTACCATGGTGATAACTGATAATAATTTGAGCACTTGTATCATGCAGCATCATGACCAAGATAGGTTACATTCTCTACGCTGACCAGTCGTGATAAATGAAACATTTGAACATTAAAAGATAATGGAAGGTGAGTATATGCACACTAATAAACAGAAAGATCAAGTCCAGGAGTAGAATATAATGCAAGGGATAAAGTATAAAAAAATATAGGGATGAAGAGAGTAAAGAAGTGTGACATGTTCAGATTTGTAAGTTCAGGAAAATGAGAAGCAGCTGAGTTTTGGACTTTTTGAAGCTTGTGAATGAGGTAGTGTGGACAGCCAGCGTGAAGAGAGTTGCAGTAGTATAGTTTAAACAAAACAAACGAGGAGATGAGAATTTTGGTACTTGGGATGACAGTATGACAAATAGACGAATGAAGCTGATCTTAGAGAAATCATAATATGCAGCACAACAGATGTTAGAAACATGCTTATCAAGAGACAATATCAGCTGACATGTAACATAAGTTTTGCGCTGAAGTTATAAAAGGAACACTGGCAAAGAGCTTTGGTTTTATCTTCATTTAGTTTCAACTTATTGTTGGTCATCTATACTCTAATATCTGAAATACAATCTTGGATGGTCAGGATAGCATTATATCTCTGAGACAGAGAACAGCTGGTATACAGCTGAGTGTCATCAGCAAAGGATTGATTGGATACAGAGTTTGAATTAGAGCAGCAAGTGGCTTGGTATACAAAATAAAAAGGAGGGAACCAAGTACAGAACTTTGGGGGACTCCTGAGCAAATAGAGACTGGTGAAGACAGGTGCAACATGTGTCCATACAATTAATTGCCATATGTCATTACAAAAGAATAACAGTTCAAGGTGGTATGAGCCAAATGGTAACCTTTCTGTCTTCACCCTATTTTTGCTCCATTCTTTTTCAAATACATAAATCCCACCTTGATAAAAGAGAACTTTATTTTTTAGGCTTTTTTTGGCCAGTCATTATTATGGATATGTATGTACATGTAGTTCTGCTCCCACCGTGCACTGGATTGCTGCATATAAAATGGGAGATTCAAAGCATTTAAAAATGAAGACAGCCCCAAGTTTTAAAAAACTTGTATTTTCATACACACTATATAACTAAGTGCAAAAGATCCCCATACAAGAGAGCAGTCTTAACTGTCCTTAACCTCCAAAGAAAAACACTCTTACCACAATACCATCCCAAGGCCCAGGTCGAGATCAACAGCTGAAAGATGCCAACAGTACTGTCTAGATTTTCGTTCCACTGGAACCCATCCTGTGAACAGATTTGCATCTTACACATAAACTCTGCTTGGGAACTATATGAAAATATAAAAAGGAACACTGTGCTCTGCATTCTAATGAAAAAAAAAATATATAAAAACTTTGTCAAAAGTACTCCCACAACAGCTGCAAGAGGAATAAAGCATCTTACAAAATGAGCCAGTCAAAATTTTCATGCTAACATTTAGACACTACAGCAGAAAATAAACCAGCTGCTCTGTAAACTTGCTACCAGGGTATGTATTGTACATCTGGGCTGCGGTGCATAGGCGGTCTTAACTTTTCGTCTTGCTTAACTCGCTTTTCGTCTTGGCTAAGTTCGCGGTCTCAAGCCTGTTGCATGAGCGATCTCAGCCCCTTGCTTAGCTGAGAAACGGGTCAGGTCAGCGCGGCGGTCGAGGTCGGCGATATAAATAAATTCGTTTGGGAGCGGCCTTGCCAACCGTATATTCCACCAATGAAAACTGCGCTACAGCGATGGTGCTGAGCCGCGAAATTCGTCTGCGCACCATTACTGAAACGAAGTAGGGATGTGCGACAGCGAAATATTAGTCTTAATCGAGGAGGTTACCAGGGAGAAGAAGAGGCTTTACCAGAAAAAAAGAAAAGATGAAATAAGAAAGATATGAGCGGATTTAAGATCTTCCATAATTTCATTTCGATGTCGTCAGAAACATCCATCAGCGGACAGGGTGCCACCAGAAACACCCGTGATGAAAGGAGAAAGTGATAAATATTTTGGTAGATGATTTCAGAGAACTGATGGAAGGCATAAACATCGAAGGTTGGTCTTTTTGTTTACCTGTGTAGACTTTTTTTTTTACGTCTGTGTCATCCGCAGAAAAAGCTCTAGATACCGAGAGAATGCAAATGCAAAGCCTATAGTCAGCACACAACAGCCAGTTTGAAAATAAGTATTTCCATCCGAAATACATTTATTTAAAATAACTAGATACATTTCTGATTTAGTTTTTGTTACAGGTGGTGAATCATTTAATATGCTGGTTCCTCCAGAAGTTTTTCATGATAGGGGAGAGTAATAAAATAATAATATTGACATATATAGGAGGTGCAATATAGAACACTCCAGTTCAATCTTCTAATTCAACAATGGAGATGCTTTTGCTAGAAGTATATGCAGATTTATTATTTTCATGCATAACAAACAACAATGAATTGAACATTTCAGATGATGATGTTTTCAAATGGGAAATTTTAAAAATGTACTTTATATCAGATATTCCTGATGGTATTTTTGAACAAAACATGAAATATTAAGGAAAAGCCACCAAGGTTTTTGTACTTTAGAGAGGGCAGCTACATATAATTTTCCACAGCTGGCTTAAAATTATAAATTGTTTAATTCAAGTGCCAAACACAGACTATGACATAATTTGGGAGATGTACACAGCAGGTTTGTCTTGACATCCACAGTCAGTTTGGACATTTAACAAGTTTTAATGTTCAAGTCTAATGCATGTTACAGTACCAGTGTTCTACAGTTTAGATTCCAGTAGACACTGATCAGCTTCTGAATGACAGATTTGCAGTGTCTACATTCTTAAACAGTTGCAAATAAGATGTTATGAAGTTCTGAAATGGCTACACCTGAGTCCAGTGAAAAGTGCTAAATATTAACTCTAAAGAGAGAAACATGTCCTTCACAATCCTACTAGCAGCATGTAGTAAATATCAACATAACTGCTTTTTACTAGTTACTTGGCATCACAAAGAATAACAAGCAACACAATAATCTATTTATATAGAAACCTTACACAGAAGAGTAATTCAAACAATACCTTTACGTAACCTAATGCGATGGTAAGTACTCAGTGCTCCCAAGTAGAAGTGTCATGAATCAATTGTTCTAAGAAACATTTCTTTCGCGCAGCATCAAGACCACACAGAGAGCCACACAGCAATATTCAAAGCCATCAAAGCGGCTTAGGCCTAGACAGCTGCACATTTCTGAAAAAATCTTTTTGACTGTCAGATAAAACACACAAGGTGATGTACCAAGCAGCCAGAATTCCATCCGTCAACTGGGTCACCCGAAGAAAGCAAAATACCTGATGATACAAAAGAATGCACAACAAAGATAAGAGAACGAAAAACTTTGTAGCTCCTGGACAGTGAACTTGAATCTTGTTAAAAAAGAATTGCAATTCATGGAAATCAAAATAAATCTGGCACAGGCTGAGGTAACAAATACTAGACGGAAAAACAGATGGAAATGGATTGGTAATGCCAGCTGCTGAAAGTGTTCACCAACTGATTGGGGTGGATGTTGCTATTCAGCCAAAGTCAAATTGAATAATAATGTGACTATTCAGTTAGAAATTATGACAGCACAATGGAACACATGATGATTTTTGCTGTTTTGGCAGGGATGTATCTGAAGTCACAAATATATTCTGAAGCATATGATATTAAAGGGGAGGAGTTCTTTTCCTTGTCTGCATTTAAAAAAAAGGGAAACTAAGCCAGTCCCTCAGCAGGTAGCTACTGTCTCCCATATTCATCCCATGTCAATGCCGTCAGCCACTACAACTTGCATTGTGCTTGTAGCATAAAATTGTAATGCCACCATCACCTGCAAAAGACATAGGAAATATTATTGACCTCAATGATTTATATATTTTAGTATTCATATCTAAACAAAACTGTCCATTTTTAGTTAAAAAGGACGATGTGAACATTAACCTATTATGATTATCTATCTCTTGAGCCACATGCTTACAACTTGAGACATACTGCAAGGAACTGCCTGTCAAATTGATAAACTTGTATTAAATCAAACTATATAAGAGATTCTGGGTGCTCTGCTACTTTATTCTGTGTTGTTTTACTTAAATACAATGACATCAATTTTTTAATAATGTTAAGGTTAATAATACTCTAAAACAATACTTGGAGCACAGTGGATGGGCCAGAATTGTGCGTCTGCTCATATGACCCAAGTACAGCAAACTTAAATTTTTTGGATTATTGCTGTCACCAGAGTGAAAGTAGAAAATTTTCATTACTTTTATTGCAAAGTTCAAGTTTTTTCCTTTCCAAATATGTATAAGTTTTGTGGTCTCATGTTTACCTGAGAGCAGCAATAATAACAACAAACATCACCCACTGTCGTCAACACCGTCTTAAGTTATACGCCATTGTTTTGTTATGTAATTATATTTTCATGTCATTCTAACATTATTAAATATTTTTAACGTAATGCTGTCAATTACACTTATTAATTATATATTTATGTAGTGGCGGTGACTATAGTCTTACCTGCAACAAAGGCGGAATAGAGCCTTTCGTTTAAAATGATGGTCGAAATCATTTTCCACTGTTATGTTCGCTCGACGGAATCGAAAACGATGAAACAAATCGACGTCATACATTTCAAATGGATTTGATCGATCACTGAAGTAGTCAAAAATCTGTATCTGTCAATGGTATACGCAGGGCAACTCAGTAAACAACACGATCAAGCGCCACTGTTACTACGAAAGCCGCCGTACGGTCATGCGTAAGCAGCGTGTCGCGGTTAAGCAAGGAGTTAAGCCTGGGGGGGACCAGTCTCAAATTTTAAGACTAAGACCGCTTGCTTAGCGAGTTGAGACCGCCCATGCACCGCGCTTAACAGGCGTCTTAGGTTAAGACAGCGTGCTTGGCTTAACTGCTGTCTTAACTCGAGTTAAGACCGCCTATGCACCGCAGCCCTGTAGCTGAGGAAAGGGGGTACATGTGGCACATTCCTGTAGCTGAGGAAATGATGTGTGTAACAGAGGTAGTAAGAGTATGCGTTGTACATGTGTACTTGGGATGAGCTACAATAATACAGCCCTCTAGTTCCTGAGGTTTAGCAAAACTAAAAAATACTATGCCTCATTGTTTTCTCAACTTCTGTTAGAAAGTCCCTAACAGGTTGACAGAAAGAATGATCAGGGTCATCTGGTAATGAGACTATATCACAAATTAAAACTAATTATGAGCTAGACACATAAATATTCACAGCACCTGGATCATCTCAGCACCAATAAATCTTCTGTGGACTATAGTCAAAAGATGAAGGACATTATTATTTATTGTATGCAGATGAATGTACCTGGTGTATGACCAAGGCTATCAGGCTGAGCTACCCCATCTACAAGATCAACACCTGTTGCTGTAATCCAGTTGGCAGGAACCTCCTGCATATTAAAAAATAAACAATCACTACAGCATTTTATGTTTCTTTCAAGCAAAAAATTTTTGGTGATCTGTAAAAGTCACATGTCTATACCCTTTCTTTCATTATGGAATGTATGGTCATCTTATAGCTTGTTTACAGACAACATGTTGTGTTCTGCAGTTCATGTTCTTAAAAACACTTAAGGCGGCAGGATCACCCAAAACTGTATTTTTAAGATACTGATATCTTAATGGTTTCTGGAATGAGGAAAGGGCTTAAAAAATTAAATAAATGAAAAATATACCCTCGCGACACTAATAAAACTAGCATACACTTCAGAACTGGTCTAGACCCAAGTATCAGAGACTGAGCTAAAATACTTTTTCTACATTTGGAGAAGACGTGTAGCTGTAGCATGAACCACTGTCATTATTCTAGTGTATCTGGTTTGTCTGTGATGAAAGACTTTAAAAAGTGTTAAAATTTTGTCAAAAATACAGCTTTTGTGCCCTTATATCTTAGAAAGTATTAAACATAGGCATGAGATTTTGGTTCATACCAGAGCCACTCCATCTGGGAGTATATGCAAAGTTTCAAGAAAATCTGTTAACAAATGTGGAAAATAACTGGAAGACAGTCAGCACTAACGTAGGTTTTCGTTAAAGTTTGGCACACAGAAAATGAATATTTTTCTACCCAAAAGCAGTCAGTATCCTCCAGGTTGGTAGGGATGACCCTCTCTCTCAGCTTCTTGCTCATCAGCACCCAGTCTTCTGCGTCTCCTAGCTTGGCGAAGAGCCTTGGAAGCCAATCTTGCCTGTCGCTGTGCATTTTTCAAACGCTCGGCATCAACTTTCTTCACAGAACGTGCAACAAAACTGTCCCGGATGTATGTCCATCATCCTCAGAATAGCCATTAGACTAGTGCAGCTGTCGTTGAACATGGAAACTGCAATTGCCACAGCTGTTTCAACAGTTTTTAGTCCATGATTCTTTGTTTTTGGGAACAACTTCCATATGCTGCTGTTGAGTGACTCATTTTGGTTTTGTGTGTAGCCACCTAGACACTTTGTTAGAAGCTCTGTTTTGGCAAGGTCTTTCCATGCAGGTTTTATATAATTCATGACAGCAGAAGGGAGGTAGTTGTTAGTTTTATGAGTGTATGGTTTACCATTTCTTTTAGCCTTCAGAAAGGGGCACCAGCTAACATCACAAAAGTTGTGAACAGGCTTTTCATCAGAAGAACCCTTGTGAAAGTATACTGCCCAAACTGCTTCTCTCATCTTGACAATGTCCTGTTTATGTTCCCTGATAGCATTTCCATAATAACATTGTAATTTATCAATAGCAACTTCTGTTAGTCTCCCTTTTCCACCAAGTTCTTTTCCATCACTAAGAATTTCTTTGGTACATTTTTTAAGGTTTCTAAGTATTGTGCCTACTCGCTTTTGGACGTGTCCCACACATTCAAGCTTGTCAATGTTTTTGTTACCATAGGGCATGCTGTCACTCACTTTTTTATAAGTGTTAGTGTCCCCATCACCAACAAACCCCGAGTATCTGAGTTTGTACTGCTCAACTGATCTTTTAAAAATGTCACATGTACCGCTGGCCTCCATCAACCCACTGGAACCTTCATGTGTTAGTGTGCAGTGTGCAATTTTTGTTCTGATCTTACTAGTGGGCGTGTCCACCTGTTCACAATAACTTTCTGAACTGACAGTTGAATTGCCTATATAACAAATGTTGCTGAAAGTGCTTCGTATGCTTTTTCCCACTGTTGCTTTTTCTTTTGAGTACCGGTTACCACAAAATTTGCGTTTTTTAGGCTTTGAAGGTCCGTACTTACGATCATTAGCCATAGTTACAGTGTCACACAACTGTAGCCACAATAATCGGTCCAAAGTTTAATTAAAATGTCACTAAAAGCAATCACAAAGCCATGCTTTCAACTTGGCGGAAGTGCACGGAAGTAGGGAGTAATTATTATTTAGAAGTTATATTGGGAGCGGTTATTATTTGTGTGTCATGTTGCAGGTGACTGAATGTTATTTTCCACCATTTTGGAGCATTCTGACATGCCACCCCTACCCTGTGTAGATGCAATTATCTAAAAAAACAACATAGCTCTGGCAAAAGTTTAACTTACCCTCTGAAAGAGAAAAGATTTATGAATAAAATGACACATCTTAAGTTACTGTTATCGAAAAAAAAATTTTTTCGACCATTCTGGGTGATCCTGCCGCCTTAAATGACATTACTTACTAGGATCAAATTAATGCTTACAGTACCAGCAGCATCCAGCTAACTCATGGTGAGCTGACCAATGATTTTTATATTTGAGAATGAGACCATGAAAGTTCACAGGGAGACAGATCTTGCTCAACATGTAATACCCAACTTCTTCGCCAGCTGGAGTTTAATTAATGTATCTGATCACCTTCAGTATAAAAGATGCATCATCTTCAGAATGAGTACAAACATAATGAACTCTTCTGCAAACTTTTCTGGTGGTGGACACAATGCTTGTCTTTCTTCAGAAAGGAAAACTAGAAATGTTTTTAAAAAATAACAATTCAAAGATTTAAAAACTAAATTTATTATAAATCCCTACAACTCTTAAATTTTCATTTCTACTATTTTACCAGAAACATTTGCAAAGGTACTGAAATTTCAAGAAGTCTTCATATAAATCAGGGATAAGAAAGAAAGAAAAAAATGATTCCTCATTTAAAACAAAAGCCTTGATCATTATTAATTCAAAAGATACTGTAGGCCAGATTTTAAATCTGCTAAGGAAGTGATCTTCATTGTAATGTTTTAAGGTCTCCAATCTCTGGACTCAAATATCTTGTCAAAATAAATATTCTAAAAGAAAAAAACATAAGCACTCTTAAACATGTAATGGTATTATTCAACTTGCAGATAACATAAACCTGCCAGTGCTGTTGATCATTTATTTATTTTCCACATTCCTGTAAAGTAACTCTAAAATCTATACCTACAGCCACTTAAACAATAAAATGTTATTGGAATTTGGCATTTCTTCTCTAAAAACAGTGTTTCAAGTCTACACCTACAAAAAAATAAAATTTTTTGTTGTTGTTAAGACTATGAGATCAGGAATTGGCACTGACACCCAAAGAAAGGAAATAAGAGATGTACCTTAAAGTCTTTGCCAAGATCCCACTTATGCTGCGGCTGTTCACCAATTTCACCAGACTGTTTCCATAAGCTGAGCTGAGCTTGGTAACGCTGAAATTTTTTATCCCCAGCTTTGTTAGGCTTCCGGTCATAACGAGCCCACAACAAGGGTTTCCCTGCAACATTACCTAAATAATAATAACATACCCAAAAGACAGCAGCCAGCAGAGAATGTGCTTCCATTTGCAGCAGTAATTGCAATGTTTTCTTGCATGCTGAAGAGCACTTAATTGCATATAATGAAGTATCTTGCTAACAAACTACATTTAGCAGACCAGAAAATATGAACATTAACACAGATAGACACAATCTGATGAAACTGTTTAAAGAAATCTCAAATCCCCAACAAACAAAAAGCAAAGATAACAAATCTTGACAAGGATCAAAGAGTGTAGTGACTACAGATCATGACAGACAGCTTCTTCATTTTGAGACCCTTCTGGCTTAGTTTGAAAGGTCAATTTCCTCTAATAGATTCTTTCGTCTATTTCTAGTCATGATTACAGTATTTTGATTTGTGTTCAATTTGAAATTTTTCTTCTTTTTTTGTGTACCGTTAACTCAGATTATATGCTAGAGGATAAAGCATTGGGGAATTTTAAGCTGTCGTCACTGGCCATTACTTAGACTAAGGATAAAGAGGAATGCAGAATGATATCAGCAACATAAAAATGCGGTAAATTATGCATGTAAACACCAGGAGCCAGTCATATTTTTCTGGGTTTTTTTTTAAAATGTCAGAAGACTTTACTTCTTTTGAGCAACCCTTCTGACATGGGTCAAAACATAGCTTTAAATACAATACAGATTTATTGATCCCAAAGGGCAATTCAAAACAGTGCTTGTACTAGTAATAATATATACATATACCTACTATAAAAGAGAAAATATAAATGCACATGTTGAAACAGTGTCTCTCACACACATTCTCTCTCCCACACACACATATACATGTATTCCTAACAACAGCAGATACAGTGTATGACTCAGGCTAGTACAAGATCATGGCTAGTAGAGTTTATCAAGTGAACAGTACGTGGAGCGAATGAGTTGCGGTGACGATTGATTCTGCATATAGGAATGGCATACCTACATCCAGACCACGAGAGTCAAAACAATATCCAATACTACAGCAAATAAAGCATGCCTGTATAACTGTTTGACCAAAGACACATGCAAATTCCACAAAATACTATGTACCCTGAAACTCTTGAATAAGGCAACATGTCCCATCAACTTTTTCTGTAGCAGTTGCCATACTAAGGTCCTCAAAGTCAATTTCTGGGTTCAAGACATCTGAAGCTGTGACTTTGAAAGACTGATTGTTCCGTTTATTGGAAGGTTCATTGCTGACGCCCGTCACAAACACACATTGTATTTTCTGCTGCACTGCATTGCACATTGCTGCCATATTGAGTAAACTGGAAAGTTCACAGACCTTTCACTCCTGCTACCTGTGAAAAAGCAAAAACTGCAAACATTCCGAGCAATGCTATTCTTGAGTAATTGAATAAATCAGTTAAGGTAGATTTGAAATGATAAGTTATCCACTTGCAATTACTTTAATTATATATATAAGCACCAGTTTTTATACGTATCAGATTCCCATATTTGATTACAGTTTCATTATGGCAGATCATCAACTACTTTATTTATATCTCGTCCTTTTATAGTGTTATCTACTACAAAATACACTATAACCAAACAGTTTCTGCCAATTTCAGTAAAGCTGATGAAGTGCATTGTTAAACGTGCGGCTTAATACTGAAAGCGATGGGGTCAAGCCTCATTTATTTCGTTTTGTTTGTGTTCTTATGGTATTTTTTCTCCTTTGTTTTCACTTAATAGTTGGAGATTTTCACTTAATAGTTGGAGAAGTGCAAATTTTTTTATTCATATGTTCATTTCTTGACTGTAGTAGCAAACGAACGGTTATGCTGGTCCGCCGGTAAAGATCGTTAGAGAGGAAAGGCACGGAGAGAGAACAAATGAATAGACTCAGCAGCTGACAAGTATCTCCATTTATAGTCCTCTTGAGAAGCGGTCAGCAAGTCTTGCATTGCACATCTAGTCCATTCCTTGTATTCATAGGATTACTGAATCCGATTAGTGTTTGGGTTAATGTTGGGAGAGACTGACTGAAGAGATGAAAGGGGATAAGTTCTCGGGGAATTTGCAAGGCAGGTATATGATAATATATATGATACACGAACTAGAATTAAAAGTACTTGAGCCTTGATGGTCTGTGATCAGCTCGACAGCCGATCATTTTAATTAATCAAAGGAACTATTATTGTCATCATTTATCCAATTCTACCATCAACATGTTCACAGAGACTAAAGGAATTCTGCCTAACCAATAAAACAAATAAGGTGTAAACCAAAATAAAAAAAAATATAATTTTATTAGTGGTTAATGAAATGTAACATTCGATTTTTTAATAATAAAACGAAACTACTTAACTTTAAACATCTAGTTCATTAATTTAGAAGAAACTCGGAACAACTAGCTTTGTAGGTGATTGCTAAGTAAATGTACCGAGAATAATAGAAAAAAAAGCAAGTTATCGACAACCTACCTTTCGTGACACATCGCGGTGTACAAGAACCTAAAGCACGGAGTACGACAATCGTGTCACAGTGCTGGCCCTTGAAAAGGGAGATAACAAAGGTTGGTGGGGAAGCCGTGGGAACCAACAACTGCTTCATCGAAGGCCAATCCAACTTACCAGTTGGCATTATTTCGTCACATTTGACATTTTCATAATACTGCGTTTTCTGCATTTTTTAGGAGGATATGTCGGTGCATTCATATTATGTCAGAAGTCATAGGATGGAACCTGTCACCCTGACGAAGTAACGGACATTCACTGCCGCTATGGCTAGCAGACACATTTTTCTTTATAAACATATTTTCACGGCATCTGGCGCCTATCATATTTCTGCTCAAGGTCTGTCCTAAGACCCGTGAAGCAGACAGCGAAGTGGTTATAGTGCTGGCGTCTGGTTTGCTACTCTACACGGGTATCGAACCATCATTCCTCTCAGTTCAGATCCCTGTGTACAGTAGCAAACTTAACTACACCTAACTCAGCTGCCGGGAATGGGTACCTGATTTTATAAAGGGCTGGTTTGCGGGGGTAAAGCAATGAAGGAAAAGATATGGACATAGACTTTATTTAAGGATGGCCCCGAGAAAAGAAAGGTCGCAAACACATTCCCAACAACCTTAACCTTTACACAAGACCCACTAGGTATGATATTGGTTCTCAAATGAGGTATTTAGACACTTTAACATTCTGCGATTATTTCTTGATAAAAATGTGACAGATTAGTATGAACCAATGCTTCCCCTCCTTTTTTTTAATTTAAGGGAGTCTTTGGTTGAGTGAAAATGGGGCAGTGAAAGAAGAATTTTTTCTAATGACTTGTGAAGTGATATAATTTAAAACCTTTAGCACTTAATTCTAAAATGATCATGCATGGACAACAGATGCATAGCTATCTCCCACACACACATATCAGTATACAGATTCATCTGATTTATTTACAACAGCAAATGAAAATCAATTACAGATTTTCAATGTCCTTCTGAATGATGATGCCAGCATCATGACATGTACAGATCTGTAATGCTTTTCAGCCCCTTCTACAATGGTGTAAAACTCTAATGTTTGTTTTTCAGTCACAGGCAAAGAATTCTCCCCAAACCAGCACATCTGAAGATTGCAGTTACATAAGTGAAAGGCTTCAGGGTCTTGCCCATAGGAACTGGAATCTGGAATGACTATCCCTGGTCAGCATGTTTATTGTTTACTCTGGCTTTCTTTTTCCTCTCCATCTGCAAACAGATATGCAAAAGCTTCATAGTGATAGGTAAAGACTTCTTTTAAGTATCATCCATCATTAACTTATTTTGCATTCAGAATTCCAATAAATGGGTCACATACCTAACTCTATATGACTTTATCCCTACCCCACCCCTACACAAACACGTATCATATTATGCATGCACACTGCCACAAGTCAGAAGTAATAAAAAAAATATGATCCAATGCTTGTACTCAGCCAAAGCTGACTTAAATAATATTCCAAATAGCTAACACACCTATATGGAAGTTACATTTTACAGTTTCATTATGCCCCTTGCCTTACCTTCAAGGCAGATGATAGTTGACCTAGAGATTTTCTGAAAGGTTCCACAAGAGGTTGAAGCACGTTGCGGTTGATTTTCATCTCTTGGATTTTAGGCCATTTACCAGATTCACGCATCATTTTTTTGAAATGGAAAATCTGCAACAACCAACAAAATAACTTGTTCTTTATGTACATTTCTGCTTGATTGTACACTAAATACAAAAGCATTACATTTGGATACTAAAAGAACTAAAACATAGAAACACACCTCGCTCTTCTCAAGAAAAGAAACAGATGTCCCAGCTTTGCCTGCTCTGGCTGTTCGCCCCACACGGTGTATGTAGGTGGTGAGGTATGGTGGGTGGTCATACGATATGACAAACTTCACATTTTCAATGTCCATTCCTCTTGCCATTGCATCAGAGCAAATAAGCCTACAGTAACCAAAAAAGTCATTTCAATTAAAATGTCATTTAACGTGTGCATGACAAAAAAGTTTAACAGAGCTAATAAGGAAGAATAAGTAAAAGAGTGAAATAGGGAGGAGAAGTTTCAATTAAAAGACTTTAACAAAATTGTCCTTAAAAGGATGCAGAAGCTGACATTCAATATTACTATTTTCATAATTACATCTTTACTCTTTCAAAAGATTAACAAACTAGGAACGGAACGAAACAAAACTCAGAAAAATAGAAATTAAAAAAAAAAAACAAACATAGTTGAACAAATGTGTCACTCACAAGTCAATCTGTCCCTTTGAGAACTTCTTTAGGATTTTTTTACGTTTTTCTCCTTGAAGACGAGAAGAAAACTCACAAACTCTGATGCCGCCATATAGTTTTACTAGCAGGTATAATCTATTTCAGACAGCAGGAACACAAACATTAAAAAAAAAAAAAAAAAAAAAAAAGATCAACAGACAACAGATAACTGTTATTATTTAATGAAATAAAGTCTAAAATGACCAGTTTATAGCCTTACATGATTTGTTTTGAATGCAAAAGCAAATCAAATATTTCTTTCCTTTTGTGAGTGTATGGGTATGCATGCAAGCATGCATGTAGTTACATGTGCTTGCACATTTAACTACATGTGTAACTACATTGCCAGGTGACCATCCTGACATTTGGACATATATATATATACACACACACAAACAAACAAAAAATCTCGCTGACCATTTAAGAATTTACAATAAAATTACACTAACATCCAAGCAAATTCTCTCTCTCTCTCACACACACACAAACATGTGAGCAACAGTGAACTGACATCTGCAAATTATTGCACAATGTATACTATTAATTAATGTAGTCTTTGGGCGCTAGAATAAAAATACAAACCTGTGTGTTGCTTCTAGAGTGTTGGTAAAGCACAGCACTTGACGGAATTTGAGGTAATGCAAAAAATGGAGAATAAGAAGTGGTTTTTCTGACACACTACACTGCACAAAGTATTCCTGAAAAAAAATGATCAAAGAGACTAAATGATATATCTCCAACAGTTTGGGGTGTGTCTCATTTAAATTTCTTCTGTAATCATTTAAATGACAGAATTTTATTTTTTTATCACCTAATACTGATGAAAAGGGCTGACTTAGGTTCTATGGAGATAATATAACAAATTAGTATGTAGCCCTTTTCTACCTAAATGTTACAATGTGAGTTTTGGATCAGATGTTCATAGTACTGGCCTTAGTATTTTAATAAGTTGACTGAGCACAAAACTATAGGTATAAGCATATTCTTAGCTTTTACCAGCTGTAGAATTATGTCAGCATAAGCAATGGTAAAGAACAAAATATCTCCCATCCTGAACACCATCCTGTCAGAGAAGGTAAGCAGCAAGGCAGTGAGACTGTTCAAGTCTCTGTAATGCAAGGCTAACAAAACAAATTTACTTCTGGCATATTTGTTAAACTGCATATGTACAACCTAAGAGACTACAGTCAAGCAAGCCCTACATAAAGAAACACGCAAGCTGGATGTTTGGTTTGTTACTTACTGTTAGTCCTTCAGGTGTTGTGTATTTTCCAAGATATTTATCACTGGTGCTTGCTGTTTCTTGCTCATCTGCAGAATCTGTGAAAAATTTTATTTTTAAATGACACATTGCCTATTCTGAAAGCTTATTCTTTGATATAAATCAAATTTAAAAGTAAGCAGGTGTTCATCATGTTATTTTTGTAAAACTCTGCCTTCTGATCTTTCCAATTACTTTTCAAAAAAGTTTAAAAGAGATTGGAGAAAGAGTGGAAATGAATGGGTCTGTGAAATATTTACCCTTATCTTCAGCTCCTTCCATCTTCTCTTTCTGATCACTTTTAGATGACTGGGGATGGGACTGGCTTGGCTCTTCCATGACAACAGAAGTAAGCAGACATGGCATGAAGAGGTTGAGCTGCTGCAATTTTTCTGGGTTGTGGGACAGTGTGGCTGAGAACAGTAATTTCTGAAGCTGAAAGATGATATAGATATGTCTGAAAATCTGTAATGTAGCCCGAGTAATCATCATTATCACTGGTACGGTGCATATTCACACTCTTAATGTGAGTGTGCTCACAGTGATTGTCATACAACAATGTAAGCAGCTAAATAAAACTTTAGAACATATGTCAAAAGTGCTCGCAGAAATTGTGTTTGTCATGCTACATTCATATTCAAGAAAGAAGTCAGTGATACTCACCGGCATCTGTGAACTCTGAGCACTGTTTTAAAGGAAAACAGAAAGAGCAGAAAATTTGTATGTTATAAGTAGACTATGAGACTTAAAAATCAAAAAGTTAACTAAGTAATAAACCCGTGCACTCCATCTCCTCCTTCCCTAACCCCTCAAAACATACCAAACAGCCTACAGCAACGAAACCTCGCACATTAACAAGAAAATCTTAATGCTGTCTTACTAAATCCCAAGTCTTTCAACTTAGCCTGTGTAAATACTACTGAATCTTCATCGATATTTTCACTTCTACATGTAGACTATTGTTCACAGAGTTCAGTGATCACATACCTGGATATATTCAGAGGTCCTGAAGGACTGCGTTTAAGAGGAAAGTATGCCAACGCCGAAGGCGTAACAACAGAAGTTTCTAACATACTCAACCAGTCATGCTTGATGTCTTCCATCATGCGATCAGCTTCATCAATGACCTTTTAAAAAACAAACAAAAAAAGAAAAACGACCTGGATATTTTGTTTTCTTACAATGGAATTAGTAATCTGCCCAGAGTATTTTACAGCTCTTCACACTGTAGGAGTGTGTTCTAATACAGCACTAGGTTACATTATGCTTTATATGTTTTTAACTTATGCCTGCCACTGTTCATGGAAAATGATCAAATAAGGTAGACATGAAAGTCATATAGGATTAAACCAATGACACCTACCAGAAACCTAAGGTGTGTCAAGTCAAAGCCTGGTGTGGATGAAATATGGTCAACCAATCGTCCTGGTGTGGCTACAAGGATGTCGACAAGACTGTGATAAAGTCCCTCTCTGAACAAATATGAAACAGTGAATCAGAATTTTGAATTGAGTAATTCAGCAAGTGCTCACAAAGATTCAGTATAAAACCAGTGAAAGTGTGTGCACATGTGACAAAACTGTGGGGAGTAGGGATAGATTAGATAGCCCAAGGGGAAAGGGGATATCTATGTTGCTTTGCCTCGACCGACTTCCATCCTTTCAGGCCCACTCACTCAATTTCGAACGTCTGCACGCTCCCACACAGGTAATTTCTTTCACTCACGCACACAAACAACTGACAACACAGTCATGAAAACAATTTAAATGAATATTAAAAGGTTAACAAGAAATCAAACAGTTACACATAACATTCAGGGACAAATATTAAAAGTGAACACTGTCATATATCTATAAACACATATGCCCGAACATGGTTTGTTCCTGAGCCAAAAGTTTGGGGCTCTCTGAATTCACACTTGCCTGTCACATGGGACATGTCCAGTAAGCCTATCGCATAGGAAAATGGCAGTGGCACTTGACTACCTGCCTCTTGATACTTTGTAGACAGCGGGCATGTCATTCGTTGTGCACCGTTATCACCCCTATCACCATTGACAGACCTCTCCTGACATCGATGT
Organism: Pomacea canaliculata; assembly: GCF_003073045.1. Taxonomy (NCBI): domain Eukaryota; kingdom Metazoa; phylum Mollusca; class Gastropoda; order Architaenioglossa; family Ampullariidae; genus Pomacea; species Pomacea canaliculata. The sequence goes on along the minus strand of NC_037592.1, from coordinate 15,099,378 downwards.
TTGCCTGCCTCATCCTTGCAACAATTGCCCCAGGCAATGGACAACAATAGCAATGATCCAAACAGTGGCAATGATCAGTTAGCTGTCTTCTGCACATGACTTATAGCTGGGCAAGTTGCACAGTGGAATTTACCAACAGCTGCCTTACATCACTTGCCGGTAACACGGGTGACCATGGTCGATACACTTCACTCCTATACTCATCATCTGGGAGAAATGGCAATGCCCTTTGACAATATACTCTACCCCTTTGCACAATCCAGCCCACAAGTGACAGTAGTGATCTATGTTCTAAAAGAATGGGCCTTCCTCCTTCAGAACTGCTGGGCTAAAGCTGTCAAATCACCCAGAGACTGTTGTCTTCTGGAGTACAAGGAAAGGCACCTAATACAAATCTATTCTAAACTATATATCCATCTAAACACGTGACTCCAGAGACAATTCTATCCTACCCAAATGATATTTTACTACTAACATTGTGCTTTACCCTACCTTCCATCTCTTGGCCCTGATTGCTCACATAGATCACCGTGGCCTGTCAGTCATAAAAACAAACAGAAAGGCTTCCCCTCTTAACTGCTCTTTACTTATAATTAACATACTTGACTAGACTATTTTGTTCTGATGTTGAACCAAGCTGGTTTATGACAACATGATGGCTGTGTGCAAATAACTGTACCTGTATACACTGTATATGTTTAGTCATACCCATGGATAGATGTCAGCAAATCACCAACCTTTTTTTGACCAACATAGTCTGTTCCACAGAAAAAGTCTTCTTTCCAACAGTTAGACCAACCTGTGTAATAAAGTAATAAAAATTAAAAAATTTTAAGCTTTCTTGGTATCTATGTCAGCTTGCTATCTACTCTTTTCTAGCCATGTCATTTAAAGTTAAACAAAATGTGATGCCTTTTCTTTTATTTTATTTGCCCTAACCCTCTTTTTTAGCTGCATTTCCTCTATTCTTAAATCATATTAACCCCTTAATCTACTAACGAAAAGTACAAAATTCAAGTGAAACAGTTCATGTATTCAAGACTTAAGCATTGATCTTATAACATACAACTGGATATAACTATATAGCAGTCATCAGGGTTAAATGCAAAATAGTTATACATATGTGGTACTGCTGTAATATACGAAGGGGAAGGGAAAATGGGGAGGGGGGGGGGGAATTGGTGTTTTACGCCGTGCCAGCAACTGAGGCTATATTACGGCAAGCAGCCAGCCCTGTAAACAGATGCCATGTGCAGAGAAAGAACAGCGTGCCCGAGACGAGAAATGAACTCTGGGCAGCCAACCTTCACTGTATTGGTGACAGGCGCTAACCGTTGCGCCACCGGACCGCTAGGGAAAATGGGGAGAAGGTACTAATGAATTTAAAAAAATAAGAAACAGGTGACACATTTTGCTCATAAAAGGCTCAAATGAAAGCTTTAAACTACTCAGTGTACTTACCTTCAAAGATGTTCCAGCACAGTACTGTTTGAAAACAGCATATACCTGCTCAGCCAGGTCTCTCACAGGCAGCACAACCACAGCTCGTACATGAGGAACTGTTCTACATTTTAGACTCTGTTGTAAAGAACCACATCAACATTCAGCAAATAGGCAGATGAAATATATATATATATGGGTATAACAGGTTTATAGATATAACAAAACAATCTCAAGCACAAAAGCATACTTGACTCCATTCGTGGAAATATAATGTAAAATACAAGGGGAAAAACCCCAGAAAAACAGTTCACTATTTAAACTATTGAATGTAGACTAGAAGAAAACAAATGCTCCTTCTAGCTGCTTCTGACCTGTATAATGGGAAGGACAAATGCCAGTGTCTTGCCACTACCAGTGGGAGCAGAGACACAAATATCCCGAGGTCGTAGACCCTGCATTCCACCAAAAGTTCCATACTTCAGGTCCTGTAGCAGAACCGGAATAAATGTCTTCTGAACTGTAAAAAAGAACACAAAATGATTAGCATTCAAAAATTACTCAATTATTCTTCCTACTAAACTTTTTGTCTAAATATTTTTAAATTTCTGGAATAAAATAGGTAAAATAATCATGACCTCATCATAAAATAAAATCATTTCTTCTAGCAAGGGTTACATTACAAATTTATATAAGAGTTTTTACCAACCTGGGAAAAATCTGCTAATGTCATTCTTCTGCAATTTGTTTCTTAAATCTTCATCAAGTATGGCCATGTCAGATTCTGATTCTCTCGCTACATCTCTGTCTATTTTTTGACGCTTAAGACCTGCTTTGATGACGCTGGGATTGGCCAACCAATCTGGCAAGGCTCGTTTCACCTGCAAAACATTTTCAAAAAGCTATGTAAAACAAGAACAAAAAAATTATGTTTATTGTATTCCTTCAGCAGTAAATCAGCATTTACTATTTTCAGGAAAAACTGAAGTGTGCAGCAAGATTAAATAGAAAAAGTATATGCCTGAAAAAAACACACTATGTGACATTAAAACTAGACATATATAATGGTCAGCTATACCATTTTACTAACGCTTAACAGAATAATTATACAATGATCAGCTACTGTCTTGTGATGCATGCAGGGTAAAGTTTTGGACTCACCGGTGCAAGGTCTTTGTTTTGAAAATTTCCCAAAACAGAAAATCCTCCGATCACATTCGGATCATCATGGTTAACAGTCTCTGATTCATCATTAAGCTCTGAGGCATGTGGTAATCCTTCTAAGTGCTCAACGTCTTCAATCTCAACACTTTTTTCCACTGAGGGCTCACCGTGAGTCCCCTTTCTGTCATGTTCTGTGGCTGAATCAAAAGATTCATCTTCACCAGATTTTTTCTTTCTTTTTCCAGATCTTTGAACGGAATGACAGTCTTGATCTGACAAGCTAGAAACAGCAATATTAGTATTCGGTTCCTTCCTCTGACGACGCTGTTCCTTTCTTTTAGTAATTTCTTCTTTCAGCTTCTTTAATCGGTCTTCTTTGACAGAGGATTCGGTCTTGCTTTCCTCACCAGTAAATCTGTATTCAATATAACATAAAACTCATAATCTCATAATGTGCTAGGTGCCATTCAGTGAAATGATTAAACAAAAGATGTAATCCCAACGATGAACATTCCCCCGCCCCCAATACATTTATTCTCTCGAGGTTTTGCAAACAGAACAGTAAATCATCAGTGTTTTGTCCTCGTGCTATCTATCGAACATAGATCTGAACGAACTGTTGACTTAACGCATAATAAGGGTCAAGAGGACGGGGGGTAAAGTTGGGAAGATAAAGAAAGCTCAACTCAGTTTCGATGAGTTTTATCTAGACCAGTGTTGACAGTTACCTGTTAACGACAAACAAAGACATCTCTTGACAAATCACGTTCAAATATTACAAGTTCTACAACCAGTAATTTTTTCGAAACACAAGGTTTATATAAACAATAGTTTTTATGGCAAAGCAGACTTCCACAATACTATCGTCGTGCGTCGAGTGTGATTTTCCACAACACAAACCAACACTCAAAGCACGTTGTTTGCTTTCTTGTAAAGCTGACGATGCGACGAAAGCACAGTTTCGAATAATTAGGGCCAATCCAATTTCGCCAAATATGCAGAGGCAATATACAAAGCCATAACTATTTCAGCAATAGTCTTTGTTGGCATTCACTGATTAATTTATGCATATATTCTTTTTAAAATGTTATTTATAATAACAGCGGCTATTAACTATTTTCTATTGCTTCAACGTTGACATTTTGTTTTGGTTGGTTTTTTTTTGTACTGGAGACATCCACATCAGTCTGCTACTATGGCGGATTGTTTAACCACAGAGTGCTCTGGACAGCATCTCAAGCTACGTATCATATGGCCGTACACCTTGTCGAACAGTCTAACCATGAACAGAGCAATATTCATTCTATTCCTGTGTATAGGAATATGTGTTGCTTGTCTTGTATCGTATATACCAAAGCTGTTGTACATCGTTTTCCCTCTCTCCAACCGTTGGCTTGTATCTACTACAGGCAGTGGCAGCAGTTTCGGATATCACGAAACATCTGTGATATTACGAGTCAGACAGAAGATACCGATCAATCCAGGTTTGCTCCTCTGATGTTTTTAGAGGTTAAACTTAAGCATGTTCTATCATAATTTTGAAAATCATAGAAGTGCTTACTAAACTCTTGAAACATTTCCGCATAGTCTGTTTTTAGTTTTCAGATGCATCATGATGACACATCCCTTTAAAAACAAAATCACCCCCGTATGCCCAATCAAAAATAATAAATATGTTTTTTTACAAATAACATTCGAAGTATGTAAAATTTTGTTAGCAGCCTACAAACTTTTAACGCACTTAATAAAAATGTCAAAACAAGTAAGACATAATTGTTTATTAACCAAAAGCCAAAACAACAACAAACTAGCAAATATTTTTAAAACCAATTTGTATTTTGAATTTACAGGGTAAATTACACCTAAAACCTGAACTGGAAGGTATTAATGAAAATGTCAGGGAAAGAATGAGGGCTACAGTAAGAATAATAATATTGAGCTAGACTAGAGATATAGTTTTGAATGACCACCATCTAAGTGTAAGTTTAAAAATACGCTATAGTAATGATCTGGATTTTACAGTTCATTATTACATACAAGCAAATTTTAGCTGTAGAAACATCTTTAAGAAAACAGATTGGTCACGGATTTAGTACTTTTAGAACTGTGCCAAAAGCATACTTGGAGTATGGTTTCTTTTTTAAAGTTTGTAAAAATGAGAAACTTTACAGAAATCAATAATGGGTGCAGTGCCACAGCAGTTGTAGAAGTATATTGTATCAAATAAAAAAAGAGCTGAGGCTAATACTGGAGAACAAGAATAGGTGTACATAAGTATGGTTTTAGTTCTACTGATATTGACAGTATAATTAGGCAGAACATTAAGTCTAGGAAGACAGAAAAAAAAACTGCATAGCACTTTAGACCGAAGTATTGTCCGGAACGGGGAAGGAGATATTGTTTGATAGGTTAGATTAAAGACTGATTACATATTGACTTGAAACAGCATGTATGGTGGTCTGTTAAGTTTACTCTCCCAATCTAGTTACGAACTATGCCAGCCCTTGAGCAGCTGGGATTTTAGAGGCCGAAAGTTTTCCTAAGGGCAGTAAAGAATGAATTTGACCCAGGCAGGAGAGGTAGGACACAGGGCTGACTACTACACATGGTCAGTCTTTGCTAATTGCTTCTATCTAGCCCAGCAAGTATGCAGGGTGGAGGCCACAGGTGGTGCCAACTGCCAAAGGCATCTTTCTCGCCCAACCAGTTCTTGTAGTTTGGGTTGAGAATAAAACTGGGTGGTGAGAAGGGGCTGTGAAGAAACTGTTTGTAGCCTTTGAATATATGTACAGTCAAAAGGCTAGGGCTTCAGTCGGCACCTCTATTTTTGTTATTATTTTGTGCATCTTTATTTTTGTTCTTAAAGCTGACTAAATTTTTTAGCACAATGTAGATATTCATCAGTGTATGCTAGAGTCTACATTATACTATAGTTATTATATTATTTTTTCATTCTTATGTATACTTTGTTTCTTACACACTGGATCTTAGAACAGTCTGTATCCATCTAATGAATTTAATGTTCTTTCTACTAGACCATTTTCTGACCACTACCTGCACTTTAGTGGCTGCTACTCATCAGGCATTTCTGTTTTATAAACACTGTTTTAAAAATTAGTCTGCTGATGCACTATAAAAACTGAGGTTGTAAGTAAGAATACTTAAACACTGTTAGGTTATCTCTTGTATGGTAAATGTTTTGGACAACGGAACAAAAATAAGAGAAAGAGCAATGAATAGTTAAGTTTAAGAGTGCAAGTGGTTTAATTTATTATTTTCTTGTTTTGGTCAACTTTTTTCTTCTGTTTACCATTTCAGAAAGTTTCCTTTTTCACCTCATGAATTACGTTTGATTTGGATGACAAGAAATTAAATATGTCTAGTTAGCAAATGTGAAGTATAGATATAATCAAAATCAGCAGCTGTAAGCACTGCCATACACTTCATATTGAAACATAACAGAACAAAACCACAAATATAACAACGGAAATACAAAAAATAACAGTTCTTTTTATCCTGCAGATTCACATCATAGGCTGACAAACATAGAATTTACCAGTGAATAAGATGTGCTTTAACATAGAATAAGTTTTGCTGTTTTAGACTGAAATGAACATGTTTATCTACAGAGATAAAATCTTTCATATACTGAAATTCACAGTGGTACATGTGGAGCTATGTTGTTGATTAGAACAATTTCAGTTTGGAAAGTGCAAACATCAAATGGTTATTAATGGTTAGATGTTTAAATATTTTTTCCATTTATCGATGAACTGCATGATTTTGTTTTATTGTTCATTTCATGTATTTTCTACATGTTCAGAATCAAATTTGTTCTGTTTAATGACACATCTCTAGATATCCTCAACTAGTCTAAAGGTTTTCATTTTCAGAGTGTGTTGTCCTAGTCACCCGCTTTTTGTGCTGAACACATGTTTTGATGCAATTTAAAGTAGAATCTCCATCGACATGTTCAATTCCAGTCTTAAATAGTAGACATATATATATATGTTTGTATGTATATGAGTGTGTGTGTATTTTATGGTTAGGGAGGGGCTGTGTGTTACTGCCCATGACCCTAAAGGTTACATTGCTAAGAGTAGTGACAAAAAAATTACAACCCACCCATTTGCCATCTATTTTGTCACAGATGTGAAAAAAGAAGCAGTTGCTGCTCTGAACGTTGCATTGGATCTCCAAGACCAGGGAAAAACTGATAGAGCTATGAAGATTTTCCAGCATGCTCTTGCACTTGACCCTTCGCATGCTGACATTTTAACAGCATATGGAGAATTCCTTGAGCTACACTTGAAAGACATTGAACGAGCTGATCACTATTACAAAATAGCTCTTGGCATCAGTCCGCAGCATCGAAGAGCAATGGACAATCGCCAGCGAACAGGTCCTATGGTGGAGGAGATTGATTCCAAACGCTTCAATCGTATCGACCAGAAGAGGAATTTGCTGTACACTGTGCCAGCTAATCACCCAGCATTGAGGCGTGCTAAAAAAGAAGCATACTTTGCACATATATATCACAGTAATGCTATAGAGGGCAATACCCTCACCCTTTCTCAGACAAGAGCAATCATAGAAACAAGAGTTGCCATCGGAGGAAAAAGTCTTGTTGAACAAAATGAAGTACTGGGCCTTGATGCTGCACTCAGTTTTTTGAACAGCACGTTGGTTGGCAAGGTCTGTAAATTTATGCTGTATATTCTCTGACAAGTTTAGAAAAGCTTGTTATTAATAATCAGTTATTCTCAATCATGGCTGGAGTGTAAAATTTGATATCAGAAATTGTGTATATATCAGCTATCATAAAATACTTTTACTTTATTAATGGTTCTTTTTGTATCTAGGCATGTCCATGCATGCACACATATATGCATGTGAATTTCAAGAGAATATGCTATGAACATGGGTATTTCAATGTCTTTTAGGTAGGACGATTAACACTTCAGGATCTACTGGATGTCCACTTACGAGTCCTTGGTTTTGCTGACCCTACAGAAGCTGGTAAATTCAGAACCACACAAGTTTTTGTTGGCGACTTTACCCCACCAGCTGCTGTTGACTTGCCTCTGCTTATGGATGAGTTGATGATGTGGCTAAATTCAGAAGAGGCTCTTGCACTGCACCCTATTGAATTTGCAGCTCTAGCTCACTACAGGTTGGTCACCATCCACCCCTTTTATGATGGAAATGGGCGTACTTCTCGTCTTCTGATGAATCTCATTCTCATGCAAGCAGGGTTTCCTCCTGTGGCTATTGAGGTAGAAGACAGAATGAGATATTATGATTCCCTAGAGCTTGCAAATAATGGTGATATCCGCCCATTCATTCGTTTTATAGCAGAATGTACAGAGCGAACACTGGATGAGTATTTGGCAGCTACTATGGAGGATCCCTCATATTCCCTTATGCAGGTTGCAAACAAGAAAAATAGGACAGAGCGTCAAAGAATAATTTATGTTGATAATGAAAGTTGACTGTTTTTTTTCCTGTAAGTTTTGTTTTTCCAGAAGTGAACAGGGTAGAGCTGTTTTGATTTAAGTGATGTGAGCAGGAAGAATCTGGGTTGTTCCTATGGAACATATTTAGATCTTAAAAATCCAACGTGCGATTTAATAATATTTTATGGAAAGGACAAATTATTGCTCAGAAAGGGAAGAGAAAAATGTTCCTGGAATTGTAGGGTTGTGCATATATTTGTATCTCTATCTGCATTTGTGTATGTATGGATTTGTATGATCTTGTGCTTGCATCTATAATTATTTATAGTCAGAGTGTCTTATGAGTGGTGGATGTTTTCCCTCAAAATGGAAAAATGTATGGTGTTTTGTGGTCACTTACATGTTGGTTTTCTTTTGTTCATTTGTTTAATTTCTGCCTGTAATAAATAGCAAGTTGAAGTTTCTGGTTTCATCCTGCTTTAGGCTTTTGTTTTTAGTTATATCTGAAAAAGTTACAGTCGCTTGCTATCTGGTCAGAATAACAACCCCTTGAGAATGTTAGTGTACTGTGATAATATTTTGTGCATCCCGCTGACTTCCTCCAAGACAAGTTATGGATTTCTGTACATGAGTTATATAGTTTCTCATGTTGGAAATAAAATGGTTTCTTTCGGTGCCTTTAAAATTGTTGCATTTGGCCAGCAAAATCCAGAACTAAGAACCACTAGCTGTTTGCTTCTTTGTTTGTTTGTTGCAATCTCTGTACATTGATATTACTTTGTATCAGTCAGTACTATTTTCAGAAATATTTTCTGTTGTATTTATATTATAAAGACAATAAATGTACTAATATATGAATATGGTTCTTATTAACTGCTGAATCCTGAATTTTTTAATCCTGTAGAACAAATTACAAATGCTAATATATCAGTTTTATGTAATTGATCTGCTTACATGTGGTGAAGATTATTTTAGTATTATTTTTATTATTCATTAGGTTGGGTATTTGCATGTGTTTTCCCCTATTACTATCAGTCTTTAAAATTTGCAATATTTTCTTGTCTTTCTGTTATCTTTAGTTTCTTGGATTGCACTTTCTAGCAGTTTGTCGTGTTTTGGGCTATCTCCCTGTTTTTAGTCATTTTATTCTAAAGGCATTGTCAATGTCTTGGTTTATTTTATTTATTTACTCTTTTTTGCTTCATTTTGTTTCTTTTGTTATCATCATGTTGCAGTGGTTGCTTTTTAGTCTTAATTTTTTGGTTATAAGAATGATTATCTCTTATATTTTTCAAATGATAGTATTGCATGTTAAGCTTACAGATGTGTGGCTTGAGCAGTATGTTCTCTTTACCATTCAAACATGGAGAGTTCAAAAACCCCATTTACTTGGCAGATAAGCAAGAAAGTAAATTGTAAGGAGTTAATTATTTGGGAATAATATTCAGTTGTTAATGAGGTCCACACGAAAGTTACATTTTGACATGATACATATTGTAGCAGACCTCTAAGTTTGTAGCATTAGTTCTTTGTTTTGGGTTTATCTTTTACATCTAGTTGAAAGTCTTGCTCAGTCTGTTTTCATAGTTGTCTTTTAAGTCATGACACAGACTTGGGTGAGGGAGTTAAAAACAAATCACCTTGATGAGTTTATACACTTTGTGTGCTCACATCTACTGAGTACTTTTTTTTGGTGGGGTGGGGGTTCTGTGTGTGTGAGTGACAGAGACAGAAAGATGGGTGGGTGGCTGGAAAGAGCGAAAAAGGGTGAATAAAGCATGTAAATGTGATAATAGACTCACAATAGTCAAAATCTTACATATTTTGTCTTATTTTACTCCAACAGCACGAATGGAAAAACTGTGATACAAAATTTTGTGAACTATACCAAAATATAAATTGTGTTCATCAGCCTTTTGTGATGACATTTTGTGTGTTTTTGTCTGTGATTCTGGATGAGTGTGTTATGGAAGCCATGAACAATAAAGCAATGCATGTGTACTTCAGTGCTATGCAAATCAACATTTATTCAATCCTAACTGAATTTTTGCAGGAGCACTCCTTTCGTCTATGGGAAGTTTGTACACAGTGTGGTTCTTGCAATTTATTAATGACATTGGCATCAGTATTGGAATAGTTATGTGGTAATGTGGCGCTCTGAAAATTAAGATAGCAGGAGCAGTTTGAGTAAAGTCAGCAAGGAGGCAAGTCTGGAAAGAATGCAGGAATAGCAAGTAGTTGTGTGGCATCTTCTTTAAGACATTGAACGGAAAAATAAACTCGTAATAGCAGGCCTTATAATGTTAGTAATATGTGGTTTCATTTATCAGTGATAATCATGAAACCCAAGTTTTTAAAATAGCCTAGGTATGCACACGACTTTTGAAAAGAAATATACAATATGCTCATTAAAAACCCACGAATATGGTTTGATCCGCTTCTGCAGTTTTATTCTCCGGGAGTTTGGTCACTATCGTCGATCGATGAACCTTGGAGAAGAGGGGGAGGAGACAGTCATCTTTGAGGCATTTTTGCTCGATAGGCATTAGGAAGTCGCCACCTCTTTTTGGTAAGAATGTGCAAGTGGGAGTCGCACAGACAAGACACTGGAGGAGACAACAGTTGTCAAGATGACGACGAAATGCGTCCGAGAAGTGGACAGAAGAAGCCGCGTCTGTGTTGTCCCCCATTTCCTGTTCCTGGCCGCATCTTTTGTCGCTGACCGTACTAACGAGGGCCGCTACAGGAAGCTGTGAGAGGCAGTCTCCGCCGTCTCAAGACATGGCGCAATGTCCCTCGCCCTCGTCTACGTCTTCATCAGACACCGTCGTCCCCCCCTCGACCGCGACCGCGCTATATTTAGCGCTCCTCAAGGGGGCACCGTGACGCTCAGAGGGAGGATGACCGCAGGTGCGCGGACGTCTGGAATTGGTTCGTGCGCCGAGTGATGAGTCGCTTAGGCCTTGCAGTCAGTGGTGCGTACGAAAGGAAGCTGTGCCCTTCTCTACAGACTTTCCACTCTGCCGGCTTTTTCTTTCCAGTCTCCCATTTCCAACCACCTGCGCTAGGCAGGAATAGAAGTGTGATGTTCGCAATGTTAAAATTAGGTGTGCGTGTGTGCGCGCGCGTTTGTGTGACAAGCTATAAGCAGAATCGCAGATACATAATGGAAGGACAAAAAAAATCCTCTAGAAAACGTAATTTAGAAACAATACTCATAGGAAGTACCTATAATTGAGTTGATAAAAATGTGGCTGAAATTTCATAAAGAATGGCCAGCAATGGATGATGCATTTGGTCTACACCATGATAGTAATGCGAATGTCGCATGCATCTATAATTCTCCAAAATCGTCCTAAGAAATGAATATGATCACTTTTGTATTGCGCAAGTCACGTGCTCTTTCCTGTCCAAAGTTGAATTTTAAAAAAATTGCTCTTTTTATTTTGGGCAAATAATATATAGCCTTCCGCTCTTGTCGAAGATTACGTGCAATAAACTGCTGTAGTATCTTTCCAGGACGAAGTCGTGTTACTTCCTGAATTTATTTCGGATGAAAGTGCGGCGTTAGCATCTATTCATCTATGAAACGTCCTGAGATATTTGTCGAGTTCCTTTGTGACAGCTCGTTGATTAAGAGCAGTCACGCGTGTGATTTGTGGGGCATTGATATTACATAAAAGTTATAGAAATTAGATGCTTGAACAGAGGTATCGGGAATGATCCTACTGAACACAAGGGAGTGGAGCTGAGCAGATGGAACAGAGGGAAGTGAGGCGCGGAGTTGCGTGCAGTTAGTGAACTTTGCCTTTAACGAACCGAGAGATGGATATTTTAGTTTTTTGCAATCAACTAAAATTAGGCCCTGGATCTCGTAAAGTCACGTGACTAAGTTTTTGTGTGACACATCGGTCGAATGGAGCATCGACTGCTGCTCCCACTCCTCATTCTAAATTTGTTCCAAACCATTCTTCTGGTATTATGCAAAGTTATGTATATCAAAGCACATCGGCAGGTTTCATGCATTAACAATGTCAACATGTACGTCCTTTAGACACTTAAATACACACAAAGTAATTTTAAAAACCTCAAAAGCATTTTCAAAAATGGATAAACAAAGTTATAACTGAAGTTCAAACCTTGCAGAGATGAGCTGTTTCTTATCACTCTTTCCTGACAAAGCATTTTCTCTAAAATTTAAAAGAAATCGGGCATCTCCAGTGGCCTTTGTAAATTTTATTTTTAGACACATAGATACGCCAAAACGCGCCATTTCTGACCTGGTAACACGAACAGGTTTCTAACTTTTCATTGAATCTAAGCAGTATCAGAAATATGTCTGGATATAGACAGCATCAGAAATATTTGCCATATCTCTGCCTGATTTATAGCTAGTAGTGCATTAAGATGTGTTTGCCATTTCATTATAACCTTTACAATTTCTTGATTTGTGAAAAGTCGACAGGCAAACTGGCAAACTGTGATCCTGATGAGAAGACGAAATATATTGGTGGTGGAAAGAGTTGAAGACTTTTTGCAGCCCTCAGTGTTGAAATCAACATCTGAAGTGTGAAATATCTTCGTCACTGTTATTTAACAACACTGCAGCAAGATATGGATTGTCGGTACTATGCATCATCATTTTCATCAAGCATGTGCTCACAATTTCTTCGCCTTTTTAAAAAAAAAAAAAAAAAAATTCCGCTTAAAAAGTTATCGTCAAACTCAGATCCGAGTCATTGATGTCTTCTGCTTCGTTTGGGGTTCGACCTTCGCGACCTTCATCTCTTAGACGCCATTTTTTCAGAAAGAGAAAATGAGATATGGAAAATCTATACATTTCCATTAACTGTCATCCTCTTTGCCAGTTCATTCCAAATCGCTCATGTAAAGTTATGATAGTGTTTCGACCCATTTGTACACAATACACTTATGTAAAGTATGGAAAATATATTACACACAACTCATATACGCACCATACTCAGATTAGGCTGCAGCCGTCAGTAACATCCTCACTATGTTAAAGGCCGCAGCACACGACAGCAAACACAAAAATATATGTTTATATGATTTGCATTGACTAGGGGAATCTACTCTTTAGGAACGGTAAGAGAATGGTCTGTTGCGAGCTACTTTGGGCTTCCAGGATGAGATGGAAATTGTCGGATGACAAGTACAAAACAAGAACTACCAGAAGCACGTCAACTGGTGATTAATTCAAGGACCTCCTTGTACGCTCCGCTAACCATAGGTCCGTCCCAAAATATATTAGCATGGCCGGCGTGTCTGGAAGCTGGAGACAAGCTCTGCTTTAAATTCTGTATCCACGCCACTAAATCAGCTAATGTGAATCAGCTAATTCTACGAAAAGATTGTTATGCCTGTAGGTTTGCGATGTAAAGACCTCGCCATAGTTTCTCCAGATTTTTTTTCTAAGTGAGGACAGCAGGATAATGTAATCTGGTCTTCGCGAAAAACTTCGGCTCGAAAACATGCAGTACTATGCACGATACAAATAATCTCATTCTCAGAAAGTGAAGTGTATATAGATATATAATTTATATATCCATGCATGTCCTCAGAACTCCTTCGCTCGTTCATATGCTTTTTACTGCGCTCCAGGGCTAGATATGCAGCGGCTGTTAAAGGTAATCTGAATCAAACATAATACTCCAAGTCGCTGACAGGTTAGCGCTATGCTGCCATTAGCTTGTCACAAAACTGTTTTGTGTTTTTTACTGATTTTATTTTGAGAAAAGCAAACAGACTTCTGTAGTTATTTAAGGCAGCAGCAAGCCTACTTTTTTGACGTTGAAGGAAATAAGGTCTTCGCCTATTTGTAAAATTTAGGTGAGATTTGCCATGCTTAAAGCTCTGTACTTCGTAGATAAATGTAGCATTCTATCAGACGAGGTTTTCGGGAGGAGGAGGGTTATTGTAAGGAACTCTCTCGTTTAAAAAAACGCTTTTGGGTTGGACCTAAAGTGTTGCACAAGCAACACTTAATTTTTCGCGGCAAAAGAGATTCTCTTATAAACAGGTCCAGATGTCACGGTGACGCAGGGCTGCTGCCTCTTGTTCTGATGGCCTTGTCTTATCAGGATGCAAGCCACCTGCAGATTCTTCCGGCTCTTGAGCCAGCGACGCTTGCATGAACACCTGTCCTATTTGATCAGCTTTAAGTGCGAGAAAATAAATCTCCCTTGCCCCCGCCCCGCTACAAGCATGTTATGAATTGAACTCTCCCAGGATGATCGTACAGATACAGGCCAGACGCGTAAGTAGCTTTCGGTATGAATTTGTCAGCTTTAAAAGTTTGCTAGAGAGCGTGAAGTATTTGCCAAATGAAGATTTTGGGACAAGCCTACGTCACAGATAAGGATGAAGGTTCTCCGTCCCTCCGCACGACATCCTGCTCCTCCTATGTAGTCCCTTTCTCGGAGCGAGGTGCTAGTCTGTAGGGCGTATGAAAAAAGGATCAGGCGCCCAACATAAGAGGACTGGGTTACAGGTAGATGGAGCGTGAAGCTACCATTTTTTCTTGTTACCCAGATCCCAGCCCCAAATTTTTGCGAGCGAACAGAGTTTCACGGGTGAAGGAGCAGTGAATTTCCTTACTGCCGGACATAATGGACATCAGATCTTGGCATGACGCCAAAGCCAGGCCACCACTCCAAGTCGATGTCGTGAACACTCCCCATACCTTTCCAGGTTGACGAGTGGGCTTCTGAACGGATGATGTGTATCGACTGTTCACACTAGGTTTGAGAAAAGGGCTTCGAATCTCTTGGTTACGTTCAAACTGTCTCTCTCTCTCGCACGCACACAATCTCCACTAGCAAGCGAAGCAGAACGCCATCTCAAAAAACTTAATTCAGCCCACACCTAGAACAGCATCTGATTCTCCAAGCGCTATAACTAGCTTAACCCATGAAGACAAATCAGTACATCCCACATCCAAGCATCCCCTCATCCTGTAGAAAGCAAAAGAAGCAAAGGAAGAATCTGAGGCTAAAAAAAGTTAAATCACGATTTGACATTATGCATTAAGTCTGCCTTCGTGAAACTGAAAAGTGCTCCTTTTCCACCGTTCGCGATTATATGCATGAAAGGTATAATAATCTTCAACATCCCTATTTTTCAGCATTCACATAAACCGAACTCGAACTGAGGGAGAACGGAAATCTGCGGACGGTGTTTAGTACCGACAGACACATTTGGCTAAGAACTACGAAATTTGCGACACCAGTCCGCACAAAAGACTGCTTTGCACTCGATGAAGCCAATGCTAGGCACACAAGAGGCGGCTTTGCAAAAGAGACATCAAAGCAGCCGAAGGTCTCCTAATACAAAATCAATGAAAGTGTTGTCAAGAGCTGCTTTCATGAAATCTGAGTAAGTTTCCGGTACGTCGAGTTAGTAGATCCCGTCTTTTCCCTTCCCGGGGAAAATCACTTCCGTGAATGAAAATGAAATTTAGTATGTTTCATGTTTTAAACATCTTGTTGACATTTTCTCGATAATATAATACTTAATCGGTTATCCCTATTAATATTAGGTGCTACGTGGTCTTGGCTACGAGACAATGTTACTTCCTGTGGAGGTAAAACGCAGCAGTTAATTTACATATTTAATCGGATCAATAATAATTTTATTAACTTTTAATAAAAGATTTAAATCTTAACCCTGATGATACTTCTGGGCTTAGTGTAAATGGGGAAATGAGATATACACCCCAAAAGAATTAAATATAATGGGCTGTACTTGAAGATATTAATCTTACTTCTCTTCACCTGCTGGGGAACTTGTATAAGAACTTATCTAATGAGTATTGATTGTGGTGCGTGTAACGATACTTTCATTTGTGCATTGTATACAAGTGTAGAAGAATGAAAAGAGATTGAAAAAGAGGTTACATATCTGTATGCTGTTGTTTTTTTCGCTATATTTGTGTTTGCTATTGTTATTTTTGTTGTTGTAATATATTGTAAACTAAAAAAAAAATTTATCTTTCAAAAGTTCTCTGTGAAAATACACTGGCATAGGTAAGCAACTAAGGGAATAAAATAATAAAGTGAAAGAAATGGAAGCGCTTTACTCCACTATCAAAGGTTAGTTTAAAGCGCTTGACAAAAAATATAAACATACAGACAAAAATAATAATAAAGGTTTCAAAACAGAGTTTATTGTGTTCTCATGTTGAGAAGATGAATACCATCATAAATACAGTCACTACAGTTCAGTAGCACTTTGACTACCTTATTTTGACTTTGCATCTGTGATTTGCAGTGTCAGTGGTAACAGTAGTGGTGGTGGCAGCAACAACATATATCACTGTTCAGTTTTTGGCGCACACATGACTGTCACGGAGGCGACATCAACACAATGGCAGCGAAGAAGCAGAAGGCAGGATCATAAACAATAGTTCACGCTTGTTGACTCGCACAGATCTAGAATCTGAAGCAGCGGGGTAAAATTATTGCGAGGAAAATGGACGATAGAGAAGAAATCGTTGAACACTGTTCGGGGAGTGAAGAATTAATCCTTGGCACGAAAACCAGAAATGGAGTTGACGCATATATGGTGTTTGAGACCGTAAGACGACGAAAAAGACAACAATTGAACACAGACAGTCTAGAACAGCGGCAGGAGAACGCCGCCAAAAACACAGATCAACAGATTTCATCAGAAACCAAACACGAAAAAACTCAAGGGCACTTAAAAAAGAAGGAAAAGAATAGCACAGACCTGTATAAATGGACAATTGACTGTCGCGACTAATGCTTTGCTTCTTGCGAAGCTATCCGCTGTTAGTCTCGGAAAACATGAAAGAAACCAGACCGCAACGAGACTTTTAATTATAGCAGTATATATAATTACCGTAATGTCATTGCTTTGTCACACTAATAACAAAACTCTTGACTGTTTAGAACACAGTTATTTGCTTCATTAGTCGGAAATCGTACTTATGGAATGATAAATTGTACGAAACTCAAATGTAGATCTAAGATCACTGGTGCGCATGCATCACCTTAGTCTGTAGCTCGTATACAATATGTATTGGTAACTTGGCTTGCTTTGTATATCTTATTTTGCTCATAGTGAGCAAAAAATGAGATCATTAACTTTTTTATGCATTTCTTTTCGAAGTTCCTTGAGCAAATGTAGGCTCTCAATGGATTGCAGCTTTTGTCTGAACGGCCTATACTATAGCATGAATGAGCACTGCTCGCCACTCGTCTTGCTTTTTCGATCGAAATACGCGGAAGCGGGAAAAAAACCCCGAAACATTTGTCTCTTGCACCGTGGCATCCTACCACGCAGCAGTTTGAACCACCTCATGATTGTTAATGTATTGTTGTTAATCTCGCCGACTCTGCTGAGATAGTGAGCATCGTTTACCTGAAGCTTCGTAGTGACTAATCTTGTTCTTGTAGTTAACTAAAAAAAATCGTCTGCAATCAGTCCAGTAATACAAGTCCGTCAAGCCGGCAAGGCGAAGGGGCATCGCTCTCATTCTATATCACTGTAAAGCAGCTAGCCCTGTAAACAGATGTCCACAGGCAGAGAAAGAACAGCGTGCTCGAGACGAGATCTGAACTCGGACAGCCAACTCTCAAAATATTGGTGAGAGGCTCTAACCGCTGCGCCACCGGTAAGCCCAAGAAAAAAATGAAGGAGCAAACAGACTACTTTTAAATCATTGATATAAACCTCTGTTGTTTTTTAAGAACTTATCAATGTCTTTAGAAATTCTAAAATAAAAACACTAGTTCCAAAACAAAAAAAGCTCTAAACTACTCCCCAGGTAGGTTTTATGATTCCTATATAAAGGCATCCTAATCTTATTTTACTTGCAACAGAAGCATCGTCCGTGCGGATGGTGCATAAGCAAAAGAGTGGATGACTCTCTTGAACAAGATTAACCAACAATTTCTTTCGAACATTTCTCAGTCACTGACCTCATGTGACGGCAATAGCTATGCCTGAGCAGAGCTGTTCCGCAAAAAGTGAGATTCCGCGTGAAATTAAAGAGATGAAGTAGAGATTAGACGACTTCCGCTGAGATGCTCGGAGACATGAAGCGTATGAACGCTGCAAGTTAAATACACTTTAGGAGAGAGGCGAAATAATGATGATGATGATGATGATGATGATGATGATGATGATATGATGATGATGATGACGACGACGACAATGATGATCTAATAATATCAGATTCATGGGAAGAGATTACTAAGGGGTACAGTCGGTAGGTTTAAAAATACACTGTAGTTGAGGGAAAACTGATATCTCTGGGTAAGAATCAAGCAATAATTAAGGTGACAACGTCTAGAAAAGTGCCGCCTACACGTTTAGTATTTTTTAAATTCATAGAAATTGCCGGGAGGCCAGATAATTTAAAAGTCACATTTCTCTCTTTATATAGATGTGAGTGAGAGAGAGAATTAAGCAGAATCTTAAATTTGTCTTTTAATATCTCGAACACAAATGAGCTTAATAAGAGCCTTCGATTGTATGTATCATTTACATTTGAATCGCTACACTGACTCTGACTGCTTTTTTGGCCACACATCCCCAAGCAAACAAGAAAAACTTGTTTACCCTTAATGCCATCGCTACAGCCAGCGGCGCTTTCTCTTGCACTTGGTAATTGGGTATTTGCTTTTCAGTCGTGCTATCTCTCTTTGCTCTGTCCCCATCTCTCTCTCTCACACACTCTCACAGAAAACTGAGACTGTAACAGTTTGAATCACAGCTATGTTGAACCCATTTTTACGATAGTCTATCCTGTATGCCAAAACTCACATGCACTGATTCACTGAACATCGAATATGTTTAACACGAAGGGCTTTAAAGTCAAACGCAAATAGGACGAAATATATCTGATGGTAGAAATGAAGACTAACATTATTTTCTGAATGACAATAAGATAACAAACGACTCAAAAGCTACTACGTTAATAATCAGTTTAAATGAACAATATAATGTCTATAATTAAAATAAATAACGATATTGGAAATCTCTCTCTCTCTCTCTCTCTCTCTCTCTCTCTCCGATTTGCCTAAAAACTTTCCCGTCTTATTTCGCTCTCTTCCATTTTCCTTCCCCCGCACAAGCAAACTGTCCATTATGGAGACCTCAACAGTTTGCCACAGCTTGGCAGGAATGAGAGCTGACACTAGCCTGAGGAGCAGTCGTTTTTCCACTTTATTCGTGGCAGATCGCCGTTGGATCAGCCCTTGCATCCATTTTGTCGGGAAAGTTGCAGTAGATTGTCGTTAATTAAAGAACGAGAGCTATTATCCAACTATTATCTGAAATCCGAACCGCAGAGGTGGTCTGGCAGGTGTAGTTTGATGCCAATCGAATGATGCCCTCCGGAAGACTTGGATTTAAACAGGGCCACTTCCACCGAGGATCAGATGTGGCGCCATCTATACTGGTGCCAGCAATAGAAGATGTTATTGCAGAGGGAAAAAAAATAGTATTCTGGTACTACCTAACATTATAGCTTGTTTAATAAGATAAGGTACCGACTGGAAATGCTAGGGCAAGGCAAAACGTGACTGTTACGATAGGTGTCTGGGAGATCAAAGTCAAATACAGTTTTTTCACAACAGTTTTATAGCTCATCTGTCACAGTTTTATAGCTCGGGACGTCTGCGTTTACAAAGTACATGGCTTATGTTTAGTCATAATAAGCGCCATGAAGACTGGATGATGGGAATGTAACACCGGGGTCAGCAAATAGTAAGGCTGTCATGGTGAGGAAGGCTAGTCTTGTGAAGCAGGTACCGAATCGAGAGAGATAATGTAGCTAAGGAACACAAGACCTATGGTCGTCCCTGTCCGTCTTGGTGACAAGAGACCAACAATTGCGTTCATGAAATAGAAACACGAAGGCAAATGTTAGCTTTGAACCATTCTGAGAACTCGTTTCGTAAGATTAGTTGTTTTAACCTGCTTAGTATTATTTAAAACATTATTTCAGGATCTCTGCGTGAAGATTTATTTTGTCAGCCACAAAATACCGCTTAAAATATTTATTTATTAGATAAATCTAAAAAGAAAATTAAACAAGTCCTAAAGGAAAACTAATACATACTTACAAACCAGTACTTTCTTAGAAAGCTGCAAATGATGATTTCAGAATGGTTTTCGTGCAAGAAATAATTTAGTATCCAAAGGACTTTAATGCTGTATATTCGAGACATCATCCATCATTCAACAGCATTCGTCTTCTTTGAATTCACTATAGTTATATCAACTACCATAGTGAAAATTGTTACAGGAATAATTATATTAGTTATGGAAATAAAAGGCGAACTTTAAATTATTTCCCACATTTATTAGACACAGAGCTTTAAGCTGATCACAGTAGTAAAATTTAATGACTTGCGTTTACAACGTCTACGACTGAATATAATCATCTTCTGTCTACAAGCAGTTGAACAATTGAAATTTGAAAGCAAGACGTTGTCTAGTGACAGTTATCAGAGTTGTATATTAAATTTTCAAAAATTAGAACAGAATAATAAATTCAAATTTTAATATTCTTTCAATGAATAATTTTTTTAGATGAAATACGAAAGCACGTACTTGTTACACTTTGAATATTAGCTTTACACTGCATCGCTAGCTGTACATAGTAAACACCACATTTCGATTCCAACTTTCAAGAAGTAAGTGTTCAGTCAGCAAAGTAGAGTGGTTCTAGATTTCCCTTTTGTTTGTTTTGTCCAAGCTTCAGACTCCAAACGAGGGTAATTTGTGCAGGCATTCTGTCTACTGATTCACTGAGCAAGATCAGTAAAGTTCGATCAGAAAGTCATTCCTTTCTGTCTAGTTTTAGCCTAGGGGAGAGAACGACTTCAAATATCATGTTGTTGTCTTTGGTCTTGCTACGATGACTAGATACAAATCTCTTACTTCTGTTGCTTTAATCAGAAAGTGACAAACGAACTATATATGGTGCTGGTGAGAAGGAAGGTCTATCACTGCTCGACACATATGAGAGACAAGCAAATGTCTCTACTGACGAGTGTGAAGGTGATCTCATCTTTTTAACTGTCAGCGACCTCACGACTTTCACCAGCTACACACTGTTATGGGTCCCTTGGTACTGTGGCTATAACCATGGCAACGGAAACACCTCTTTAGTTCCTTAGACAACAACAGCTCCAAAGAATATCCCATGAGACCCTTTATCAACCATTTAGCTCAGAGACCGTTCCTGCTGGAATCGCCGAGGGTTTTGTGTAAGCAGTGAAAGGAGCCTGTAAACTGTCCTTTTATAGACTTTTCTTAAAGGCCGAAGTTTTCCTATCTGAAGGAATTGAGTGGTATCGCCCGTGCGAGAGAAGGTAGGAGTACAGGTAGGAGTACACGCGGTGCGGACTGCCAGCGGCCAGTCGTCTTCAATTACAACCCGGACAAAAGGCGGGTGGACATCACAGGCACCGCCGAGTAGCTTGGCCATAACACCCGACCATTGTACTTGCCGTAGGGTCTGAGCGCTGAGGCGAAACGACTTCTATCTGACCCTACTGTCAGAGGCGGGGATATCAATAGTCGGCTTGCCAAGTTTTGAGTGCGACGTGCATATACACTAGTGTTCACACTGTAGTATTATTATTTTATTTTCCGGTTGCTATGTACACATTGTTTCTTACACTCTCCATCTGGAAAATGACAG
The DNA here is from genome assembly GCF_003073045.1 of Pomacea canaliculata. Classification (NCBI taxonomy): domain Eukaryota; kingdom Metazoa; phylum Mollusca; class Gastropoda; order Architaenioglossa; family Ampullariidae; genus Pomacea; species Pomacea canaliculata. The sequence goes on along the minus strand of NC_037592.1, from coordinate 15,077,619 downwards.
TCGTGTCCATCTCATGAGTTCCACGTCCTTTCTACTACACCATTTTCTTACCACACTCTGCACTTACGTGTATACACCGCTGTTAGTTTGGCTCTGGTGTGCATGGTTTGTTTCCTTTTGGAAAACCCAACGAGTAAGAGAGTGGGAAAAGAGCAACAATAACAACAAAATGTAGTTTGCAACTGAAATTCATTTAATTAATTTGCACAGTTGCAAACACCTCCTCCCTTCATCTCATGATTTACGTAACATGACAAGGAATTCAACATTTCTTATTGGCAGGTGAAGTACAGGTATGCAAACAAAATTAGTGGCTGGAGGCACTGTCATACAGATTGATACATAACAAACAAAATCACCAGATTAACAATTGAAACACCAAATTTAACACTACTGCTGATGATTCTACAATTGATATCACAGAATAACAAACATGTAAAGTGCACAAGATAAAAATCCGTTATAACATGCGAGTGGGCCTTGCCGTTTTAGACTGGAATGAATATGTCTATATAGACAATACTTTTATCGGTGTGGAGCTGTACCGTGGTAACAACAATTCAGTTTGAAAATACAAACATTGATGGTAAATTATTATCTCATTAATGAATGATGGTTGAAATTTGTTATTTAAATTATATTATTAATTTCCAAATCTTCATCCGAACTACTGTCTGTTTCAATTAACATATTTTTCCTCATGTTCGGAATCAAATTTGTATTGTTTCAACGACACATCTCCAGATATCTCTACTAAATTATAAGTTTTCTTTTTTAAAGTGCGTTGTCCAAGCTGTCTCCGATTGTGCTGTACACTTGCTTTGTTGTAATTTGAAGTAGAGTCTCTATCAACATGTTCATTCCAGTCTAAAACAGCGAGACCCATGCGCATGTCATAGTGCATCGGGCTTTTTTATATGAACACGCTTAGGCAGATACATCAGACATATATTATTAAAACTTCAACATAAAATGTGTCCCTAGACATCACGTAGTCCTCAGGATGTTTATACAAAACATGGCCGTGTAGAAAGTCGCTCAGCAGCTTGACAGCAGCAGGATCAGTCAGCACTATTAGAGATGGTATATAGAGCGATTGCCTGCAAGGTGAGGCTTGGTTACACTTGTCGTGGATGTTTTGGAAATGTGTAATACATCCATCCAACAAGTGCCTAAGTCTCACAGGGTCGCCATCGCAATGATCTATACACCAGTACACATGATCTCTGACCGCTGCTGTCTTGTCGCTAGCTGAGGATGCCACGTCTTGCCGATGTTGACTTTACTGCCTTGCGCCAGTTTTTTCATCCCAGCTTTGATACTCTTAGCGACGTGCCACCTCTCGTTGATGTTTCTAACACCTTTATTTTTTACTAACTTATTTATTGTCACGTTACGATCGTGAACGTGTTCTTGAATTCTAACACCTGACTCATTCATACTTGCATACATCCTCTCACATCCCACTGCCTCGTGCCGCTGGGTGCACACGTCGTCCTCTTTGGTGATATGCTGGAGGTTTACAACCTTGTGAGTCGACAGTCCTAAAGTAACATGATCAGTGTGATACGAATTTTTCCGACAAGCGTGCCGTGCATCTGTCATCACACTGATCCCGTCGGCCACAGGAGACTGTTCTGCTGCAAGTGCAGCTGCGACGGACTGGCGCTTCAAGACGTCAACGACTGCAGAAAACCGTGGCAGCCGTTTTCTCAAAAATGTATCGTTCACATGTCCCAAATTAGCAAAATTAGAAAATTTTTTATATTGAATGGGGATGATCCCCGACGTAATGTACGCAAGGTACATTCTTTCGTTAGCAAAATAACTGTCACCTAGTGTGCATGAACTTGATCAATAATATCCTTCACCTTGTCGTGCTCACCAACAAACAAACATGGAATTGCTGAAGATGTTTTTTCTTGCATGGGTACATTATTGATTCCACTATCTTGACTGCAGGGAAACTGAGGACTTTCACCGTTCAAGAAATGATCCAGTAGAAAAGACACAAAAGCAGACGGGGATTTACTGCCCGATTTTTTTCGTCCAAGTTCAAACTTATCATTAAATATATTTCTTGCTTCTTCATCTTTGAAACACAAGCGTATATCTTTTGTTATGGATTTATATTCGTAGGTTTTAACAGTGCCGTCCGTCAAAGTTTTCTTGCAACGTTTCTTCAGTGGCGTTGGGTTTTTCTCCATTGTAGACCGGTCACACTGTTTGGTAAATCCAAAGTAATCCAAGATTCTGTAAAATATGTTAAAAATAGTCTTTGAACTAAGTTATTTTTACCAGTGGGCCGGAAGTTTCTTCACGTAGAAATCAGCGTCGACTCTTGTGACCAGAGCAACTTTTCCCCACTAAGTTGCCAGGAGTTGTTCGTAGTTCACAAGGAGAAGTCAGTCTTCTTTTACGCTCAAGTTCGTCTGAGTGGGCTTTGACCACGAGGAAGCAAAGTTTTGAGCTTCGAATTCAAAAAGTTAGAACACTGTACCCAAACCCAGATGGAGTGCCGTATGTCGGTCATCAATGGGAATAAAAAAAAAACTAAACGAGAGGAATAAAAACTAAGTTTAAAAATTCCATTGCCTTTTTGTTTGTGTTATTTGGGTTGTTTGCCTTTGTCTCCTTTCCTGTCCTCTCTCTCACAAGGGAGAACACACAAACAAAACCAGGGGTGCTAAACTGGTCCTAACCATTTTGATTATACAAGTCTTATCCAAGTCCAGTTCTCGGTTTTGTGGACTCAGGAAGACGCAAGCACCGATGACCTCCACAATGGTCGGGTTAGATAAGAAGAGAAAAGATCGTGGGGGCACTATGTTGCAGTCGTGAATTGTTGGCCATTTGTAAAAGTTCGAACATTGCACTCAAACCGAGGTGTACTTTAGGTCAGTCATCAGGAGGAATGAACTGAAAGTATTAAATATTATTATCCCCTCTTATGAGTAAAGAAAGATGTAAGGAAAGACAGTATGTTCAGATAGAAGCCGTTTCGCCTCACTTTGTCTGGTAGGACAACCCTAACCCTGACAGTATGTTCAGTTGCAACCCGTTTCACTTCAGCTTTCTCACCGCCAACACCAAGTACTCAGCTGAGAAAGACGGTTTATCGCTTGCGATCTCCACTTTGCCTCGGGGCCAGGGTAGCAATTAGGGAAGACTGACCGCCGGTACTGACCCCGTGTACTCCTACCTTCCCTCGCACGGGCGAAACCATTTGAAAACACGCCCATTTCGACTTCGGCCTTTAAATGGAATGTATAGCACCTTGAGTCTGGCAGATGAGGGAGAAACTATACAAATGAATCATCACTTCAACTTAACACATCGCGAAACTGAGGCCATGGATCCTGATCACTTAAAAACACCTGTTGCAGCCCACTTTCATGTTGAGAAAACTACACCGATTGCATACATTTCAATATGTATCAAAGTTGAAACTGTCAGACACTTCTTGTAATTAATTGTGCATCGGTACAATACTGATTCAATAGCATCCACTGGGAATTTCAAGAGAGGTTGACTTGTTGTAGAACAAGTCGAGGAAGTCTTACAAACAGCTGACCAGGAGAAGACTTCACACCTCTGTGTCCACACAATCGAAACTTTGGAGACCTTAGGGCTCGGGGTTAGGGTTTAGTTGGTAGTTAACCACTCCTTAGCTGGCGGTCCTTGTACGCAAGACTTCAAATCTTTTCTCAAACCGAGAGCTGATGTTGAGTACTTAGCAAGTAATTTCTAAATCAAAAACGGTCGTGTCTAAAAACATTCAGACGGCCTTTAGGGACCGTTGCGTCCCTTTTCAGCTGTCACGCGGCGCCGGTTTCCCGTTATTTGTCTTTCTTTTTTTTTCTTTCCCTTCATGTTCTCTCCAAATTTTCTCTTTCTTTCTCGGTTTCACTTTTCGTGTTATTTTTCCTTCGTTTTCTTTTTCTTCATTTTCTCCACCTTTTTCTTTCTTTCTTTCTTTCTTTCTTTCTTTCTTTCTTTCTTTCTTTCTTTCTTTCTTTGAAGCTAAGATGTTTAGAAGTTAAGAATGATGAAGTTGGAGTTTGTCGGCACGTTTAACGATACTGATCAGTGAATATTCAAACATCTAGAACACTTACACAAAACGATTGGTATATGAAGAAGTAGACAGAGATTCATATACGTCCCCGTTGGTAGGAGAAAGTTCAAATGCAGTCCACCACACAGAAAGTTTTTATGGGAGGAGTGGTTGAAGGAAAGGTTTCTCAAGGCTAATCCTAATCATATCCTTATCATTTCAGGTCAGGCTGAGACCAGCTCAGTGTTCTTGGGATTGGTTTCATGTGAGGTCTTGAAAATCAGTCTTAGGTCTGAAGTGCAGGTCCACTTTGCTAAGTGTGGTTTAATTGTCTGCTTGATACTTGATACCGGCAACTTAAGACTCATTTTCGAGACTTCTCATGCACACACACACACACATACACACATACACACACATATATTTTGGAAGTTAAGCTGAAAAACTTAACGTGTAATCCAACTTTAAAATACGAATGTATGTGTGTACAGATGTACGAACCAACCCCTGAAGTAGCAAAGCTTTAATTTCATAATCTTAAATAATATATATAACAAAGTGTTTCTTGAGAAGTAATAAAAAAAGTAGAACAACGGGACAAGACAAAAGTGTCATGTCAAAATTGAAAAAAAAATCATATAAGGTAGAAAACAGATGGCACCACAATATCCATGTTGCTGACGTCCACAAAACCCACAAAAATTGCACAAATATATTTGCTGCATGTCTGCGGCTTTCCTCCACTGACATAGCACTTGTTGCACATGTGGACTTCGGCCATTGTCTCGTTCGATACATTAGGTCTCACGTCTCACCCTACTTTTGTTTCACATTGATCCGGAAAGTGTCTAGCACCCTCTCTCTCCTTTGAATGCCAAGCTGTCCAAGACTGTCGCAAGATGCTCGTGATGATACCTTGCCCACGTGATTTTGCTGCTTCCTGTTCAGATTACAATTCTTGGAGCGTGGGACTAACGATCACGTGTTCCCTTGTATTAATTGAATACACACACATATATAAACCTATCGCATAAAATGTGTGTGCATATATATATATAAGTCGACTGTATAGAATTCATATTTTGCGTTTTTGAGATAATACATTTACACTTATATTTCATATTTTCCTACTGAAACAAAAACACGATACGATATTTTCTTCAAAAGGACAAAATTTGTATCTACAAGTAGAATACCTTTTGGTTGTTGGACGAATGAATGAGTGAATATCCCTGACAATATTTGACTTGATTGCTTTTTACATGTCCCTACCCCTACATGAGTGCTTTGATGAAGAAATAACATGCATAGTTAGGTGAGTGATAGCGGGGGTGAAAGTTGAACGGATGCGTGTGCAAAATTTATTACTTCAGCGAATCAATGAACGTTTTTTGCATTGGCTGTATTACATGTTCTTCTTTTTAAAAATACTTTTGTCCACAAAAACAAAACAAAAACAAAAACAACGACAAAAACAGAAAAAAAACCCAAAACAGAACAAAAATTCAAAATTCAAAGTTGAAGCTGCCTCTCGCTTTCTGTCTCGCTGGCTCCTTGTGTAAAAGAAACTGCACAGCATCTCTGTCAGTCAAACATTCCCAGAAGGGATGCGGCCGCTAAGGCTGAAAGGACTGAGACATTTAACTGAAACGAACACATCGCTCCTTCTCAGGACTACATTTCTGGAAGTAGAACTGGTCCCAAACGAAATTAGCAACAGGGCCCTCGGACAAAGACTGAACGCACTGGCAGAGGAGCTCGTGCAGGTTTTGGTACAGAAAGAGGGAAAAAATGCAACGTGATTGGACTCGAGAGAATTACATCAAGCTTCGGTGTCACCGTCTGAAAAATGTCTGCCGCGGTGTGCAGGCGATATGATACAAAAATTTCGTAGGCAACTGTTCAAAAATCTTGCTGCTGAACTAAAACGATTTTCTTTGCAAGTCAATTGAGAGAGGAAGAATAAAGTAACAGAATCCGTTATTTTCTTCCAGACAGTTGTGTGAAAAAAAATGAATAAATTATAAAAAATCTTTTTATTGCCTGTTCCAGGGTTTTTTTCTTATCTGATATTTTTAATAACTATGTTAGTATCCTGTATTCTGGAACTTCTGAATATTCTCGACGGTTTTATGGAGTCTCAAACAGTGAATATCTTAAAGGTCAGTTTGCAAGTCAAAGGACTGCTGGACATCCTCTCGGAGGCAGATTTGTCTTTCATTTGCGGCTTTTACATCCTCTCTTGTAAGACGTCCCTAGACGTACATGGACTTCAGACTTGCTCTAACACGTCCTAACAGGCGGTACGTTTCGCTGACACAGCCCCTTTAACTTTCTCCCCCCGGTTTTTGTGTGGTGAGTGAAAAGATTTCGCAAATGTTGAGTTAACGAAAAAAAAAAGTTAAGGTCTGCCTTTTCGTTGTTGTGTTACAAAAAGTTGAGACCTGCACAATATTTTTTATATGCGTTCTTCGGAGGGCAAGCAGAAATTCAATTTTAGTATTTAAAATTTTTTTTCTCTCTCTGGAATCTTTGAAGTTTCAACATTGCGTTTTATTAAAGAAAAGTTCTTAAAACAGTTCACCGCTTCAGTGATTTTATGTTAAAGCATAATTTTCGGAGATTTGCTGAAATAAAGGATCTTACGAAAAACGTATTCAAGTTATTCAACGATTTTTTTTTAATATTTAGAAGTTAGCTGTTAGCGATAGGAATTTGAGAATGTAAATGAACAATGTGTGGATTTTTTTTCACAATCTTGAATTGCCTCTCTTATCTCTTCACACACATACATCAAGGTCCGGAATAGAAACAGATATGGGAGCGGAGGCGGTGACCAGGTACCAAGAGGAAGAAAAGCCATGGTTGTCGTGAGGTACACAGACGCTGAAAGATGCTTGTTGCCTGGTCCTCTTTCAACCTGGTTCGGTTAATGAGAGAATGAGATGATAACTTTAAGTTTAAGGACTTTATTACTGGTCTCATAAATGAATAAAGAAAAGAAGGAAAACCTTCTTTGGATTGCATGGAGAATCATGAATACCTACTTGTGGAAACCTGATCCAACTTCTTCGTCAGTCGTCAAAATAGTTCCAACTGGTCATCAATCAGGTGCTGGTTGCCTCCGTCCCATGGTGCCCAAAGCACGAAGCAAGGCGGTCTATTTTTCTGTAGTTTTCGTTGTTGTGGTTAAAAAAGACTGAAGACTTTTCCCCCGCAATTCTCTACTTATGTGATTGTGACTGCGCCATGTGCATTGTACGTAGCCTGTGTGTGAAGGAGGGTGTGCATCTTTTTGAGTCTTAAAGAGGTTGAGGAATGGAGACGGGAGAGAAATATGTATCTGCCTTCACCTGAGGCAAAAATGGGGCTATATATTTAAGATTCGTCGATAAACAGTTAGGCTTTTTTTTAATGAACAGCCTGGAGAAAAGGATGGAAAATAAACTTTTGCTGATTTTTTTTTTCAACTGTTCAAACGCGAACGATGAACTAGTCCCTAGGCACAAGTCTTTTCTTACTGCTACAGAATAGTCTTTAGTCACTGACACCTCATCTGAATATATGTTCCTGTCCTCGGCAACGTACGGTGACAATGTACGACAACAATTTAAAAAAAAAAAAAAAAGAAAACCAGACAGGGGATGTACATGGCTGACGTTCACGGCTGACTTGCTATGGCCAGGTACTTTTTTCATGTCGGGACCGCCTCCTCTGTAGATGTCGCTGCTGTCGTTTCAATCGGAGTGAGAGGCAAACGAGGCAACTTCAAGGACAAGAATAACCCTCATCACCGCTAGGTGGCGATCCAGCACGGGGGATGGGAGGAGAGGAGCCAAACAGAGAGAAAGTGGTGGGAGGAACTGGCGGGAGGAGGTCTTAATGAGACGTAGGAGAGCTCCCCCCCCCCAACCCTGTGAGGGCTGCCACAGAATTGTGGTGATAAATATTCCTGGCCAGGCGGTCTGTCCGTCACTTGCAGGCCGGGGCCACTGCTGTGACAGAAGTCAGCTCTGGGACGTCTCACCACTTCGCCACTCCTGGGCTGCCTGGACTTCTGTACAGACCACTCTAATCCGTTTAGCACAACAAATCACACCAGAGACAGCAAGATGAACAGTAAGTGGCTTTTTCGCATTTTGTATTCTGTTTAAAATAAAAAGGTCGTTCACTTAGCAGAATGCAACCAAATGGCGTTAAATGTTTCTCAACGAATGAAAAGACAGAATGAAGTGCATAACAAATAATACAAGCAAGCGCGAAGAGTGAAATGAGATCGTAAAAGCAGGATGAAGGATGAGGAGGAGGCAAAGAAAAATTCAGAAGAGAGAAAAACTAGGTTTTGAACTGAAAAGTGATCCAACTGATACGTTTTCACAAAGCGACGCGCGATGACACACTGAATGGCTATTTCGTTTGAATTAGTCTATACTTTGTTTAAAATTTGAGAAGGGAGAGCTAGAATGTTAGAGAAGAGAGAAAGAGCAAAAAGCAAAAACAGAAAGAAGAGACACATAAGTGAAGAGAGGATGATAGATTAAGAAAGAAAAAAGCATCATCTTATACGCTGAAACCATACACACATGGAGAAATCGTTCAAACTTGTACAAAGAGGCAAGAGGGAAGTTTGTAATGGTGCCTTACAGTTACTTTAAATACATTAAAATGTTTGTAATGGTGTGTTGTACTTGCTTTAAATAAATTACTTTTTAATTTTTTGATTAAAAAATTATTTTCTTTCCTGTCTACCCAGTTCTGTCCAGCATAATGCAGCTAAATAGATACCTAAATAGAAAACATACCAGAGGACGAGAAATAATAGTGACATCTACATAAATTAGAAAAGAATCGCCAGTAAAATTTAAACGGAGAAAATAAATCCACATGGTTTAGTGTACAGAAGACTGAAGTAAATATTCAAACAATAGTTTTCCTACATGCTTAGGTCACCATACAGAAATGGACAATGTAATATATAGTCATTATTATAGTAAATATTTCGGAATAAATGATTTTTGAAAACAATATGTTGCGTGAGTGACTAGCAATATTTTTACAAATATAGTCGTGGAGAACTGTGGAAAGGTTAAATATCCCGATGCCAGCAGAGAGAAAGGCAACACCAATAATGGTGATTTCTGCTTTATATGAGCGGAAATGATTTCTATGTTTTTAGTCATAATCTGTTTCTGTGATGAGTGCTTCTTGTGACAAACCCATTTACCACCTGTGAACAACTTGTTTACCTTTCCATTTAAACCAATCACCGGTTAGAATATCCAGTCTCCTGCGGTTTTGTCACAGGAAATTACCTCCCGTTCTCAGCACGAGAAGCGTTCATTATTTGTCAGTTTGGTGATTAAGATCCAGAGTGTCAGAAAAAAGAGCAATTGTACTATATTGTGAATATATTCTGATTAGAAGCCTAAATGCAGTAATGCATAGAAGTATAAATACTGGTATGTGTCTCTTAATTGTATGTGATCACGCTTACTATTACTGTTTGCATTAGCTTAGGAAGATGCTCGGTTTTGTAATGGAGAGGTGCTTGTACTTAATTAAGACTTATGTATCTATATAGCGGCTAACAAACAATGCACAACGTAGAGATAACATTTATTTTCAGGTTTTCCCTTACCGAGCGCCACCCAGATCTTCTGTTTTCTATCCATTCTACTACTCATCTCGACTCGAGCAGTTACATCAGTAAGAAGTTTCTCCCTTTCTTACTCACTTATTCCTTGTATGAATGTTTGTGTGAGTGCGTGCGCGCGTGAGAGCGTGCATGTGTACGTGCGTGTGTGAATGTTGCTGAATGAGTGTCGTCGTCATCGTCTCCCGCCTATTTTCATCAGCCTTAAAAATAAGCTATTGAGAGCGTGGACCACATCTTCAGCAATGTTTCTGCACACTAGCTGAGCTTAGTTTAGCTTACCTTAGCTTAGTTTAGCTTACCTTAGCTTAGTTTAGCTGATTCATGATCAACGGTCAAGAACGAGATTTTAACAGCTACTTAAAAAAAAAAAAATTAGCATCAGCGAATCGCCTGCAATTCTTTCAACAGAAGCTCAGAGAGAGAGAGGGGCGAATATAATGCCGGTCCTCCCTTCTTACACCCTGAACATTTTTCTTTTTAAAGGAAAGGCTCACGTGCAAGGCACGTGCACGATACTTGCCAGCAGCTAAAGTAATCCACGTTTCATAAAGTCTTACAGAAATGGAATTGTGTGCTGAAATGAAACAAACTTTAACCCGTTCTAGAATTATGCAAATGTTATTAAATTGCCTTAAAAGTCGAACTTTCTCAGGTTAAAAAAACCCCTAGTCTTCATTGAGGTCTGGATCATTGCTAGAGGGTTGTCATTCCTTTTTTTTTTTTTACATCGCAAGTTAATATGAATTTGTTGAAATCGAACGCAAGGTCGAGATAACACATTATTTCTTTAACCTTATAATCTTAATACAGACCTGTTAGTCTTCCAAGCAACATTGGTCTAAATTTTTTAATTGAATGTGCATTACTGTATAAACCTTGACATTTTAATGCAATCTTTACGAAATACCAGCGAGCTGACATGTTTTTGTTTGTTTGTTTGTTTGTTTGTTTGTTTTTTTGTTTGTTTTTTTTTGTTGTTTTTTTTAAATTTAGAGTCGTTTCATATGTACAAGAAGAAAGACAATCTGAAAAGCAACTTTTTAAGAGAAATTCAAGAAGTCTTTTCACACTTTTTTGAAAAAGTTAAGAGATTTAAAAACTATCTGTATCTTTAAAGATCATGCCTATCTCATTTTATTTCTTTTCTTTATGATTCATGAAGCTACGTTCAAATCATGATTAAAAAATGGTTGGAAATACTGTCTTAGTTATGATCTAGTATCCACTAATTTGTTGTTTCTCTTGTCCACTAAACGCTTGTAGAATCAGCGTGGTTGTGTCCGACTTTTTGTAAACATCTGTGTTGTTGTACCATTAAAGACATGTACCCTCATCCTTCTTTTGTTCAGAGTACGTCACCCACAAGCCGACAACAAGGTAAGAAGACAGCTCTCGTCCTTATCTTTTTTTCTCTATCTCTTCATTTTCTTTTTCTTTCTTTCCTTTATTCTTGCTACAGTATTTTCCACACACACGCGCATGCAAGCAAGCGTTCAGCCACAGACATTCTGGAAAACCCATCTAAGAATCTATGCGTTAAATAATGATATAAAAAATGTTTAATGTTTTTCAAATGCATGAAACTCGGACGCCTCGTGATACGTGTTATGTAAACTTAAAAATAATCGTCTCCATCCCCACCCCACAATAAAAAAACGGGGGAAGGGAGGGTGAGGAGCCGCTGCATTAAAAACCAGAAAGTAATTTTAAAAAGATGAGCAGCATCCAGCTTGGTTACAAAAAAGATGAAAATGTACCTGACCCGGCGAATTGGTTAGTGATTTTGCTGTAGGAAAATGTGGGCCAGTATTACGGAATGTAATCTAGAAGTGATATTTTATCCTCCAACGTCGCCGTGATGCATGACGGGATGGCGATATGATTGCAGTTATTTTCGCTGTGCGTTGCATTACTTTCCGGAGACGCCATTAATTGTACATTTGTATTCCCTGGTCTCTTCCCCACCCTCCGACACCAGCAACACCCCATATTCCTCTAAGTGTTGTTTTTTTGTTGAGGGGAATGGGCAAAGATGTGTTTTTTGAAGCGTTCCACTTGAAATAAGTTCGTTTATTTTTCTTGGGACGACCAAAGAGAGAGAGAGAGAGAGAGAGAGAGAGAGACGTTATTCAACAGAAATCGTAAAAATATGGACACTTAATATACCGCTATAAAAATAGTTCTCATTACTGTGGTAATTTGAAGCCTTCTGTTTCCTAACAGGAAGTGTCTGATGAGAAAAGAAATATCGTGTGAAAGTGCGATCGTGTTACCAGCTTTGCAGTTTGATACAGATTGAAAAACAAGTGCGGGCGGCTAGAATATTTTTCCCACGATGTTTAGGCACGCTTGAGCAGACCATCTTTAGTTTGTCATTTTATCAAAATGTAGTATGTCAAAACATTTACTGGCCACCATTTTAATTACAGCTACTATAGCGTAGTGGGTAAGGCGAACAGCTACGAATACGAAGGTTGCAGGTTAATTTTTTTTTTACTTTTTTTTAATCCTATTTACTCATGTTTTGATTTCACTTTTTTCTTGATAGTGTGTGTGTGTATGCGTGCGTGTGTTTGTGAGAGAGAGAGAGTGTGCAAGAATGTATTAAGAGATACGTAGCTTTAGGGTTAATGTAGAGTTTAGGTGTAGGTTTTTGTTCCGGCAGATGACTGAGTAAACACTCAGCTGATGTAAAGGTTTGATTGTCGGCAACAGTATTGTCATGTTCGCGCATGCGTCAAACAAGTCAATGCCAAAAAATAGAGAAAATATAGTCGAGCGCAGGCGAGAAGTTCTGGGGTTAGACCTTCGTGCTGCTCACCGTCTCCTGGTTCTGTCACACGGCACACGCAGCATATCTACCAATCTCATCCCTTGTAACAATTCCTTCTCACGGTTGCTGTGCTGGAACTAACAAATATTCCACGTAATGCCAGGAGTTGAAGGAGAGACATGAGACAAAACTACTTGAGGAATTTTGTTTTGAAGGCTAACGATGGCGCGAATGATCGAGCACGAGAAAAAGAAAGAGAGAGAGAGAGAAAATGATATAAAAAGAATGAGAAACTGGCGAGAGCACGATGGCAAAAAAAAAAAAAAAAAAAAAGTACAGAAAGAAGTCAAATTACAATCTCGAATGATTCCAGCATCAATATCGGAATCTACAAAACAACCAAAAGATGATGCTTTAAAGAAAGCTCAAGGTTTTAAAACATTTGCATATTTATGGACACGCGCTTCGTGTAGGATATTTTTTATCGGTGCGGGACACACACGAAATACGCATTATGCAAATCTTCTACTGCTGATGCACATCCTCTATATTTCTCTCTTCCTTCTTCAGAGTTCGCGTGAGACAATGTACACTGCCTGATAGGGAGCGTATAAGGGGACTTAAGGAGGCGTGTATACGTTCCTTCAACTTGAAATTGAAACAACAACAACCCACATCTGTACCACGTTCACCCACCCACACACACACAAACAGAGAGAGGTCAAAGGGAGGGGAAGAGAGAGAACTTAGTTGCCGGTTTTTATGTACTGCGAGACTTTTGAAGAAGATATGAACTCGATAAGTAGAATGAAGAAAGCCCTCCAATCTACTTAGGAGGAGGTGAAACATTCTATTTCCACTTACATTAGCGTCCCCCAGTCTACTTGTCAATAAATAATGAAGGTAAAATGCACGAGTGAAGGTGAAAAACAATGTCGTTAGGGCCAGACAGACTGCCTAAAAATACCTCCGGCTTCTCGGTCGATCTCCTCCGTCCTTAGTGACCTTTACATCCGTGGGGGACTCTGGAGGTGGGTCTGCACTCCTTGCACGCAGCTGAATACTAAGACTGTCTCCCTGTGTGGTTCTCTCTTGCTCATACCCTTAAAAAAGTTTAGACAGTGTGTGTAGACAAAGACAGAGTTTAGACAGTGTGTGTAGACAAAGACAGAGTTTAGACAGTGTGTGTAGACAAAGACAGAGTTTAGACAGTGTGTGTAGACAAAGACAGAGTTTAGACAGTGTGTGTAGACAAAAAAAAAAAAAAAGAAAAAAAAAGAAAAAAGAGTTTAGACAATGTGTGTTGACAAAAAAAAAGAAAAAAAGAGTTTAGACACTCTGTGTAGACAAAGAACCAGAACCTGTGCGTCGGCAGAGCTCCGAGGCTTCTGCGTGGGAAGCTGTTTGTGAAATGCGTTGTCCCGTTGGACGACAAATCGTTCAAAAGCTGGTCAAGTGGAGAAAAACTTGTTTATTCCGTCATGTGCTTGGTCGACTTCTTGCCAGTCATCCAATTTATTTACCGATTTTTCAGACCGTCTTCAGCTAAACCACTTGAAAAAATTTTGGAGCGGCGGAAGCTGAAGCCTGGTTCTCTATGATGAAATGCAAAGGTAGTCCCTGAGGGAGGATTTTCATTGGATGCAAAGTGTATAGTGATCGGCAGACATGTAGGCGGCTTGACGCAGTGTCTAGACGAAATCTGCTATTTAAAGGTCTGAAAGATGCAAAACTTTTCTTCAAATCACTAGGTTGACACAGCACATAACACTTTTCACCCAAGTCTGAATGAACGAACTCGTTCCATTGTCCAAATACAAATGTGGATGATAAAATATTTCAAAGCCAGCTTTATATTACTTATAAAATATCAGAAAATGTTTCTTTTTAATGCTTGTTTCTGGCTCGAAATTTCTTCGTTTGATTGACGTGTACACACAGTTTTACCACAATAAATTTTTTCTTCTTCAGATAACTCCCGGGATGAAACTTTCCAAAGTTTGAGTGAATAATATTTATTTTTTCTCTGGCAAACAAGCCAAAAGCATTATGCACTGAAAGAGATCAAAATTCTGACAACGAATACACAAGAAAACACTTAAGTTGTCAAGATACCAGCCAATGGGGGAGCTGCAAAAATATCAGGAGTATCAGTGAACACTTGTCACTTCGCTTTTATCATTGCGATTATTTTACAAGAAAATGTCTCTGGGTTTTTGCGATATTCATTTAAATTTTTTTTTCTTAAATACTAGCCGGGGACCCGTCATCCATGGGACTGTCAAATTATGGGCTAGGGGTGGGGAAAGAGACGAGCCGTTTGTAGTGAGTGTGGAAAAAAATTGTGTTGGTGCTCGAAGTCACGCATGAGTGCTCCCTTACTCTACCTCCCCTCTGTCTCTGGTTTGTCTTATAGGGTGCATCTCAAACTATGATATTGTTCACGATTGTGCTACCTGGAAGAGAGAGGTTACAATGTGTTCTGCGTAGTAGGTTTTATTCATTAGTAGCTCATCCCGGCATCATCTTGGACAGGAGAAGATAAGCATTAAAATTAAGCATGATCCGTAGGCACAAACAGGCATAGACCATGGAGAATCCGTGACCTATCTGTTGACTGAAAAAAAAATTAATTCTTGTAGAATTAGGGGAGGTTCATACAAGGTATGAGTTTGATCAGCTTTCAGCATTCACAACACACACACACATCGTCAGACTGCAATAAGATTTCTTTATCATTATATCTCCCCCTTCCTACATGTTGTTGTGTAAGAACATTGTTCTAAGCCGTTTATCATGACAGAACCAGAAAATACAGAAGCGTTAGAGATCAAAGACTCGAAACAAACCCTTCAAAGTCAACTGTGAATACACTGAAAAAGAAAAGAAACGAACAAACAAACAAACAAACAAACAAACAAACAAACAAACAAACAAACAAACAAACAAATAAAAGACAATGCACCACTAACAGCATACCATTTAAAGAATACACAAATAAAGAATAGAAAGAAAAAAGTGCATTTAATATGAACATTTTAGTCACCACCCAGTCTCACAGTGTGGTGACTTAAATAAGAAATACAAAACATTGTTGGCCATAAGCACGCATGCTGACTTCACTGAAATAAAAAATGTATTAGCGATCCCAGAAGTCTTTGCCACAGCGATTCCAGCAACCTTTGGCACAGGCATAAAACAAAATTTGGGCCATTCTGTACATGGTCCCGGAGGCATTGTGGCTCGCACGAAAATTGGCAGAAACAGCCGCGGGTGATTGGGATGATTGCAGTTATATTTGATGAAAGCGACAGGCATGCAGCACTTCAGCATCAATTTGCCACAGAAAATGGCGGAACTCCGCAGAAAACCGAACCACCATTTCGTCCTTTCGCTTTGTTGTGGCACCAAGGCCGTGGCCATTCTCTGCTTTAACTGTAAAAGTTGATACTCAGGCATGCCGGGTGTGTGGTCACGTTCATGTGCATGTCTGTGATTATTTTCTCGCTGCATTGTTCTTTTATGGCTCCGTTACGGACAGTTAAAGGGCAATGCAAGTGAAAACACAGGTTGGGTAAATTGTAATTTGATTTTTCATCCTCTTGGAGCATTGGCACATAATAGCTCATCGATCCTTTCTGCCAACAGACACGTGAAGTACCTTGGTGCCGAAGTTGCAAGAGTTTTTATCAGAAAACATAAGAAAACATTGGAAACCGTGCGATTTGATGATTTGCACAGGACACAGAAGCAACAACAAAAAGGAAACATTATTGCTTTAGTTCAAAAATGCATAACTTTATTGATATCTGAAATGAAAACTTTAAAAGCAGTTTCTCTTTCAGCCTTTAAACCTGGAAACATCTGCACATTTAATGCAAAGTGGTTGGAAATTGTTAGATTGCGCTAAGAAATGCAACTACAGAGTATGGCGCATGCTCCAATGTTTAATTTTGTTAACAGTTTTCTGAGAAATTTGACACAGGTAGTGTTCTTTAGTCACCTCGCTTTTCCGGAATAATCTCTTAAAGATGCTTTTGAGTTTTTAAGGTTGAAAATATGGAACAAAATAAATCTCCTGGGAGATTTAACTACAATTATTATCAATGCATTGCATAAGTTTACCTGTCAAAGGACGTGGCCTGTACTAAAACCTGTAAATCTTTGTCTCTCTCCCCTGGCCCCGCTCATTGCATGGTACAGATGCTATTTTTTCGCTGGATGAGGATTTGTTATTGATACTGGTTTTATTATAAGAATATGTATAACATACACTTTGTGTACCTTGAAGTGACCACAAAATATCAAAGCCCTCATCATTTTCGGTTACAGTAATGACAAAACGACAGTAATTTTGATAACCGTGACAAATGGCATTAGAAAATATGGTTCGACTGCTCAATGATGGCCACCCTACAGGAGATTGGTCTCGATTTGGCTGCTGATGTAAAGATTCAAATTTGCTTTGGGATACGCTAATAAAGTTTGCAGAGCGTTTCACAGCTGCCGATGTCTAATGGCAGTAGTAATATTCTATTACCGCGATCAATTATATTGCTTCTTTCCATGACGTAAACAATGGCAACAGAAAATATGTGTAGTATACTTAGCATTTAAAATCAACATTTAAAAAAATGAAACAAGTCCTCTTCAACATTTTCAAAAATTGTAACATTTTTAATGCTGTTACTTAAAGATCTAGTTGAGTGGAATGTTTTTTATTTTAATGACTGGGCAAAGTTCACTGGGTGATAAATTATTTCTCCCAATCTGGGTGAATACTGCCGTCTACAGCGTCGTTCGTTCTCGAGATACATGCCTGCAAGCATGATCATGCACAGAAAGAGGTCTTCAATACATCGATAAGCTTGTAATGTCAAAGCTAAGGCCAATGGGAGAACTGGGATGTTATGTTCAGATAACTTTGTTTACAGACTTCTCTCTTTTGATTTCTTTCCGTGCAAGCTGACGTTTGGAAGGGTGTACCTCCCCAACGGAAGGGAGAGTATTTTGCGAAAATTATTTTGAATAAATTACCCAGTCATTAGAAATACACTTTGCACCCTGCTACACTTTATTTATAATTGGACACACACACACAGACACCATATATGCTGAACCCAAAGTATTCGTTTTCAGAAACATTGGCTAAAGAGGAATCAGGTATATTTAGAGCCACATCCCTTCTTGAGTATTTATATTTGTACCAATGTGCTTCTGGAAGTTTCAGCTGTTAGAACTGTTGCAGCTAGTCTGAAAACGATCGAAAAGATTCGCGCCTTCCTTGGGCTTCAAAGACAGGAAAGTCGCAGCCAGTGTTGTGGCAAGTCTCCGGGGGACATAGTTGCCTCCCCGTAGCCAACGGAATTGTCTAGTTACCCATTGTGGCTGCAGAGCATCCTATTCTCTGTCGGATGCAGCAGAAACTCTGTTACTCTCACCTTCTCCTGCTCCTACGACAACTAATCAGAATCAGATACCCTGCTGCTGGTAGAGTTTATTTTGCATTATTCTGTTGCTATGTCTACTATTTTGGTATCCTAGAAGTAAGGTTTTCTTTCTTTTTTTTTTGTAAACAAGCTGTCACACAACTGTACAGCTACGGCGTCTAAAGAGACTGTATTTATATTGTCCCGGGATAATTAATTAAAATATTTGTCTATAATTGTTCAAGTGTTTCAAGTTATAAAGATTTGACTAGTTGAGACACTTTTTTAGTTTTCATTTTGTTGTCAAAACATCAGATATTAAATCATGAATAATGTCTCTTTCTCTGAAGAGTTTGATTACATGAAAGCAACTTTTTCTGTTTACTGTTTTCTTCCTTTTGGATTTTATTTTTTCCCTTACAAAATCTTTTTATTTTCTTTACCCTTCAGGTATTCTTTTACTAAGAATTTTTCCATCGGTAGCCTCTCTTCCACTGGTGCTGAACACTGAACACATCCTTAACGCATGCCGCGTGACAATAAGATGCATGCAAAAGGTTTTGCCGCCTGTTTGATGTCCTTTTCCCCCATTAGCCGAACTTATAGCCTCCAGCACAAAAAGATTGTTATGACTTGGTGATATCGCTAACAGTGTTGTCTCTGTAGCTTCAGAGATCGGTGTCCACGGCTCCCAGGCAGGTAGCCCACGACTGAAAACAATGCCACATTGCATCCACCCAACGCTTTTAAATTGCTTTTTATGGAAAGCAGGGTCAGCAAGTAATCCTGTCCTTTATCCACTGCAATATGATATGAATTAGGGACAAAAGGATACGCCTGATCTTTAAACCCTGAATCTGTTTTTACGGTTTCATTTTGGTCCAAAGGTTTATTCTCCTCTGTACAGTGGGCGTAGTAGTCTCCTGTCCCATAGCGGCCATTACGATGGACTTTTGAGTGTGATTTTATCAGTTAATGTATTTTTGTAGATTCTTAGCTTGTCTGTGATTTACTTCTCTTCTACAGCTACTACCATCAGCACTGCCACCAACAGCAACAACAGCAACAACAGTGGATTTTTCTACTTTAGCACAACTGCAGCAAAATATAAAACACGAGGCGGGTTGGAGTGGGAGGGGGAGAGCGAGTCCATTAAAAAAAAAAACCGCCAGATTATTTGCCACTCTTTCAGTTCATGTGTTAATAAAACCTCCACGGTACACCTACAACCTCCCATAAAAAGCTGAATTCTAGGAATTAGAGATCGCTCCTCAAATGCCATGTGCTGATGGATTTTTGCACTGGGAACAGGGAGGGTCAAAGAAAAGATTTTCTGGTAGGCGGTCGCTAAAGTTGTTCAGTTCGTGAGAAAAACATGTTAAAGAGTGTGGGCTCAACGAATATTTTGGAGAAGATGGAGGTAGGGGGACAAGTCCGCTTTCGTCTACAGCATCAGTAAGTAGGTGGGCCGCATATTAACTCACTGCAAAATCACTGTATTGACAGCTGCAAATTCGATAGAATTTCTGAACTTTTTTTTACTGTCAGTCGAACGAAAAGCACATTGCAATCGCACCCAAAAACTTCACAGTTCTAAGAAATTCAATTTGCAAGTTTTCTGGGACAACGTTTAACTAATTAATATGTCAACAGAATAAAAACTGCAAAATTGTTCTAATAGATTTTGAAGAAACTTTTTTTTTTGGACGAAAATTTGTCTAGTGATTAGAAGGTATTGTAAAAACTGAACATTTGAGCCGCGGAGGTTCGATTTAATATAAAAATTATTTATGAGAGGAAGCAGAAACTGCACTTAAGCAAGATGCTGTTCATTTACATCTGTTTAACCAGTTCGTGACTTGAATTTGATCATTAGGCGCACGGTTCGGGTTTTCAGCTGTCACTGCGGTTAATTTTTATGAACAAATATCTGCAGATGACATCTTCCACAGGATCTCTCTCTCTCTTGCCTATCAGAAAAATTTGTTTGCGTGGCCATCTAAACTTCCCATACTAAACTCATATCAATTATTTCTGGTGCTGTGATAAAAAATGCCATGAAATCATTTGACACCATTTATAGAAAACTACAAAGAAATTCACTTTCTATTGACAGTTCACATGCACAGCTGCTTAGCTTAGTGGGATCTCCAGATGGCTGACAGTTGAATAAGACTGATGATGCTTTAAAGAAAGAATTTTGGTGTGGTGTAATGGGGTCGCTAAAAGTCCGATGTTTTGGGGGGGAAAGATCTCTAAACTATTTCGACCCATTGGCTGTAGCTTAGCAACACTTATTTCGATATTTACACAATAGGAGCGCATTTCAGTACCAGTCAAAAGAAACGAGAGATAATCTGGAAGAAAATGTCACGGACAATATATGATAGTATGATGATACAGATCATGGTGTCATCCGTTTGCTGGGGGATAATTTGACATTCGTGACATCCCTGTTTTCTCTGAACTGTGACATCCATAGGCTTGTACCTCGAGAACGAAATCATTTCCCTCACATTCCTCTCGATATCCCGCCGTGACATCTTCATTCAGTCTTGGGGAAACGGCATCATCTTAGGACTGACCTCAGTCAACTCAATCATTAAAAAAACCCACCTTGTCTTCTGGTAGACCTTTAATGACAAACATTCTAGAGGTGCGGAACTAAGTGCAGGTACCAAGAATAGCACACTCAATCAAAGAACTGATAAAGGATGAGAGGTGAGAGAAGTGTTGCTAGGAAACCTATCACAAGAGTGGGAGAGAATGATTAACCTATGATCAACCAGATTCTGGCCTCTGTTTAATCATCGCTACTTTCAAAGGAAACGAAGCGCCTGCAAGGAAATGACTGGTAGTAAGAACATGTTTGAACCTTTGGTGTACATTTCCACTCCTACTATGATCAGAAGATGTATGTTATTCTTCCGGTGACTGATGGACCTTGCAAATGAACAGAATGTAAATGCTAAAGATGTTAATACAATACATTCCCATATTCACCCGTATTGTGGACTTACATGGGATGTGTCTGGTCTCGTGATAAATGATGTCAATATACTTACATATGTATCAGTTTGATGGTACGGTACGTCTCACACCTAAAGGTCATGTTGCAAGCAATATTTTAATCATTCATTCTCTCTCGTCTACTCCATTCTTTCTCAGTAGTGCCTTCAGTGGGGTTGGAGTGTGGAGTGTGTGCGTGGGTGGTACTGAGTGTGATGTGCTTGAAGTTTATTTTTAGGATAACAGTTCCTGAGATTCTTTCTTATTCTTTCGGTAGAATCATTAGCACAGAAGAATACCAGAATGCACTGGGGGCCGCAACATTTTCTGGGTAAGTGACAACAACAGAGGTCAGTTTTCCGTTCATTGTATTTTGTGGATTTTATGCACACAACCCCAGACAAGTCAGTTAATAATAATAAAAGAGCAGTTCCTTGATGACCAAAACTTTGATACAGTTCCTTGATACAGCAACACCTGATGACAATGTTATAATGAAGTGTACCTTTAAGTTAAATATATTGACAGGGGCCGTATTCAAGAAGCAGAGATAAGACTTGGGTGAAGCATCTTGTCTCTGTAGTTATACAGTGACGTCCAGAGTACGAGACTCTTGCTTTACTCCTGGAACCGTTATTATAAATCAGTGGCAAAGATGCCCTGAGGCCAGATAAAATAAAGCAATATCCAAGGGGTCTGGACGGTGCACCGTAATTTTTTTTCATTTTGCCCATGGGTAAAGACTTGTCCTCCCTTCAATATAGTACCTGGGTTGGATGTCATCTTTTTCCAATGTCCATGTCCAATTAATCTGTTTGCATGTACAGGATGGCTGCCCATTAGGACAAGACGCTCAGAAATGGACAATCGACTGGAGATGATGGGGCCAAGCAAAAGCTATGACCTCAGTCCAGAAGCCACAGCGCTCGGGGAATCCATCATGGACGAATTTATTTTCTTCCTAACCCTTAAAGGTGATGCATTGTCGTGCAAGCTGACACTGACAGGGTCTGGTACCACACCGTGCATGCACAAGCACGTACTCATGCACAAGCATGCACGCGAACACGCGTAGTGGGCAGTCCGGTCCCCACACAACAGAAGAGCAACTTACTATGCCAAGGGAATTATTTTTTAAACTTTGACGATGCAGGTCGCAGGATGCGAATACTGTGGAAGCTAGCCGCTCCTACTGCCACTCACAGACGTTGACCGCAACACCATCATACCGACCGAGCGTGACAATGCATGTTTTTTTTTTTGTTTTTTGTTTTTGAAGCGTGACATCATCAATCACCCTGACGACCTTCTCCATTACTAGCAGCTTATATAAAGAAGACCTCCTACATTTACTAGAAGCTTAGATAAAGAAGACGGTTGCGCTGTTTACGAGGACCCATCCCCGACAACTGAACGAGTTATTCTTCCTTCAAAAAATACACCGGAAAATCAATAAATCAATCAACCAACCAACTGATCAATCAACGGCCGATGACTTTAATGGTGGCTTCCTTAATGGTATTCTCTTGCCTAAAAATCTTAAGAACATTTTTATAAACTCCAGGCCATTTGAGATTCTGTTTGCCTCCCTACACCAGCCCACAATGCGAAAGCATGATATTTCTACACTCACTGCTCAAAAATGTTGTTTTTTTTACTTTATTTAATTTATTTTTTGCAGAGGCGGGAGTTCTCGATCTGTGTATGCAGTTCAAGTGAAGCACCTGCTTGCACGTGCTGAAGCATGCCCACCGCGTCACCGCTCCTCTTTGACCTCATGTCTGCAGGCTTGACACGACGTCACGTGACCAGCTCACCCAGGGCCGGAGAGAACGCTTGAAGTACTAACTGGTTTTGAAAGTGAACGCCACGTAACATTTTTCAATCCCCGTTTTTGTCAGCTTTGCGAGCTAGGTCTGGATATTGATGGTCTGTGTCCTTTAATTTCAAAGAATACATCGGCATTGAGATTCTGAAAGCTTTGTATTTTGGGAGATTGGTTCTTTTTATGTCTGCATGTGTGTGTTTGTGTGTGTTTTAGAGAGAAGAAAGAATGGGAAGATTGGCTATGATGGTGCACAGATTTGTACAGATGTCCAGACCATTTCACTGACACAGCCGACTACTAACATTCATCTACCCATGTAAAATAGAAAGGTAGTCTCGAGGTAGAGTGAGGTGTGAAGAGACTGAACTTTCCTCGAAGCAGATATCATTCCTTTCCTCGTTGCCTTCCCTTCACTAACCCAACAGCTGGTCCGGTTCTCATTTAACAGATAGGTCTGCTGTTGGGAAAGAGTGGGTGGTTGAGTTACACGACATCAAATCAACAAGTGTGATCCAACCACTCGGCTCTCCGTTTCCACGTGCATGATCACCCCATCAGCTCAACGTGGACGTACCAAGGCCTTCGACCAATACAAAACTCTTAACAGGAAACCGATATTCACAAATCATTTGATAGAAATCTAATTGCTGATCAAATGGGGAAGCCGCAGATATCTTCGTGATATTGCAGACAACAGGAGGCGTAAGTCGTGTACACTGCCTACAGGGGTAGACAATACTGGAAGATAGGTTGAGGAAGAGTACATGCTAAATAAAGTGCGAACGGGAGAAGAAGTTTTAAACATAAAAGAAAACAAAATCCGGACGTCATAAATAATACAAAAAATAAAATAAAATAAAATAAAATATGCATGATGAAATTGGTGGAAAAGTTTTGAAAATAGACTGTGCAGGTGCTGCCTGAAGATTGTTTGGGTCTTGTTTGAAGTTGCAGACACGAAAATTGGCGAGAAACACGAGATTTTCCGACAGCTGCATCGTCTAAAGTAGCTTGACTATTTTGTTGGTTAATGCTTCAGATACTCGAATACGTCATTAATGTCTTGTTGACAAACGCGGATAAATAGATGTAAAGGATCTTTTGAAAAGCTGTTAGGAAAGAGGGAGCAGGGACGTCCGCCAGTTAATTTTTTGTAGGGATTCTGAACAACAAGGGGTCTAGTGGAACCAGAGCCACCGCCGTCAGCTAGGACACCGGGGGCAGACGAGTAAGACGACCTTTATGGGCCCCTTGCATTAAACTGTGATTGTAAATTTGTTTACATCAAGTAGTAGTAGAACCTGACGGTGAGTGGCCCACGTCACTGTTCACAGTGGCCCACGTGTCATCCCACACTTTCCTCCCCAGTCTTCTTTTTTTTTTTCACCCGATATGCAGCATGCAGGCCACCATTGTTGCAGACAGACCCAGCTGCCAAGTTCTCCCTAAATAATCGGCGTCCAGCGGCATTTCGACAACCAGTGAGTCCAACGTGACGAGGACGTGACAGCGCCGTTTACGCCTCCTCAGCATCAGTCCTCCATGACACTCTGATCCCATCACTCTCCACGTGCCTGAAAATATCTCGCTGCTATCTTGAAACTCGAAATCCTCACGTCGAAAGCTCTGATATTTCCCAGCAATCATTCGCAAACATAAATACATATACACGACATAATCGCATAGACTGAGGCCGGGCTTTCTTTACAGCTGTCCCCTGCCCCCTAAGGAGAAGCACAATAAACAAGAGAACGACAAATATTGCCCATCCTAGAAAACGAAAATAAAGACAAGTTCATCTCGTTCATCATCTGCTCTCGCTACATGGATTTCTCTAGTCCCACCAGCGCCCCACTTACAGGGAATAATAATAATATGAAACAACGTGATTCATGCAAAGCGTGATCGCGCTCACGAAGGAACATTCTCTGAGCGCTTGAAACAAACAAATAAATAAACAAAAAAAAAATAATAAAAAAACCAAACAAGACACAGAGCATACGAAGAACAGAAAGATGAAAAACAGTACTGACAAACACAGAAGACTCGAATCGGGGGACAAATAGTAATGACAGAGAGACAGGTATGTGAATCTGTAGAGGGAGAAGAGCAGGTGGACATGTCAATGGACGAAAAAAAAATGCCAGAGAAAGGGATACCAGATGAACTGGCATTATGTGGACTGTTGTTAGGGTATGCTCACAGAACAGACGTGTTTTTAGTGAACTCTTAAAGGATTCGATGGTGGCGGATACGCTTTGAATAAGAAAAGCAAACGTTTGAAAACTTGTTTTTAACGTCCTAAACATCACGCGAGCTCTCTTCTAGAAATATTGCCGCACCTCTGAAATCTGACCACACACCTCCCACTCCACCAACTGTACCACAGGAAGCAGCACTTTGATCGATTGGATCTTCATCAGCTTATCTCCAGAAAAAAAAAGATTTCCTGTCAAAGAGCAGCATCGATGACAGAACTTGTTCTCTGCTTCTTTCGCGTCTCAGGTGTTTCTCCACAACGGTTTCCGGTAAAGATCGTCAAACAGCGAAAAAAAAAAAAACCCCACAGTTTTGTAGTTAATCAAATTGCCGTTACCATCTCTGAGTTCTGAATCCAATAAATCAAGGTTCATTTATAGAAAGAAAAGGTGGGGCTATTTATTGTGTTTTGATGAGAGGACGGGGGATTTAAGCTCTTTGGAGAAAAGGAATATTTTATGCCACGTTTTCTGGTCTTAGTCTTCCATATTCCGCGAGCAGATGACAGCCTCGTGCAAGGGTGGATTGGGTGCAAGGACATATCTCTGGACTGCTTGCAGACGAATTTTCTACGTTAGCTTCAAAGGATGCTAACTCTCGTGTTGGTGGAGGTACAAAAAAACTCAAGGTTTACGGTCTGCTGTGTTTTTAGTTTATTGACTCTGTGGGAAGTGAGGGTCATGTACTTTTTTCATACGACGCCAGACGTCACGTGATCATGTGACTAGCGGACGCTAATGACATCTTCATCGTTATCTTCCATCATCGCTTAGAAATGTTCGATATCGCTATCTCAAATGTTCTACCCAGCGACACCACCTGCTGCTGTCCCGCGAAATCCGAAACCAGACAGATGTCAGTGGTTTCTGGACATCGGCATCTAATCCTCGAAATCCTCCTCTTGTTAAAGACAAGCAAGAAATAGAGAGAGAATCGTTTTCTGAAACGTTAATGACAGTCTATTACAATATTCAATAACAACAAAACACAACTGGATCCGGAGCCGTGAGGTGATCGGGCTTTGCACTTTTCAACAAGCATTATCGTGTTTTTTTTTCGGTCGTTGCTAAGTTACCTGTCTCCCTGCAAAATGGGAATGCGTCACGAGTGCGCGCGCATGAGATTTACAGGTGCACAAACGCACAGAGAAGAGGCAGAAAGGGTGGAAGGCAGGAGGCGGTGTGCACGGCCCATACTTGGCTTTGTTGCCGTTTAGTTTTTATGAACAACACACGCACGCTCACGCGCGTGCACCGGACAGACGTCAACCAGAGTTGATGGCGAGGGTGCCATGGGGTGGGGAAAGTGTGTGTGCGTGTGTGGGGGGGGGAGAGAGAGAGGGGGGAGCTGTGAAAACATAAGGCAGTTTAATGAGTACATAACGGCTTTAGGTGTGTGTGTAATCTGTGAAGAGGTAGTTGGGAGTGTGGGGTGTTGGGAGTGTGGGGTGTGTGTGTGGAATTAGTTTGAGAGATTGCAATGACACGAGGACACTTTCCACGTCGTCACAACAGTCTATAAATTGTGTGGCAAAGTCTGTGCATCTTCCATACTTTGATAGCGCACGTGCATCAGCGACTCAGCTCTGATTAAAAATGAAAGTAAGTGGAGTTCGGCCGGCATGCATCCTCCTGGGATCGCTTCTTGCTGCCGGATATCTATCAGGTGAGCCAGAGTTTTTAATTCTTAACCTCAGCCTTAGCCAACTGCCACCATCATACAGCCATGTGTTGATTCTTCTAAGAGATACACCCAACAAGGTACATTTGAACCTCCGGCTATAATTTCCGGTTAAATTCGGAATTCCCGACCTTGTTATTGGAACCACTAGATCGCGATATAAAAAAACGAGGGTCCGAAAATTATATTTGAAAAAAAAAAATCCAGATTCTCCATAAACTTGCCGCGAGTAGTTCCAGCACTATCGAGACAGCTTCAGCTTCAGCTGCAAGAAATAAAAAGACCCTCACTAAATTAGCTGGATTTGTTAAGTTGAGGACGGTGACCTAGAAGAGTTAATAGAATCTGTATATGAGTTTTTTTTCTGAGAATATATATAAATACGCACACACAAGGGGATATGAGTATCCATCTGTGATTTAGATAAGAATGAGAGAGTTCTACTTTATCCTCTGTTAACAGGTGTTTATATACTTTGATTTATTTGATTACTTATATCCTTGAAAGCACTTTAGTTCGAAGAAGGAAAGAACGAGAGTGATACAGAAAATTAGTTTTTAATATATCAGCTCTTGCAAACTGACCAGAGGTAGGACCGAAAAAGAGACAGAGACTTTCCAGTTCGGGTTAGTTGCTATTTTACCTTAATTGTGGTAGTTGTTCCTAATTTGGTTTCGCGTTGAATAAATCGTAGGATTTTTTTTAAACCATTGCAGCCGCCTTGTAAAGAGAATGAGTTTGAAATACTGCAACTCCGCTTCTCTCTCTCTTTCTCTCCTTCTCTCGTCTTTTCTTTTAAGTAGCGGGACTCACACGTACTGCCCGTTGTACAGGTACACAAGAACGAAGTCTTCCAGCTCCTTGAAAGCATGAGAAACTTAC
The DNA here is from genome assembly GCF_003073045.1 of Pomacea canaliculata. Taxonomy (NCBI): domain Eukaryota; kingdom Metazoa; phylum Mollusca; class Gastropoda; order Architaenioglossa; family Ampullariidae; genus Pomacea; species Pomacea canaliculata. The sequence continues at coordinate 15,050,046 of NC_037592.1, read as the reverse complement.
AAATAATTGTTTGAAGAGACTGGAAAGCAATTTCAAACCCTAATCTAGAAGCCAGAAATTACAGGAACTATGTCAATCGCCCAGGAAGTAGAAATAAGAGAAACGATGATTCACTTGGCTTTCGTGGACACATGGCGTGAAATTGTTACTGACTGGAGGAGATTTAGTTGAATCCAAAAAGCTGCCTAGGTTATTTTCTAATCACCGTTGCATGAAATAAACGATAAACATTATTGGAGGCTCTCAGTCTGATCATTTTGCAGTTACCCTAGGACTAAAATCTTATAACTAACTAATTTATTTACCATTGAAAAATAAATTATATACCGATACTGCCAAAGAGCTAATTGCTGATGTCATACTAACATTAATAATTTATCTGATTAACATATTGAATTTAGATGACCAATTTTTCTTTGAAACTTTGCTATGGTAGTCAGGAGTTAGGAAGAAATAATTCCATTTACTTTTCCTTACTTTTCCTACATTTTTCTAACACTATTTTTTTTACAGTTTAGAGTTATAAAAGCAATCAAATTATAAGAGAGAGTCCTAACTTTAAAAATGAAATATGCTTTGACTATCATGAAAAATGTTAACTCGTGTATAAATGTATTGCATGCAGTGAATAAATGAAAAAAGGAAAGGTGCACACAATTAAAAAAAGGAAAGGTTTCAGCGCTTGGATACTGTCATCATATATTTCATATTACACTATACACTGTAACATATATCAGGTATTTCACTCAGATTTCTAAAGCCAGTTTACACTGAAATGAAATAATCACACGATAATAAACACTGCCAGAACAGACAAATATCAGTCTTTAATGAGTCTAAGATTTTTTTCTGGGGTGAAATATTTGAAGCCTTATTTCCTTTTCTTTAGTATTTTTCATTCCCTATTGCCTTTTAAGTGTTGTTTCGAATTCTCATAAGATAATTTAACCATGTCTATCGGATATGAACGTAAATATCAGCTTGACCTATTGTCTGAAGGATAAGCAAAATAAATAGCTGAAAAGGAATACATTGCAAAGGTCACAGAAAATTAACGAGAACTCTGAGTTTTTAATCTTGTCTGACTTGTGTCTACAAACTCAAAAATCTTTAATAAATTCAACGAACAGACGATTTGAAATCACATGACACCAGCTCGTGGTTCCTCCGTCTGTTAAAAAGGTTGAAAGTTGGCCTTTCTGTCTGTCCCCAAAAGGCCACTGACATTTCAACAATAAATTTACAGAAATACACCAGACGGTTTGTTTTAAGACATAACTAAAGCTTCCAAAGAAATGTCGTCTTTAATTTTTTGAGTATTAAAACTTTAATGCCACCTGGGGTTTAAATTTTTTGCACGGTGTTAAACTTCTAGATCAGTTACCAATGGTTACTGGAAACAGAACATTATGAATAATAAAATATGTTTTTGAAATATGTAACAAAAAATTGCAAGATTATTCACTTCGTCTACACAAAGGTCGTAGACAATATATTTTATTCCGGGACATCTTTATTTTAATTTTGTCTGTCATGAGATATGCTACTGGTAGCTCAAATTAAATCCCACAGAGACAAATTTTCTTCTCCATCCATTTATTATTACAACAATTTACCAGTGGAGGACAAGAACGGTTGGACAGGCATTGTATATATCAGCTCCAAAGTTATTGTACCAACGTGCTGCTCTTACATCGTCATAAGCTGTGTATAAGCCAAAGTCTACTTGTATACCTAAAAACAAAGGCGATGTCCACAAAACTAATGGATGGAGAACGATTCGAGGAAGCCTTCAAACATCAATGTGCAGATATTCACATAAACTCGCTTGATTAAGCTTCGAGACCAGATGTGCCATCAGCTCAAGTAGCTCTGACAGCTTCAACATTTCCATAGTTCAAGATCAACATAATGGACATTACGCCTTTCTCGTGCATGTCCATGGGGAAAGACATGAAATTCGTGAATCAAAGTGGGGCTATGTACTTGATTTAAAAAAATAATAGTGAGCACATTCCGGAAGCTTTTAACGAAGGTTGGCTCAGGTCTGTAAGTACCTGATTTAAAAGGGGTTCCAATCACAGGCAGTGCCCTAGACACCTCTTTCCACTTATGGTCTATAATTCCTAATTCACTATAAAAGCCCACGCGAGTTGATTTTTAACTTATTCAGTGTCAGAGGTGATGGCGACCACAGCAGCAAGTGCAGTGATGGCTGCTGGTTGAGAAGATAATGGTGGGTGTGACGGGGCAGGACAGCAACCCCACTCCCCCAGGCAGCAAGCGCATGTTCGAGAGAAGACTTCAGTCTTCCAGACAGGGACAAGCAGGCGAACCTCGCTCCTCCCTTCCCCTGTCTACTCTCCTTCTTTCCACTTATGACGTTCACTAACAGCGATTGTCGCAAAAACGGGGATCGAGCGACTTTCTGCTGCTGAAAGGTGGAAGCAGCCATCGGGGGACACCCTGGTCTGCTCGTTTTCGCCTCTGCCAGGTTATCCCGATTGTCACTGCCGTTAGCAATGCGGCCAGATATTAAAATTACTACTGCTCACCTTTACAAACGGTGTATGAATGCGAAATGTGTTATGACAAAAAATAAAATAAAATAAAATAAAATAAATAAATAACAAGAACAAACAACAAAACATAAACGTGTAAAGACAGAATACAAAGAAATACCGTCACGAATATCTCTAGCATCTTGGAAAAAACTGAAGGAATTAAATTAATTGTTTGTCTTTTGGTTTGTTTCAGTTTTCTGTGAAGGTAAGCTACAAAAAGCAACCCATGGCCAGATCCCTTACAGTGGGGAAGAAATACACCGAAGAGACGAGACGCCGACCTCTCTGATTCCGACAGAAGACCATCTGAATATCAAACGTCAGGAGGAGGAGGGCGATCATCATGAGGACGACGGCCATGGCCATCAGGGAAAACGTCAGGTGGAGGAGGATGGCGGTTATCCGAATCCGGAGAGTCCTTTGGAAGACGGCCATAACCACATGGAAACTCCCAGGGGAAAACGTCAACAGGGTTGGCACACGCAGCATGGAAAACGGTCTGACAACTTGGAAACACTCAGTAGAGGACTGTGGAATAAGCTTTCCAACGAAGAGGAGTATGCATTGTACTAGAAAATACTATCCAAACCGAAAATCAACGACAAAGGTAATAATTTTGATAGCGAAAGAGAAATTAACGGGGACATACCGAGCATATTCAACAATAAGACTGTTAGACTCCTATGACAAGCTAACCAAGCTGTCTTGGCTGCGACCTAGGGAGAAAAAAATCCATCAGGACTTTTCTCGTCACAGATAACAGATTCCGGATGTATTTTAAACAAAGATTGAGGTTAATTTTTCTTGTGAAACATCGTTTACCTTAATCTAGAATGGCTTATTACCAGACACATTGACCAATACATAGCAACTTATTCATAAAATGACTGTTTTGTAAACCTTTGTGACGCATTTGACAATGTGTGTTTGGTTAGAATAGTTCTTAAATATCAATGAACTTTATAGATGCAAATGTACTGCGGATTCACCAGGCCGTTGTCTATTTTTCAGGTGACACTGGTTCGCATTGACACCTCTGCGTATCCTCACTGAACTGCATGATGAAGTTATAAATAAAGACACTTCGAACATTTTTCGTTTTTCTATTTTTGTATCGAGACAAGTGTCTTCGTGTTCTCATCATCTTTAACTTAATTGTTTTGTATTGCTGTATTTCGTTAATATCATCCCATCTGTCAATATGTCTATGGACATCTTGATGTGACTATTTGAGAGTAGACACATTCTCTCTCTGTCTCTCTTACTTTGTTGTCAATACATCTGTGGACATCTTGCTGTCACTATTTTCTGTAGGTAATCTTCGGCTCTCATTTGCAACACTTCAGACCGATGTTTTATCAGCGAATCAGATAATCCAACCACATCAAGGCGTGAGATCTGTGAGTTCTTACAAGCTGTTTGCCAACATGCTCTCAGAGCTTAAGAACAAGAAGGAAACATGGACAGCATACGAGGAACAGAAGAACAAATAAACAGCATATAAATTACGGAAGAATAAACAACAGTACCAATGAATAATAATAAAAAACAAATACAGAATTTTATAAAATTATTTCACAGAAAAAATGAATGATGCTGAAAAAGTTTTTTTGAAAGCAAATGTGAGTGAAATAATTCAGTTTTAGTTATTGAGTGGACATTCTGAGAAAGGTAGTTGCTCTTGCGCTGAAAATGTGAAGTTCAATCGTTAACACAAACCGAGTATGAAGTTTGCAAATTGAAAATAGCAAGACACACTGTGAACTTCTGTATCAGTCAGTGATAGATACATAATAGACAATAATTCCCCTGTAAACATCTAACTTTGTATGTTCAGGTTAAGCCAGTTCTGAGAGACATTAACACACCATTGTCAGAAATCTTTCTTGTTTTGCATTAAGGAAATTTCTGGATCACAAACTTTTATACAAAGACTCATTTATTGAACAAATTTAGCCTGCTGACTCACCTTAGCCAACATCTTACATTCCGCAAGAAATCGAAAACGGACATTTGGCACTCGCCAGATGGATTGGCTCATAACTAAATCGACTTCATCCTGCTACTTAGACCAGGGAGCCTTTTGGGGGCCATTTTGGATATTTATAACAGCATTTTGTAGATTATACAAAATTGCAACTTAAAAACTAGCCTGCTATATTTGGTCAAGCAATAGTTTAATTCGCAACAGTGTTTTGCCACATGTACACTCCCCTGTGTGCCTGGCATTGACTGTCCTCTGGATGGCCATAATTATGTGATTATTATAATTACCCTAATACACATTAAAGTTGCTATGAAGAAGCTGATAGACTGACTGAACTTCGAAACTCGTCTGCAGCTGTCTTAGACGGGTCAGATTAAATTATTTCACGGACCGCATATGACCCGAGGTCCGGTCTTCCCACCCCTGTTCTAGTCGCTGATCGGTAAATAATCGGTGTCCGATGGCCTTCAGACGATATACAGTAATCAAAGCCAGGTTGACAGGAACATGACAGTGCTGACTATACCTTCCTACCCAGCCCCACTAACCCGCCGTCTTACTTTACTATTCCACCCAGGAGTGTATACCCAGGGTTGTCCATGGGACATATTTTTCTATCCCGTCCCATCCCGTCCCATGGCAATTTATGCCTGTCCCATCCCGTCCCATCCCACGGGATGTTTCCCATGGGATTCCCATGGTATTAACAATCCTATGGACAACACTGAAAACCACTTTTCGGCTTTTGTTCTATAATTCCTGCTACTTCACATACAATAGATGATTCAGAGGAAAGATTTAAATCCTTGATGAATGAAATAACAGTAAATTTATTTTGCAATATCAAGTATCGACTACCATGGGAAATACAAATGTGTGCTGTCCCATCCCATCCCGTCCCATGGGACGTTTCCCATGGGATTCCCATGGGATTCCCATTCCTATGGATAACACTGTGTATACCGCAGACTTGAGAATTGAACTTCTCTCCATGTGCAGTACAGTCTTGAGCTGCCCACCCCCAACTACTGTCCACTGGATCCATTGTTACAAAGTTGCCGGAGCCACTTGGGAAGACCATGACCAGTCAGGGCGGGGTAGGGGTGACCACGGATCAAGGGGGCTGAGAAAGCTCGTGACGAGACCGTGGGAAAAAGAGGGTGGATGGTTCTGGAACGTTCGACGGGAGATAGAATAAGTAGTGTAGCTGTACAGTTGAGAGGGACTTTTTGGTTTGGAAGTGAGCGTGGAGAGACAGCAGGCCGGCTGAGTGAAACTGAATAAAATTTACAGTTATGCGGCAATTTCCATCTTTGTTTTGTTCTTGTACTGTACTACTATAGCCCACCCCTAAGTAGCCACCAGGGACTGACGAGTTGATAACAAATAAAACATTAAAATTTCAAAGATTTGGAAAACTATACGGATTATCTCCATCCCACCACACACCATGTGCATTGCCCCCTTCGGAGCCTTATAGGTGGTCACCCCAGCTCGCCACCCTCCACCACCAGGATTGCAGAGATCAAACACTGAGAAATGTATCTTTATGTGACTTATCTTTTAATGATCGGGAAAAACCTGAAGGTCTGTGTAAATAATGAGGGTCATACAATACCTGACGAGCGCTTTGTTTATTTCATCGTCTTATTGTTGTTTATCCTTTCGAAAAGGTAGGCGCAGAGATCAGGGGGAATAATGTACCCCCCTCTAGAGACCCACGTGACCCAGTGAAGGGCAGCAGACAGAAGGGTAAAGTCAGCGGGTGAAGGCTGCGCTTCGGTGCCTTTGCTTCCAATAAGGAGGGCAGGAGCGAAAGTTAACAACTTGGTTTGAACTCCCAAATGGTGATGCTCCACTAACCTAGTTTGCATGTCAGACATCGGAGTCTGCAGCCGCTTACAATGTCGTTGACACTGCCACCTAGTTCTGTCGTCTGCTGCCCGGTCTGCAAGGCGAGGTAAGCCACTAGTATCACCATGGACGTATGTAGATATAGTAGTTCGCGGTGTCACCATTTGTTATGATTCGTCGTTTTCCCGACAGTCCATTAAATCTCTTGAGGGCTTAATCAGTGCTAATTTTTTTCTCTTTTGTCGTTCCTTTGTACTGACAATGGTAATTCAGTTGATCGATTGTCCTGGAGTGTGATGCCACTGTTTGTGTCGTGTGTTTTGGCAGTGCACAATGCTTGTTGTCGTGTGTATGACCCCGGTTTTCAAACTGTGGTACACATACCACTACTGGTATGACAGGTGGTACACCATGACTAAGTCTTACACTAGTATACAAATATATATTCGTAGTGGGTAGGGTTGGGAGGTGGTACTCAGTCAATTCAAATTTTCGGAAGTGGTACTCGTCTGGAAAAGTTTGAAAACCGGGGGCCTATAGTGCTATGTTTGTAAACGAGCTCTCGACAACAAACCAACCAAGCGAAACGATCTTGTCAAGCCGGACTCACTGAGCCATGCAGTTTGTGTGTCACAACATTTATAATAATGCAGACCGCGCTGTTGCTGTTGTGCTCTTTGCGCAAACCGATCATCAACCCACCCATGCACCTCCCTCCTAATCTACTCTGTTCAGTTAGTCTTTTAATTGTGTATGTGTGTGAGTGAGAGAGAGATTGTGTGCTCAAGAACTGCATAAGAAAGTTTAAAATGTGCAAAAGCAATGAATTTTCCTATTTTGCAATACATTAGCGTTTTTTAAGCACAGTGACTTTCCTCCTACAAAACTGCCTTCAAAACACAAGTGGATCAGATAAAAACTTGAATAGCCTTTGCATTTTTTGATACAGCCATCTACCACCTGTAGGGAGAGATCTGAAAAATGGTGTCTATGCTGCCACCTGTGAAAAATGCGGCTTCTTCTTTAAGTTTCGTGCCAGGGAACCTACCAACAGTTCCGTCACCTTCACCATAAATGGAAATCAATACACAGGTAAAAAAGACCAATTTTTCTGCCCCTCGTGTAGCTTTAATTTTTTGATTAAGCAGTTTAAGAAAGATAAAATAAGAATTTACATGTACAATTTTCTTATTTCCTTAAATGTTTGTTGAACTGTAAGTCAGTTGCAATCAAGTGTGATTACTTTATTTTTATATATAAGTAATACCAAGTTTAAGAGAAAGGCTGTAAATGAGAAGCATTTTTTTTGTTGAGTCTTTAGTTTGCAGAATACACATCATCAATATTCTATCAGTATCATGCTGACATAGTTACTTTTCAAGCATATGTACTGTAGCCACAGAAAACTGCAGAGGTCATATATTCAGCTTCTGTATTTATATAGTATAAAGAAGCTTCAACATTTAAAGGTTTAAAATTTTCTATTACCTTAAAACTTCATGATTTAAAATATCTAATTTAAAAATTGTCAATCCACAAGCATTCTATATTTGAGGTTTGCTAATTTTTGCTGTGTTGAAGTTGGAAATGACTATAGTCCTGCAACCTCCCTCAATGAATACCTTCGATCATCTGGGATATCAACTGGCACCAAGCAGATGTGCATTGAAGGAGGCTGTGGTGTCTGTCTTGTGGCAGTTAGTTTGTTCAACCCCATCAGCAAGTCAGTGCAGGTCTACACTGTGAACTCTGTGAGTAATTAGAATGGTTGTATCATATTTAAAACAGATGTAAAACATCATTATTATAATCCATAATAAATGACTAGAGGACTCAGACATCTTTACAGTTAAGCTGAATAATAAAAAAACAAATTATGTTCATGTCTACATGGGTCTAACATAAAACTCGTGATTTACCTTGATTTTAACTTTTTGTGAATTATTTCCACTATATAAATGCAAAACTTTATCCGAAGAATTGAAAATGCTTATGAGTTAAAAGCTGACTAGAATGTGACTGATTAATAACATAAAATGTACGTGGTTGTCAGTTTTATCAGTGTTTTATCTGTCTTGATAATGCAGTGCCTTGTCCAGCTGTACATGTGTGATGGATGGGAAATCACCACTATTGAAGGACTTGGCAACCCTAGAGATGGATTACATCCCATACAAGAACGTCTAGCAACATATAATGGTTCTCAATGTGGTTTTTGTAGCCCTGCCCAGGTTATGAATATGTATGGGTAAGTGTCATTCATTTAACCTTGTCATCATACAATGTATTCAGTCATATTTGTTACATAAAAAAAAACAAAAAAACTCATAACTAGGAAGCCAAGAATTACAAAATAAACTTTGCAGTAAATTTTAGTTCTTTGATACAAAAATTTATAAGAAAACAAAAAACAGTAATTATTCCATTGGGCTGATGTAGTATACATCATTTAGTGAATTCATACTTTACACAGACATGATAATAATATTGATGTAAGAAGTGCGTAGCGTAAGTCCACCAACTGCAGTTGGCTGGTAAACACACAAGTGCATGGTTTTTCCTTCTTTTACAGTCAATTTGTATTGCTGAATTTTTTTATGTCAAGGAATCAAGAAATTTAAATATATGTATGTAACTTTATGATATGGTCTTCAAGTATGTTATTTTCTGTCAGGTAACTAAACATTGTGATAGTTTTTGGAGAGGTAGATGTCAGACTGGTCTTGGGTCTTTTATGAAATGATCTCACTGCAGTTGCTTGCTGTTGATTTACTGCCTCTTGTGGCTTAAAAAAACAGACATCTTTATTTAGCTTTCATCGCCTTTACATGGTAGTTTTGTATAATTTTGTAACAGGCTTTTAAAGAGAAATCCACATCCAACAATGAAACTAGTGGAGGACAACTTTGATTGCACAATTTGCCGTTGCACAGGTGTGCATTGTTTTGAGTATGTAAGAGCTAATTTGTAGAGATTTAAAATTTTAACTACGTTGTCTTGTAAGAGTCATAGTGTCTTTGAGCTGTGCAATTGCATCTTATATATTTTTTTATTCTGTGCTAAAGTTTGACAACAAAGAAAAACATGCTTCTCAATGTTGTCGATTCCTTTTACTAATCCTGGTGCCACGGGCATGCTGATAATAGTATTATTCTTGTCTTTACTATCATGTAATTATTATAAGTTATAAATTATATGTAACTTATTGTATTATTATGTTTTTCAGGATACAGGTCTATTCTGGACGCAATGAAATCTTTTTGTATTGATGCTAAACCATCTCCATCAGGAGGCCCTGTAGATATTGAGGTCAGAACATGTCATTGTTGTAGTGAATATTGTATATTGATTACTTGAAAAGAAAATTAGACCAGTAGTTGGCTCAGTTGCTGAGGTGATATTTCCGGACCCAATGCTTGGGTGGCTGATGGTGCAGTGAACTAAAGTGCCTGTCACCATGATAGTGATAACTAGGTGTTGTGGGCATCAGAGCTCACCCCTAACACAACTCAGTGGATGTGACACCTGTTCATTGGGTTAACTGTCAGTGGCTTATTTTGGGTACTCCTAGAGTACCCAGAATAGCACCAGTACAGTAATAATTTTTAGGTCGGTGCTAAAAGACAGAAAAAAATATTCAAGTTATAAAGCTTTCTGCCATTTATTGCTTGTTAATCAGAAAACTAACAATTAATAATAAAGGACTTAAAAAACTGACATTTATTATGCTAGGAATGGAACAAAATTACAAAGGGGATATATTCCACAATGCTTCTGGAGGTGTAAAAGTATACTTAACTGGAGGTTTTTATCTCATTTATCTAGGATCTGGATGCAAAGATTTGCAAGAAGACTGGTGTGCCGTGCTCTGGCAGCTGTCAAAAGTCAAAATCTTCCATTATCTCAGAATGGAATGGTTATAACAGTGATGCTCCCATCCACATTGTCAGTGACAGGGCTCAGTGGTTTAAACCTGTAGACACCTCTACCTTGTACTCATTGCTCAACCAGTATCGTACTGCAAACTATCGACTGGTGTTTGGCAACACTGGCTTTGGTAAAATCATTGTTTACTCAGCAGCCACAAAAAAGCAGAAATCAGTTACAGAAGTTGCACTTTTTATCTTCAGTGCTGTATGCTTGAAGGTGGATATGCTGACAGTATAGATTGAAACAAAATTGTTGTTTATATTTTTCTGGAACTGAAACTATGGTTTTTCCCCAAAACAGAACAAGAAAAAAGACTTAGTCAATGTGTGTTTGTGTTTTTGTGTTTATATTTTACATGTGTAAGAACATGGAATATGATTTGCAGGTGTCTACAAGGATATTGGACCATGGCTGTATGATGTCCTGATTGATTTAAGGGGCATAAGTACATTTTATTCTGTGCAGGTAAAACATAAGTTTACAAACGTCAAAACATAATAGAAATAAAGACTGTAATGAATGGAATCAACAATTTTCATTAAAAAAGCAGAAGAATAATTGATATATTTTTTAACATGCATGACTCGCCATGTTGATTTTCTTTTAACTATAATTTCCTTTGGTCATGTTGCCCTAATGTGTTGATTTCTGCTGCTTAAATAGATGGAAGAGACAGTGAAGATTGGAGCCAATGTCAGCTTGACTAATTTACTGGAACTGTTTGAGACAGTACAAGAAGACTCATTGCCATACTTTCCTGCGTTTGCTTTGCACTTGCGCCAGGTGGCCACAAACACCATCAGGAATGTAAGTTATTTCTTCTTATTATTAAAGCAGATATATTTGGCGCAATTTTCAACCACAGAGTCGACTCAGTGCCCTTTCCAAAACATAGAAAAAAAAAACAAACCAACAACTTCAAAATAGATTGACACAAAAACCACATTCAAACACAGACCGAACTTATTAACAATTATGCAACAATAACAATTAAGGTTTCAGTTCATGCTGCTGCTACACATCAATGTAAAAAACAATTAAATGGTCATCCTTGAAGAATACAGCAAGACTGAGCCACTGGGTTTTCAAAAAAATTCCTCAAAGTCATTTATGTATTTTTATTTTTTTAATATTTATATTTTTTTCAGAGTGGTAGTTGGGCTGGCAGTCTCATGCTGAAACACATACACCCTGATTTTGTATCTGATATTTTCACCATACTGGAAACAGTTGGAACACAGATTGTGATTGGTCAGTAACTGATTCATTTATTCTGAATTTTTCATTAGACTGATCTAAAATACATAAAGGATGAAATTTTCTAACTTCAGACATTATTCCAAAAATGATTAAAAGTACTAAAAGGAGACATATAGATCCAAAGTAACCATTCTATAACTGATAAACCGTCTCCCTGAATTTCCTTTTTCCTCAGACTTCGACCTAGTGACTTTTTGTGACTTGTTTTGGTCACAGTTCATAGCTTCTCATAGACAATGTATTGTGAACTGAGCACTATATCTCAGATAAATTCAAATTTGTCCATTTTTTAATTGTCATATTTTGTAGTAATATTTTATGTGCTAATGGCTATTAAAAAAAAAAGAGAGAAGAGGTAATACATTACTTACATTTGTAACAGCTGATGCAGACTCTCAAGAAGGAATTTATAGTCTGACTGACTTTCTCAACCTAGACATGCGAGGCAAAGTTATCACTGCAGCCATCTTACCTCGCTACACAGATATAAATGTGCACATTAGCACTTTCCGTGTTTCTCAGAGATTGCAGGTGAGAAAGACCCTCATGTAAATTAAATATATTCGTAGATTTATTTAATGGTGTATCTTTTCAAACACACACTCTCTCTCTCTCCTTCACACACACACACACACATTCCTAGACAAGTATGCACAAAATGTTAACTACTTTATTTTGCATACATATATAATATTTCTTAATCATGACTTCATTGAGAATTTTCTGTCTGCTATACCAGAATTGTCATGGGTATGTGACCTCTGGCTTCAACATGACCATAGACCCTAACAAGAACTACACGGTGACATCTCGCCCAACCCTGGTTTTTCAAGGCATCAACAGCAAACTGGTAGAACAATTTAAACTAATAGCTGGACATTTGACTACAAAAGTGTCAGATGGAATTAAAATTTAATCTAAAAGATTCGTTCTTAGACCAAGATGTTGATGGATCACAGGTTAGATCTAAAGATCATAAAACGAATTGGAAGAAACTATAACGAAATGTATCAACAGAACTTTAATAAAATGTATTTGTGGTTTTTTTCCTTCTTATTCTTAAGAATCATGCCACAAATACGGAAGAGTTTCTCGAAGGAAAAGAGCTCGGAAATCCACAAGTTTTAAAAGGTCTGTAGTAGATGTGGTTTTTTTTCCATATATACTGTAACATGTCTGAACTGCCCATCAAACTTCATGACCATCACCGTTGCCATTACTTCCATAATTTTCATCATTGTTAACACTACCATACTCTTCTTTTCTTCATTATGGTCCTGCACATTCAAGCTTTTGGTTTTTCACTTTGTCTTCTTGTTTTCTTATTTGTCTTTACATTCTATAAACCACATGAACACCTGTGTATTTACTCTTTCTTTGTTTGCTGAATCTTCTAACATGTTTTGAAGTTGAAAGTGAACAGCCTCCATTGGTGCCAATTTTTTTTTCACCTTAAGGTTTGCATTAAAGTCAGACATGCATATTTTGAAACATGGTTAACTTTGATGTGGGCAACTCTTAAAAGCGTTAATTTCATGTCACTTAAAATAGATTTCTTATATTTTTGTGAATTTTTTTGTCAGGGTGAAAAAAGTAATCATAACTGTCTACTTTACACATTTAGCTAATATCTTTGGCATATCTGTTAGGCATTTTATAGATTATTTTTACCCCTCTAGATGCTCTGCAATGTCTTGGTCAAGAACTTAACCCTGACAGTAGTCCTGTATTGGCCAGTCCTCAATATCGTCGCACACTGGCACAAGCACTGTTCTACAGAGTAAGTATAAGTGATCTTTATCACCATCTTGTTATGACTAGGGGGCAAACAGTAGTGTAGTGGTTAAAACATTTGCTTGTCACCACTGCAGCGAGCGGCTCAGGGTTCAGATCTTGTCTTGGGACACTCTCTGTATGTGACACTTGTTCGCAGGGCTTGGCGTCAGGGATTTTCTTCGAGTACTCTCGTTTGGTTTCTCTTCCCCCATATAGTGCAAAATTGCCACAAGGTGGAAGCACTTTCCTACTAAATAAGCCAACCAACCAACTAACCTTGTCATGATTTGGTTCATTTTCTAGGAAATGACTCTTGAAAATGGTCTGCTGAAGTTTCCTGTCATTTGGATTTTGGATTTAGCTGGTTTTTTGTCCACCTATACATGGGGTCTTAATCCACTTTAAGTGCATCAGATTAGTTTAGCTTTTTCTCCTTTTACTACAAAAGCTCTTAAAAGATGTAGCAGGTGATTTAGCTGGAGGATACTATTTCAAATGAGTTTTTTTATCTGCCTAGTTTGTCTTGAACGAATGCCCCAATGTTGTGGATCAACGGTTTAAGAGTGGTGCAACTTTCTTGGAGCGGCCAGTGTCATCCGCAGTTCAGACCTATGACACACACAAAGAGGAGTGGCCTGTTACAGAACCCATGACAAAGAGAGAAGCTGTGTATCAGGTGTGCATATCTTGTGTTTGATTATACCTGTAGATCAGGCTTTGCTCTCATAAGTGAATGTTTGTAAGAAAGGAGGATTTTAGGTGACTACTGCTAGTGTCAAGTCTTTCAGTGTGTGTGTGTTTAGGAGAAGAATAATGTTTCATTTTAATAGTTTCTATAGACTGATTAATGGATGATTACAATATCCTGTATCCTGCAGACTTCTGGTGTAACTCGCTTTCTGGATGACCAGAGGCCAGCTCAAAGTGAGCTGTATGCAGCTTTTGTTCTGAGCACAGTGGGCAATGCAGTCATCGACACTGTTGATGCATCACAAGCCCTTGTAAGTTAAACACTTGCATTTCATATGATGTTTGTAGATCTAGACTGTTTTTTTTGGTAATTATCACTTTAATGCAGTTCTAGTTCTATTATTGCTGGTTTTTTTTTTTTGGTTTTTTTTTTTCAGCAACTGCCAGGTGTATACAGATACATTCAAGCTACAGACTTTCCAGCAGGGGGAGAGAACAATTTCATGCCTCAAAGTCAGTACTCCATGCCAGAGGAGGTGAGTTAAGAGCAAAAATTATTCATTTGAAGGAAATCACGACAATGAAAGTTGCAGTCACCTAGATCTTTATATTCGGGTCATCGTCCAACTTTTGGTCATTTCTTACTCAAGACTCATTTTTACCAGGCAGTGATCAAGAGTGTACTGAATTCTCTGTCACCATCTGGCACAGCAGTTCCACCCAAAAGCAGAAAGTCCTACTCATCTTGGTGGTGCGTGCAGCTAGCTGATGTATTGGCTGTGCCCTACCCCCTGCGGGCACAAATTGTGGTGGATGCTTCCCACCTGGCCAGTGGCCTGTTCTGTCTCATACCATCTGGGGTCAGGCGTAAGTTCATCCAGGCCAGATTTTCCCTGTTGAGATATAGTTTCTTTGCTGAATTGATGGCCTTCCTGAACTCCGTCGTAACTCATGTCAGGACCAATACTAGTTGAATGTGTCCTTTTGCAGTCTGAGGGTCATCTTGTGTTTTGGTTGACTCTGTGATGTGTGGGTCGTGTCTAGTCATTGTGGGTAGTATATTATTTGTATATTAGGTCACTGTTCCTGGACATAAATTATTTTTCCTGATATTTTTATTGGTAGGAAAGTGAATGTCAGGCTGTTTTTGCCTTAGCATTGCTTTTGAGAAAGATTATTTTGTGATCTTTTTCATACCAATGTTTTGAAAGTGGAAGACAAAAAATCCCCCCAAAAAATAAAAAAGATGAATCAAATCTCACAAATTCTTTTTGCTATGTGAGGTGTAACTAAAGTTTAACTGAAGGCTGTTATTGGGTAAATATATATATAGTGTTCGATAGACTTTAATGCCATTTGATGTAGTTGTGAAACATGTTTTGCTTGTTACAGATCTTTAGCAGTGGTAAAATTCTGTTTGCTGGCCAGCCTATAGGACTCATTGTAGCTGGTAATGTCATCTTTATTTTTGTATTCTTGGTATATAGTGTTGTATTAGTGATTTGCTAAGAATTGCATCTTATAAATGAAATAAATAAGTAGTGAGCACTGTCCTATCTTCAAAGAAAGGGAGGGGGATAAATAAATATAAACACCTAACTGTGGGATTATCAAGGTAGACAAATAATGCTAGTCTTGTGTTATTGCCTATATTGCCATTTGGTAGAGACTGAAAGCATGATATGCTTTTAAATGTAAAGAAAGAAATGTTGAACATTTTAGGCTTGCTTAGCACTGAAGCTGTTACATGCTGTTTGTGATTAGACGACACCATGACAGCAGAAACTGCAGCATCCCTTGTTAAGGTCACATACAAAGATGTCCAACCTCCCCTGCTGAATCTTGACGAAGCTATCAAACAAAAGTCCTTCTTTCCTGGTGCACCTAACCCTCTTATTGTGGGAGATCCAGATGGTAAGACTTAAGAATGTAATATGAATAATTGTTATACCTGGTTTGTTATTAGTAACTGAACTAAGAACTTGAGTAAATTTTGATTAATCTGTAATACTGGTTTAAGATCTGAGTAATAAATATTATTGAGAGTGTTTTGTTTTTACACTGTACATGTGTTGTTCTAGCATATTATATAATAGAGGTAAGAAAATTTAAAAGGTTTACCTTTTGCAAGGCTTATAGCTCGTGCTAGATATCTAGATACTTTAAAATTTGAAGAAATAATACACACTGCTGCTTTAGATTGAAAGAGATAATATCAAAGAATTTATAAATTGACAGTTTGTTTTGTAGATATTCTGAAGATACTCTTCTATTCTGGCATTTCAGCTGCTATTAAGGGATCCCCCAGGCGCATATCAGGCAGTATTGAGTGTGGCACACAATATCATTTTCAGCTTGAAACACAAATTGCAAGGTGTTGCCTCAATGACTCAGGTGGCATTGAAGTTGAAGCATCCACTCAGTGGATTGATGGAACTTGTGAAATTGTGGCCAAGGTTCTGAACATACCCCAGAGCAGGTCAGTGGCTGCCTACATGCATGAACTTTAATTTATGAAGGATCTTTCCTTCTTTGACATTACCAGATTACATGGAGATAACAGGTTACAATTGCTCTGTAACCAGTGAAAGTTGCCTCCCAGACAATGAGCTTGCAGGTAGTGAGTACCTCTCCTGGTCAGGTGTGCAATGGTCTTTACAGCT
This sequence comes from Pomacea canaliculata, assembly GCF_003073045.1. Lineage (NCBI taxonomy): Eukaryota > Metazoa > Mollusca > Gastropoda > Architaenioglossa > Ampullariidae > Pomacea > Pomacea canaliculata. Next base: position 15,033,322 of record NC_037592.1, on the reverse strand, counting down.
CTTGTATGAAGGCATCAAAGCTTTAGTTTATATATACTGCCAAAATCCATGCACTTGGTAGTCTATGCTGCCAGGAAGTCAACTTTCAATTGTTACAGAGCTATTATATCATTCGTGGTCATGTCATCTGGTAAGTTTCGAAGAAAGAATATTTACAACAAAAAAAGTTAATGTAATTTTTAAGTTGTTTTTAAATTTATACTTTCTTGTATTTTTCTTGCGTTTAATTTGTGTCACTAACAGTGTGATGGTGGAAGTAAAGCGTCTGGGAGGAGCATTTGGATCCAAAATTTCTCGAAATTTCCAAGTGTCAGGAGCTTGTGCTTTGGCAGCATACATCATGCAACAGTGAGTAAATCACATGAGTATGTCTCTCTTTCTATAATTTCATCACTGAATATGTATTTTTCAGATGAAGACATATTTTCACATTATTGAGTTGATCTTTGTCTAAGTGATTATCAAGTCTTTATTATCAATATTATTCATTCGCAGTGCAGGGTCAGAAGCAGTGTAATAGGATATAGCAATTTTTTTCTGTGGACTATTGTGTTGGCCATGCAGGTGAAACATTGCCTCCACATTGTTTAAGAGAATATAGCAATTTACTGTAGTTTATATCTCAGAAAGTTCATTGGTTTCTGTGAAATGTATGTTTCAGACCAGTTCGCCTTCGAATGGGTTTTCATGACAACATGAAAGCAATTGGAAAGCGGTTTCCTTTCCATGCAGACTATGAAGCAAGTATCACAAATATTTAATGGTTTCTTTTATTTTAATGATAATTGACTTTGTAGAGATGAGCTTAATGCAGTGTGCATGAAAAACTACAAATGAACCAGCGATTAACAGCACAAAGAATGGGTGACTTGGGGAAGAGGAATGAAGTGTAGGGATAACGATGAAGAATTGAAGAGGGAATGAAAGAGTTTACTGGATTGGGTTTTGAACTTTTGAGGCTGGATTTGAAAGCTTTGAATGTAGACAGTTTGAAGAGAAGGGGGCAAATAATTCCAAACAGTGGTACCAGAAAAGGAGGAAGAGGGCATGTATTTCATCTAATGCATGGCACACAGAGAAAGTCTGATGGATGGCACAGAAAGAAGGTCTAATGGATGGTAGGTAGAGGTAGCTCAGAAAAATAGTTTGCTGGAGCAATGCTATGAAGACAATGGTAGCACAGTGTGGCAATCAAGTAATCAATAAAAGCTTAAACTTGCAGCCAGGGAAGAAAGGTGTAGTAGGGTCTGCTTTATGCTGATGGGAATAGCATTATATAGCACAATGTAGAATTTGTTTAGCTTATTGTATTACCAGGTTTGTTTGTTTATAGGTGGGGTTCACAGAGGACGGCTTGCTGAATGGCATCAAGATTTTTTTCTATGCTGATTGTGGGTCTTCCCCAAATGAAAACTCAGTCATCAATATGTATATCTGGATGGACAATGGTATGAAAACTGTAGATAAGGTTATTGAAGCTTTATCCTTGTAAGCAAGATCTGATGTGCACACTGATGTCATGAACTCTTATTTATGATGACATATTGTCTGTTTTTGAGCTTTTGTTTACATGATTTGGTTATAGCTGTATGTCTGGACAACATAAAGAGCAACATTTTCAGAAAATCTATTTTTATCTATTTTCTGTAACATATATTACAGTGAAAATATAATGAAATGTGGGTAAGTTTTTGTTTTCTCTTTTTTTTTTTTGGTTATTCTAGCTTACCATTGTGACAACTGGAATTTCACCCCAGCTTTAGTGAAAACCAACAAACCATCCAATGCTTATTGCCGTTCTCCTGGTATGGCTGATAAACCTATTCCTTTCTTTATTTTTTTTTCTGTTCTTCATAGGGAAAGTTATTTATGCACTGATTCTTAGTGCAGGAACATTTCTTCATTAACATTTTTGGACGACCTGACTATTGAGAGCTTAGGGGCATCTTGGACTGGATATTGTAGGAAATCTAGCAGTTGAATATGGTATCAACATTTGAAAGACATGCTCTATCTTTTCACAAAGCTTTACAAAAAAGCTTATCTCCTAAACTGAGCTGCTGAAAAGATTGTGTTTAAAGCAGTTGATTGTTATGTGCAGGTTCTGTACCAGCCCAGTTCATTATGGAATCAATCATGGAGCATGTCGCCAAGACTATCAATAAAGACCCCAGTGAAGTCCGCAAGCTCAATCTGTATCAGAAAGGGCAGGTTAGTTTTATGCTTCTTTTCAGGGAGAAGTAAAAGCCTTTGCACAAAGACGAGTACATATATGTTCCCTTACATGCGTAGTATATGTAGTGTGACAGATCGAGGTGGAGCCGGATAATCTGCATCATTACTTAAAATAATAATTTTATTATCTTTTCTTTTTTTAAATATATTCTTGTTGCTTGCAAGAAGTTTAAATTTGCATGCTTCTTGTTACAAATCATCTAATTTGTTTAATAAACTTAATCTTGTAATAATGTATGTGGTAAAAATGTACTGAACTACAATAGAAGAAAGTGTAATATGCTGACATCTTTAACAGTCCATTGTCTATTTAATGTTAAATAATCTAACCCTAACCCAGTCAAATTTTAATGTTTAATAATAATGCAGTACCTAATAACAGATTAAACTGTTGTTTACTAGATGGATAAATATTATTGTTATATCTGACACAGACATCTGCTGGTGGCATGAAACTAGACTACTGTATTATCAGGGATCTTGTGGCACAACTTGAGGCATCATCTGACTTGGCTGTTCGTAAAAAGACAGTAGAGGACTACAATAAGGTATAAATGTATTGAAAATTCAACAACATTGTTGTGTGGCAATGAAAACATAATATGATGTAAATATCAATAAGAATAATAGAAATGGATAAACATTTTCTTTATAGCTGCATAAACCATTCATCAAGTGAGAAATTTGGCAGAGAAATTTTCCTCCTCTTCTGGCCACACCATTTTGAATTAAAGTTTGTCTAGTAGATGCATGGTTAGGGAGATCAATGAATTAATCCAGTTGCTTAGTGTCAGATCATCCATAAGGCATTGAAAAAAAGAATTTAAAAGGAAAATTTCATTTCTTCGCCAAAAAAATAAAATATCAATACTTTTGAAATGAGCCTTTTTATTTACTCCATGTTTTTTACAAAGAGACCTCATTTTGCTGAATGAGAGTCTATTTTTGAGCTGCTTGGTACATGTGCAGGCCAACAGGTGGAAAAAACGTGGACTTTCACTGGTGCCAACACGATTTGGTCTTGTTTGGCGGAGTGGCTACTTTAATGTGTTTGTAGCTATCTACCACAGCGATGGCACTATTGTTATTGAACATGGTGGCATAGAAGTTGGACAAGGTATCAACCAAAAGGTGAGTTTATCATATTCATGGTATACTTTGACATGAAGCCAAATATATAGATCTACACAGATCTAATTTATCCTTTTTTTAAATCAAAATAAGAGGAAAATAATAATAATTAACTTGGAAAAAGTTTTATTGATTTCATGTTATTTCATGATTGAAATTGGGTACAGTGTACCGAATAAATAAGTTTTAATTATTTTGGAGCCTCACATTGACTGTATGAACTTGCAGGTGGCCCAAGTGTGTGCCTATGAACTAGGGGTGCCACTGAACCTTATACGTGTTCAGAAGGGATCTTCGGTTACCAATGCCAACTCAATGACCACAGGTGGCAGCATCACGAGTGAACTGAACTGCTTGGTAAGGGTGTTTTTGTGTGTGTGTGAAAATTAGCACAAATCAAAGTAGAATCAGGGTATCAAGGACTTTCTTGGCAAACTTTTTGGGGCCTGTCTTTTTCTGGCTTTCCATGCTGCTAGGGAGTTCTCGCCACAGCTTTCATACTCCTTTTGGTCTTCATAACATCTCCTCTAACCTTATCATTCACAAGCTTCTCTGACAAGTCTGTCACTAGTTCTGCTGAAAATTATTGCAGCAGCAGTTGATAGTATAGGTGCAGCATCCTTAAACTTTATCATTCCCCAGTCTAATCTTTGCACCCATTGTTTGTTTGATTGACAGGGTGTTGTGAATTGCTGTGAGCAGCTCAAAGAACGCATGGCTCTTGTCCGCCAGAAGATGAAGAATCCAACATGGCAGCAGCTAGTTACGGCCTGCTATCAGCAGGGTGTGGATCTTTGTGCCAGATTCATGTGAGAAGCCTTTTTTGTGATTAACTGCAAAGCTTGTATTTTAAGAAACAAGGATATATTTGTTTGTGCCATATATTAAAGTTTATACTAAAGAAGTTAACAAAAGTTACCAGAGTACAAAACTTTCATCCTGAATCATTGACCTTATTTGTCTCTCAAATTTATCAAAGATCTCACGTGTACTTTATTATCATTCTTTAATTGTTACACTAGCACACTTCCCCTAGCTGAACCAGCTGCAGAGGGGTAACTGACTCCTTAGACTTAGAGGGTTGGAAAGGTAAAGCAGTGTGGCTGAGGAGATGAGCAGCATCCCACACAAAAATCCAAGCCCTAGAAAAATGAAAGAAAAGTGAGGATTCTAACACCACACTTTTATAAGATCATAAGGTCATTAGATTACCTTTACCGTTAGCTATTACAGTTTTTAAAAACTGTTCTGTGTATGTTCTTGGACTATTATTTGTTCAGTATATAGAATTATTTTTTTCTGCAGGACTAATCCTCAGGATAAATATGACTGCCACTACAATGTTTATGGGGCAGCAGTGACGGAGGCAGAGATAGATGTTTTGACTGGACAATCACAGCTCCTGCGCTGTGACATCCTCTTTGACTGTGGTGAAAGGTAATAAAGATATGAAGATAATTTGTTAAAGCTCAGTAGAAGACACGAAAGTCATTCTTTCTCAGTAAAATATAGGACTGAGAATTAAAGCATGGCCAACCTAGCTGAAAGTTAAAACAAAAAATCAAGAGAAGATAACAGAGAAATTGAATTTCTTTGTCAGTCTTTAATGATTTTAGCCTACTCTGCCATGGGCAGGAGGTTTTGCACCAATAACATATAAGCTCTAAATGTTTTGCTTACAGCATAAATCCTGAGATAGACATTGGACAGATTGAGGGGGGATTTGTTATGGGACTTGGGTATCACCTGACAGAGAAGATGAAATATGATCCAGACACAGGAGTGGCCCTCACTGCTGGGACATGGGTAAATAAATATTTATCATTTGTGGACATGAAATTTTAGGAGTGAAATTCTTATGTACGAGTGTAAGAATTTCTGACTTTCTTGTACATTACTCTTTTTGGGAAAGTATATCTTTGTGTCTATTAACATATTAGGGCCTGTGATGTTCATCATGATGTGATGTCTGGTCACTTTTTATGAATGCAGTAGTGGTCAGAATGACAGTAAATAACCATAATCTAGTGAGTTAAGGCTGTCTTTTTGATCATGGCAGCTAGTTCCTTATCATTTTATCCAGCATAGTTTAAGTGGCATCCCTTACACACTGCACTAATGGCAAGCTGCTAACACACCGATTTGAGAAGCAGAGAAATTTGAAAAACCCAAGAAAGGAACATATATTTTTATTCTGCATGATTACTTTGTGAACAAGATAAATTATTTTTATTGTAATGCTTTGTCTTGGTAGTTGTAAACAATGATTGGGGTTACTGTTGGACTTTTTATATCGTTGATAAGCCACAGTCTTACAAAATGACGGGATGTCTGAAGGTATTTTATACCATGATTACTTTCATGTGTATTAATCATTCATGTGCTATTGCAAAAGACTTTTGTCATTTTAGGAATACAAACCTCCTATGGCAAAGAATTTGCCGATTGATTTTCGCTTGGATTTACTCAAGAATGCACCTAATCCAATGGGTGTCCTTGGATCTAAGGGTAAGACTTAAGAATAAAATGTAATAGTTTAGATCTTTAATATGTAGCCAAAAGCCACTACCATTTCCAAGAAAGCATTATAGGAGCAAGGGAAACTTTGAGGGGATCATTTTTCATCTGGCTGGATAATACAGCAAACAATGAATGAAAAGAATTGAAGATATGTGGTTAAAGTTCATATTGTATAGTTTGTTTAGCATAGAGCAAATTAATATACTATTAAAATATCTTTGTGTGCTGATAGTACGATGTATGAATATATTATTGTGTCATGAGCTGATGTGAGATTTACAATAGCTAATACTGCTGGTATTGCTTTGTCATTTAGCTTAGTTTTGAGTGAATGAGCCTTACATTTACTTCTGTTTTTGTTGGCACAGGTTCTGGTGAGCCACCTTTAGTGATGTCCTCTTCTGCCCTGTTTGCCATCAAACATGCAGCTGAGGCTGCTCGAGCTGAGATTGGACAAGATGTCTTCTTTTCTCTTAGTCAGTGGCAAAAGTTGTACATTTTATAAAAATATAAAAACTTGAGAATGAGACAGACAAGAGAATGTATGGCAATGTGCATTTCTCTGGGTGTGTGTGTGCATGCACATAAGAATGTCTCTGTGTATTGCATTTGTCTTTCAGTCGATTATTGAAGCATTAGCTGTTTAATTTTTTTCTGTTTCTTTTACAGATTCCCCAAGTTTGGTAGAAGATGTTCAAACAATATGTTTGCTGGATGCTTCTCAGATGCTTTTCAGCTGAACATCTAGTTTCCATATCAATGCTGTTCAAATGGCTTTGTTACTGTTTGGCTCAACAACGTTGCTCAACAACAAATTCCTCTCTGGATTCATTATGTGCTACATACTAAATTTTCCCTGGAGATGATTTGTAGTAACAATGTATAGTGTATAGCAAATGTGTATGTATAAAAAAACAAAATGACTAATCTGTCTTTCATGCTTTTTGTAATCAGACATTGCAACAAGAAACCATGTGATACTGACATTTGATGTGTGTGTGTGTACAAATGTATATATCAATCTAAATCTGTGAATCTTTCTCTCTATATACATATGCACATTTACATTCATAAGCACACATCACTCCACTGATTTTTGATGGCAGTGCTGTGACTTGCTCTTGTCAAGTTTCTCTCTTGCCACACCTCTACCTCCCTTTTTTATACCCAACAGGAGGGCCATTATGCCATGGGTACCCAACCATATTGGTGGGATCCATCTAGCAGAGGTTGGGTGCAGTCCTGTCCATCCTCTCTGGACCACAAACTTGCACTCTAATTAGTGCTGCTGGCTGACCAGTCAGCCTTCAGCTGGTATCTTACACCAGACTCTACCACACGATGACTTGTATCTCTTGAATGGTATTAACTGCTCACATGAAGAGAATTAGCATCTCGTGATGAACTAACCCAACGAAGAATAAAGATTTGCATGATCATCAGCATTGAACTTGGCATTTTGTTGTGGACAAAATACTAATATACAGTTTATTATAACTACTTGTTGTAAAATACTCCTCTTACAGGTTTATATGTGGCCTACTTTTGCTTACATTTTAAAGAATAACATACAGGATTAGTGAGTCGTATTTTTCCTTAATAACCATTATAGTTTAGTAAGACTGTTGGAGAGTTCTATTTTTGTGTAAACAATCTTAATTTTTTGTTTATCTTGGTGCCAGCTTTTAAATGGCTAGAATGAAAATGAACAGAAAGAGATATAGCCTGTTTAAGGAGCAGATCATGAGTTGTATATTCACACATGGTATGCTTACTGTGACCAAAGATGAGTATGTTTGTAATGACCAGAGACTAACAGAAATTGTGGACCTGCTGTATGAAGTTGCCAATGTCCAAATTTTTGGACTATGTAAAAAGTGCATTTAAAAGATTTTTTGTTAATAATTGAAAGGTTGTAATGACTAAAAAATGTCTAACTTGTAATATTAGAAAGATTACTTTTGAATCATGTGAAAATCTTGAACTGATTAATGTGGCTTAACATCTGATGAGTATGAATTGTCTGTTAGCGGTGGCATATAAACATCTGTTAGGCATATTTTGTCATGGCAGATGTCGACAGATAGACATGTTGGGGGGTTTGTTTTTTTTTCTTGCTGTGACAGGGGTAATGTTGATCATTGTCTTATGCATTCAGAGATTTAAAGGGAGTGTTCCTTTTTTGTTTATATTTTGTAACAATCATGTTTTCATTACTTCTTGCCACAAATTCTTTCAAGCTTTTCCAGATATTAATAGAATTATAGTATATTGTATTGAGACATATACTCAAAATGTATCTTTCCTATACCTTTTGCATTTTGTTTTAAAATTTAGTAATCCAGAGTTATGTATGTGGGAAAATAAGTATTATCATATCACCATCTTTACCAGATGAAGATAAACTGTTTGTGGTATGACCATTTAAAAAGGTGAGGAAAGGAGAAGGTTGCGGAAGGAATATCCTACTATTCAAGGAATAGTTTCACATGTTTCTAAAAGTTAAAACTTCCTAAAGTCCTAAAATTGTGTTGTGCACTGCACAGTATTTCTATAAAGATGATTATCTAAACAGATTTAGGGTCTAAAAATATTTAAACTTTAATATATGTTGTGTGACTGGATTGAGTTTTATCTTTTGGATTCTGCTTAAACTTTTTTTGTTGTTCTTGTTGTTAAATGTTGCAATATGCTATTCAAACTTCTGCAGGCAATCAGCATTCATCTTCTTGTCTCAGTCACATCTTTGTTTCTACGGGTTTATTGTGGCACTATTGATAACTATGTGGAAGTTATAGCCGATCTAAGTGTTGTGGGATTAAATATACCACAAGGAGGAGGAAATTTTCTCATAAAAATAATTGAAAAAGAGTTCCCAACTATTCAGATATTCATGTACATCTTATTTTCTTTACCACCCTTTTATCCTATACTCAGGATGTTGCATATAGAAGTGCCATCAAAGCTGGCTCAAGTGCAGCAAAAAATGTATGCTCTAGGTGGTCTTTAACCAGCTGCATGTACGATGAAAGTTATATCAAGCTTTTTACTTTAACACTTGCAAATTACATACTTTAGTCCAACTAAAAGTATGGTCTAAAAGCAAGATTGAAAAGATTGTGATATTACATACAACCTCAATTCCCAACTGTCATTCTCATAAATCACTGTTTTGCTTTGAGGTAACTTGGCAAATCATTAATGTTTTTAGTTACCTGTGATAAAAATTAGTAATTAAAAATAACAGTGTATTAAATTACTTAATGATATTACCTAAACCACCACAGAAAGGGTCTGGAAGAATTTAACTCGGATATGCTAAATACTCAAAGTTTTGTTCATTCATTCATGAAATTATCTCAGGTTTTTGACAGTGATTTTGTAGCAACCAAAAGGTTTTCCTTTGAGCTAGAATTTTGAAGCAAAAACTGTTATATTTGCATTTCTAAGCGAAAAAGAGTAGTTTTGAAACTGCAAAAGTGATGCCTATTGTAAAAGTATACTATTTTGTATTGTATGTCTTGTATGTTTCCATTAGATAATTAGAGGTATATTGTTTTGACTACTCTTGGGTCATAAATATTGTCTTATCTGTTTTGTTTTATCTTATTTGAGTGAATGTGGGCTTTAATTTACTTTACAGAAACCAAGGACATCAAAGGAGAAAGGTTAGAATTTGGGTTAGGGCTAGTGTTATTTAAAAGATTAGGGTTAAAAATTTTTAAAGCCACTATTGGATCCGAATGAATCAAGGACATAAATTAGATTTTGGTGCTTTTCATAGCGATAAAAATGTCGATCTTCTGTGGAATGTGGTGGGAGGGAAGTGGTGAAGTGCATGAGCCAGATGTTATTTTATGCAAAGAAAAAAAGGTGATTTTGATTTGCAAGAAATTTGATTTTTGGAAACTGGGAACTATCTCTGATTTGCATGATTATTTTTTACAAGCATGTCTCTTATTTACAGCAAATATGTGTGTGTGCGCACATGAACACATCCACACAATTAATGGGACCGACTGCTTTAAGAAACATATCTACACATCTGAATCCAGAAAAGCTGTTTATTGAAAAATCCATAACCACAATTCACTTGTTCACAAACCCAGTTTTTCCCATGCACATGATAAATATTTAACCACAATACACTACCATTCATAAAATTATCAAATAAGATTTGACATTTTATTTATAATAAATTTTCAATTCCCAAGCATCACCATAGTAGTCCACTGCATAAATATTCTGCCTGAGAATTGAATTAAAAATCATCTCTCTCCTGACTAGACATGCTGACGTTAGCTGCAGTTTTCACATCATTCGCAATCATGCGACCGCATCTTCTATTATGAAGTTATCTACTTTAAGCTTTTGTAATCATGCAGTCCCTAATTCAATGTTTTCAACATAAATTTCGAAATAAAGAAAAACAACACCACGGCTGCCATACAAATTTAATGCAAAACTGCTCAACAAAGTTTACCACGCAAAATTTCTCAATAGATTACAATGTGACAAGTACAACCTACAAAAAAAAAAAAAAGTTTTTTCTGTCTCGCTCTTGAACCCTAATTTGTATTTTGTATAAGAAACAGTATTGTACAACGCAGCTGGAGGAAAAAACACAACATTATAAACAATCTGGCTGTTAAAATACTGATAAGACTTAAAATACTGCACTATGGGAAGTGCTCACTCATATGTTTGCCTGGATATAACAACATACAACGTGTGATTAAAAAAAAATTATTCATATATGCCATTAGCACCAGTTTCAACCATGCCTACACAATGCACCACGCAGCAGGAGCTGTAAACCTAACCATGTCAGCACAGAGTTTCTGAAATGGCTAACCAATTAGGACACTGTCTTTCCAAGAGTGTTGGCTCAGAGGTCACCCATCAATTATACACAGTTAGATGTATAGGCTCCTTTTGGTGCCTTTGGCACTTGAGTAGGATCCAGTCCCATTTGCTTCATTCGAACAGCAATATCAAAGAGGTAGTCATAACATTCACACCTGCACAAACATTATTGCTATTATGCATCCTGATCAAAGGCTAAATTGTAGCAAATTGAAGAATGCCCCCCTTTCCCCCTAACACCCATTATACCTAAATTTCCCTACCCATTAGCTTAGTTTTAAAGCTAACAGAAGCTAATGGGAATTTGATAAGGCCTGGTTGCCTGTATAATACTAACTTAAAGCAAATCTTGCTGCATTTGATTCTTACCTTTTATTATTTCTTAAAATTCCTTGGATACAAATATTTAACAGTAGCCCTTTGTTCATAACAAAAATAAGATCCTTTTCTCTCTTGGCTCAAAACCCACTTCCTTGCTTGCTCGTTCCTTTAAGCAAACATACAAAATGGCTGTTTTGAACTGTGTCAGACATATGTGCACCCGTGTGAGTGTGTATACATGTGTGTGATTTACAACAGGTACACGATTGAAAGTGTAATATAAATGTGCTTCAAAATAAAATATCAAGTACAGTATACTTACATGCTTTTAGCTTTCTCCCAGGTGTCTCCCCATACATAGACACCATGCCGCCGCACCAGAACTGCACAAGTATCTGGATAGTCTTCCATTGCTCTAGCCATTTCTGCCTATAAATAAATGCTTGCCCAAGTTGAAAGATGCACATGAATATACTAATTATCAATTCTACGATATATCTATACAATTTGTACAGTTCATGAGTTCTGAAGATGCATAATGTTGCAATGTCTTGTGCCATTTATGTTTACTTCAGGGATATGTTGTTGCAACCTGATCTGTCTAGCTACCTTAATCATCAACTTTGGCTGGCATGTTTCAGGCAATGTTTAGACTTAGATTTGCCTGAGTATGAAGTCCACAAGTATATTAGTACTCTGATTATCTAAAATAACAAAAAAATCTTAACAAATATTAGGACAAATAACATCATTTTCATACTGGAGCTAAAATGTGCTTAGTCCTTTCATGCATTCAGATAACTTATATTTGTTATGTTTGCATGCCATGCTGCTAAATGTCAAGAAATAAATAAGATAATGACCATCACCCTATTCAAATTACCTGTAAGTCTTTTTCTTCTGGAGTGTTTTCAATAATTGGTACAACCAATTCCTCATCGTAACGATAATAAGACCCTGTAACAATTAAACACCACTGTACAATACTGAATTTTTGACTTGGGCCTTGATGAGTGTAAACAAAAGCTTCATAAGCAAAACTAATTTGAAATAGGCTTTTCACCTACAAAACTCTATCATGGAAAATATGTTCTTAAGTTAAAACTTCATCTTATTTACCTAACCATTTTGAAACATGATGAAAGAGAAGTATAAGTTTTTTAAACAGTGGATGCAGGGCAATGTTATATCTTACTTTTTATTGTGCTGCTTTGCTGTAATTACAGATGTGATAATTAACACACACAGAGTGCCATGTCCTCTTTACCTTGACTACATTTTTTTATGCCCTTGATCATCTCCTGGTGAGTAATTCGAAATTCTGTTTCAGGGTATAATAGTGTTGCCATAACAGCATTCTTGGAATGTGTGTGGATGACTGCTCCAGCATCTGATGATAAGAACCGATAGCATCTTTACAATATTTTACTGTCTTATTTTGCCTTTATAAAGCAATTCTTAAAAAGAAAAGTGGAACAATTTTTTTTTATAACTGAAGAAGTCAAATCTTTTTTGTGACATTGCAATATAACATAAATGCACCAAAATGTATCCAGAATTCTTTTGTTATTTGTCAGCGCATATTTGTACATCTTTGAATCCCTGTTAATTTTAGATTATTTTGTATGACATGTCCTTGTAGGCAGTCATTGAAATTGTGACTTGAAGCTGAGCTTTCTATTTTCTTCTTAAGATATCAGAACTATCAAATTATGCCCCAGTCTATGTCAAATTAAGAGAAAATTTGTCAGTAACAAAGAATCCTCACTTCTCATAGTATAGGCATTCATAAACAGTGGCGTGCACTGGCTCTTTTTCAGTTTTTTCTTGGGTGGAGGCCCGTCAATATCTCTTTCATCAATTGTCTGTACAAACAGGTCAGCTGGTTCGATCCTCTCTTTCTGTACCCCAGAGGGGGCAATGTAGATTTCGTTGCTTGAAAAGACCAAATCCCAAATAAATCAGCAAAGAGATCTAAAATCGTTTCTGAGGAAAAAAAGACCCTATCCCATCAAACAAGGATCATTAATTCAAAGGGATTAATTTGACAACTGGATCATATTAGTTATTACTGTGTAAATTACTCACAATGGAATCCTTTAAATGTGCACTGAAAATGTACCTTTTCCTTAAGCATTACCCCTAAAACAATCCACACAATACTAGTCCTTTGTCACACCTTCACCCTTTTATGCTTATTGCTACTTCCCTACTAGTCTTCATTTGCAAAATGATGAAACTCTCTGTCCTTGTTCTCTACAACTGTTCCTGTAACATTTTGTGATAGTAATGCTAATGTTCTGTGATCCTGTTATCTTGACATTTTGATGCACTCTCCTTTCAGTGCATTGGAAGAGGAATGCCTTGTGACTTTTCTTGTACACATATATGTACTCCCTAAAAGATAAAATCTTCACGATTAAAGTTTAATTACTCCCCCACAATTACTTCAAAGGCTAGTGCAGTGGGTTTTGTTTTTTTTGTATTGATGGTGCTCTTCTCAATGCAAACAAAAATCCCCTCACAATCTATTGCTGCCATATTTCTTTAATATTTATTATTTTCACAAAGTTTGACTCTTCAAGTAGTCTAGCAGTTGTGTGTGTATTTCATATTGATGCTGCATTTAGCAATGACACAAGAGATTGTGATCTTACTTGTACTTTACAGTTATGCCACCGCCGGTGCCTGTCACCCATTCCAGTTTATAAAACAGACGACATAACTCTGGAATAAGGTTTCTTGGGTGCTCCTGCAAAAGAATGTTAGCCAACAAAATCAACATAATTGTAATGTTAAATTTAATTAAAATAATCATAGCTTTTAAAAATAAATGCAATAGAACTACTGAGCCATCCCAATAATAAATGTTTCTCCTCATATCTCATTGGTCAATGCGAAAAAAGTCCATTAACGTTTCCCTTGAAGGGTTGAAGAATATACTTTTCCTTTACCTTCAACAAACTTTCATGCATATAAGTGGCCACTTCTTTTTTTGCTTTTTTCCCAGTTTTACCTACTGTAACCTGTAGTGGCTAAAGTCTAGATCTGTTATTGTAATACAAACATACCAGAGATAAACAATGACGTACTTTTTTTTTAAAAACTGCAGCTAAAGCTTATGTTCTGATTCCCACGAATCTTTGTTTTAGGTAATGCTGCTATCACGCTATTTGTTCAGGTCACAATTCAGACACAGCAACTGTTGTCCTCCTTACTTACCCTAGACTTGATAAAATTTCAAAGTTCAGGATATCATGCAATATGCTACATAGGTAATTGGTTTAGAACATGATTGGAAGTAATGTGCTGTGCTGTATCTGGCAGAAATTCAATAATAGTACCCAGCAGATAGTACTCAAGTGGTTTAACTGATTATGGATTTTTAAATCAATAAATTCGTTGGTGTATTGTATACTTCCCAGCATGAACAAACTGGAACTTGCCTACATGTCTGAGAATTTCAAGACATCAGGCCATAAACTAATGAAAAACGATCAACCAATATTATCATTAAGATACCGTGCCTTAAAATTAAATATTGCTTGATATACTTGACAAGCTGCTGTCACTGTGATTAATCAATCATCGAATTGTGTATTTTTTCTCTAGGGTGTCCGTCTCAATATAACATAAGTTAAATCAGCAACAAATTTCATTTTTAATCATATTGGATACTGACCTTCGGATAATTTGGATCCATACCAAGCTCGAAAACCAAAGAATTTTACTTTAAGTTCACAGGACTGTGACTAGTCACTGGTGAAGCACTGAGCTCAGGCTGCTGCTGTGTGATGACAAGACTCGAGTATGGATCGAATGTTCGAACGGCGCTCGGTGTCAGTGCAGCACGACAACCGATGTAGAGGCCGAACAATATGTTATTAATTATTGTAAAACAGACTAATAGCTAATTCAAAATTGTAAAATTTTACGAAAAGTTTTCAGAAGAACACACTGCAGACGTCTTCGCACGTTGAGACTAAGGGAGAGCACTCACAACGTATACGCGTACGAGCACACAAACACACCAACAAGACAAATGATCCGTATTTGTCTCGCTACATTAGTCTCGAATATACTTTTAAAAGTAGTCTTTCCGTTAATGTGAAGAAGTACTGTGTTATAGAAGGTTCCATTTATTTAATTTTATAATTTAAAGATATTATGCAGTAGACAGCAATAAAACAGATCAGCTTCAAAAAGACAGAAGTCTGTGGTCTGAGTCCATAGCATCATGGACTCCTGGATCAAAGATGTTCTTAAGGGAGAGAACTCCATGTAAACAAGCACATCTTGACCTTGTCCTTCCCACAACAACAATGTCGGCCGGTGGCATAGGCGGTCTGGGACGAATATCAAGGGTTTTGAACGGTCTCCAGTTAATAGTAAACAGAAGTTCATTGCATCATGCAACTATCAGAACATTTTATCTACAGGCAGCATGTGAAGGTATAGTGCCTTTACCTGTCACGACAGTCGGTTGTGTCAAGAAAGTCTTGTAGTCGAAATGAAAACTAACAGTAACACATAAACTGTCTCTAGCAACAGAAAGAAGAGCAAAAGCACCAATACATCTGCATACCAACATTACAAGTATGCACATGTCCGATATTCTTTACTATGAAGTAACAACAGCTGTTTGCAAATTTAATACAATAATATAGTGAATGATCCGGTCTGTTAGTATTATCAAAACATTTATTTGGTTTCGGTAGTTTCTTTAAATCTATACCATACGCCCTGGACCAGAAGAAATTGCAAAATTAATAAAAGAGTACTAATAAAAGACCTCCAGTATAGAACTCTTTCCACAAATTTTGGAACTTCATTACAAACTTTGAAATAGGTTTACCAATAGGCAATATTTCAAAGCATTTTACTAATCTAATTTTACACCATCCTTTAAGATTTCTGCTAATTTGGTTACTTTCATGAGATACATGCGCGAAGAAAGAATAACAAATTTATGTAAGCATTTTCATGGGTATTCTGACTTATCTTGATCAGTTTAACATACACAGACCTCCAAGGTGGACATGAATAGAAAACTCAGACTGGTTTTTCCATGTGGATTTTAAGACTATGTTACATTTCCAGTTTTGGATAGCATAGATGTACCTCAGTACAAGTATTTTTGAAGTTTTGAAACTGACAGACTTGGCGGAAAAGAGCATTTTGTTAAAAAAAGAATGTGCTTGTGTGATACAAGGGACGTGAGTGGCTGCATCTGAGATCAGCAAAAAACTAAAGTCGAAATTTCTTTGTTCGAAGAAAGATTTCAAGATTTTTAAAACTTTGTAAAGCAAAATGATGGTGTTTGGGTGTAATAAATGAGTACTTTTTATTAAGGAACAATTTCCTAATAGCAGCACTATAAGATGTGTTATTTGCTTTTTATCTTTGTCCATTACAGCTACACACAAAATTGAAATGCCATCTCTATCACCTACAATGACATCAGGAACCATTGTAAAATGGACTAAGAAGGAAGGTAAACAGAAGATCTTTAGACAGGAATTTAACTGGTTCACTGGGCACACATTCCTGTAATTGCAATTACTATTTGTAATAGACCATATTTTTAGTTAGGTGAAGCTGATATTAACATTTAATTTCTTCATATTCTATTTCTACTGTTACAGAGTGATGCAGGTTTGAACAAAGGTTGAATCTTCTTGAAATTAATTTGAGAGAATGAGACTGCTATATCAGTATCTTTATAGTATAATAATTGTTTTTAGTGCCAGAAGATAAAAATCATCAAAAAAATCTTATCTACTCTTAAATAAGATCTCTTTATTTTTGATTGTGACTTTTTTATGACTTTTATTGTTTGACAGGAGAAACTGTGTCCCCAGGGGATGTTCTCTGCGAAATTCAGACGGATAAAGCTGTCGTTGGCTTTGAGTATGAAGAGGATGGTGTTCTAGCCAAGATACTTGTAAGCAAAATAATTTTAAAAAGTTCAATTAGGGTTTCTTATACAAAGGGTGGTGTGGAAGACTTTTACAGTGTACTTTGCTTTGGATTCCTCATCCAAATGAGGTGGATTGGTCATCAGATTTTTTTCTATGCTCATTCATTCACTTACTCACCTGCCCATCCACCCACCCATTCACCCACTGGCATCAGCTGAAACAGTTATGCTGGTACCCTTGCACTTGCTGTTGGGAGAAACAGCTAGATAGATACAGATGAAAAGACTTTCCATTTAGTCCTGTCTTTATCAGTGTTGATGCGGTCCTGCATGGAGAAACCATTCCGCTCTTTCACGTTTGCAAACCAGTGTTTTCTATGTCCATCTAGGCTGAGTCATCTCCATGATGGTGTTAGAGTGTTGTACTAGACCAGCTTGTGTCTCCTGACTGTCGTTACAAGGGGTTCCTGATGTCCCATATGGGGACATCTGTGATCCGTACAAAGTTGTTGGCTTTGGGTTCCATATAGGATATCCAGAGCAGCCTCCTCAAGAAAATATTCTAGAATGCCCGAATTCTCCTCTCTATATTACCAAGCAGAGTTCACATCTCAGTTTTGTACAGCAGGATGGGAACTATGAGGGACTTGTACAACCTGTACACAGATCTTAACCTTTGACCAAAAACCTCTTTTGCTGAGCAAACCTGATGGTGTTGCTGTGCCAGATCCTGTCAGTCTGACCATTGTTACTGTCATTTCTGCAATCTTGCTATGGATGTGTGCAGTGCAGCTGCCAGCTTTGGATATGGTGCCTTGTAGTCTTAGCACTGTACATTTGTTGTAACTGCTGTTCTACAATGTACCCTATCAGGTCTTCTTCATTTGACAGTTGCATTGTTAGCAGGTGTTTTAAAGGGATTTTAACCCATACATTAAGACTCAAAAGTGGCATTAATTACGACAACCATATCACTAAGTTTCACTATTTCTATTATTTTGCCTTTACTGATGTGCATCTCTCTGAAAACTTCGACTGAAATGCCTAACCTCAGGGTCGCTAGCTGAAAAGGCCGCGGGAGCCTCGATTTCGATTTTTGAGGGGTTTCCCTGGCTGATGATGCTGCTCTGGCAAAAATAAACCACGCAGTTACCCTGTGTATGCAATCATGAATTGCATGTGAGTTATGTTTAGTTGTGGTATGTTTGCAGGCCACAAATCTGGGGTAAGTAAGCATGATTGTCCACCTGCGAACAGTCTTTACAGGCGATTATGGATAAATTTTGTAAAAATGATGCGGCAGAATTGTTCTGAACCAAAAAGGCATGGAATTTGTGGATTGCACTTTTGCAGATGATTGTTTCGAAGATCAATTTGTTTTAACAACAAGCTGGCTTTCGACTGTATCGAAAGTTAAAATTGAATGCAGTTCCAAGTACTCTTACAGACCTTGGGCTTTATTTCTGGTTAACAGTCAGAAAGTTTCCTTAATGCTATTTAGACTTTCAGTTAATTTTGCTGGAGTAAAGCATCAGTTTTTCTGTGTTTTAAAGGATGAAAGTATCCATTATAGAAAAAGAATAATGCCTTTTGTTTTAGTATTAATGATAGCATTAAAACACATTCTTTTATTGTGGGTTATGAAATAGAAGGGAGATAACTCAAAAGATGTCCCTATTGGAGCAATCATCGCCCTCATTGTGGACCCAGGGGATGACTGGAAGAATGTGCAGATCCCCGCAGATATAATGGGAAGCTCACCCCCAGAAAAAGCAGCCCCTGCACCACCTTCACAAAAGCCATCAGCATCAGTACCGCCATCACAAGTTTCGGCAGCATCCGCACCGCCATCACAAGTTTCGGCAGCATCACCAAGAAGTGCAAAGGCCACAGAACTTGTAGAATGGTAATTTGGTTCAGAATTTCATGGTTCAGTCAAATGATCTGAAATTAGCAATGAACAAGCTATATAATTTGTGTTTGGCATGAGACAATATCCTTTAGTTTTATTTATTCATATTTAGGTCAGAAGCGATCTTAAATTTCCCTTGATAGTTTCAGTTCATTTTCATTTGGTCAGGCATCAAAATGTTTTAGATTTTCTCTCTTCAGCAGTCTTAGCTAGTGGTCTTTTAGTCAAAATAGCAAGCACAGTGCCAAAGTTTTTCAATTGGTATCAATTTTTAGATTAGTTCTTTCTAGACTGGTGTTCTTCCAGATTGTTCTGCAGGCAGATGGTACTCGGCTGGTATTTTATTACAGTTGCTCTTGTTCTTTATAGGTCTTGATGGCTAGATACCACTGCCTGATATTTAAAGCTTTTTTATAAAACTGCTTTCTTATGTGTTGTGTACAGGCACCTTATTGCTCCATCTGCTAAGCTGCTGCTTCACGACTACAATGTAAATGTTAAGGATGTGACAAGAACAGGGCCTGGAGGAACTCTTCTTAAACTGTAAGCAGCACATTATAATATATTTATAAACCACTATTTCTAAACCATATTTCTAAACCACTATTACAAATTGCTGCAAGTGTGATCCCCACAAGGTGCAAAGTGTGATGTTTCTCACCTTTGTGTAAGGGCTATCATATACATTAAGTCCAGAATATAAAATTGGGATGTATATTGTGCTTATTGCTAATTTGATTTCTACAAAATTACTGGAAAAGAAATGGTCAGTAATCACATCCTTTAAAGTCGTAAACTTCTTATTCATAGCACTATTGAGAGTGACATTATAGCACCTGTTGGGCTGAAGGTTGTGTGGATGTTTTCAGCATATCCACAAAAATAACCTTTCTGTTGTCTCATTCTGTGAAATTAAGGCCACTTTAATACTTGAAAAGGAGGTCTGTCCATTTGTCCATCCTTGATATGCTGGTAGCACACCACCTGCTATACTTTGCTTTTCTACACTCTAGAGATGTTTTGAACTATATCAACTCCAAAGGCCTGAAGAAAGCCAGCCACAAGGAGAAAACTGCGCCACCTTCACCTCTGCAGAAGGCAGAGCAAGAACCACTTATAGGTACATTGGTGGTACCCTCTGTAGATATACCTCTTACAAACATGCGTAATGTCATCGCAAAACGTCTCACACAATCTAAAGTAAGTTTCTTTTTGTCTCTTTTTTTTTTTTGTAAGAATGTTTGTTTTTTTGTTTTTTTAAGTGGTTGGATATTTATGATGACCTTGCAAGGGAATCCAATGTTGCCAAGGGAGGTCATGGTACAGATTGTCCTGGAATTGATTTATTCAGTAAACTCTTTTAACTGTGATTTTAATATGAAATTTGGGTTTTAAATCAAACTTATTCAGCTCAGTAATCAATACACGCATAGCACCAAATATAAATGATCTGTGTATTTCTTGTTGATACAAGTGCAAATCCACAGCAATTTGATCTTGACCAAGTTTATTCCTTTCATCTTTGGGAAGATCATAGAAAATGTTTGGTTAGTGTGTATTTATTTGAGCCTTTTGACAAGGCCATAATTGGGGAAGGCACCCTAAGTGAGAGAGGTGGACAGAGAGAGCATGGGAGGGGGAATGAGGGGCCAGGCTAGTGAGAGCACCTTGAAGCAGCTGACACCGTGATATTTCTCGCTCGTCTTCATCATCAAATTAAACGAAACAGCAAAACATCTGTACCTTTCTCTCTAACATCCTTAAAAATTATCTGTTACTTATGGTTAGCAGATGATATAATTACGCTAAATACAGTGACTTTTGTTTTGTTTTGAAGGTGGTTATCTTTGTTGAACATTTTGCTCGGTAAAATCTTTAACGTACATGTCTGACCATGCTTTTTTTAGTCTGGTTTCTGTGAGGTTGTTGTCTCTGTAGAAGAGCTGTATTGTCATGTTATATGATGTACATATTTTTCTGTTTCAGACCACCATACCTCATGCATATGCTACTATTGATTGCTCCATGAAGGCTGTCACAAAGCTTCGAAAAGATCTTGCAGGTATAATTACTATTTAGCTGTGAAGTGAATTGTTTTCAATAATTATCTGTAATAACCAGAATTTTCCTGGGGTATGGGTGTATGTGTTGATTGTTAAAATCAGAGACCCACCTAGCCACTTTTTCTGGCAGGGAATAAAGACGTTTAAATTGTAATATTTAAACTGACCCAAATTTTTAATGGTGTATAGACACTCTCTCACATACTGGTGATCTGTAGGAAAGGTAAATCTGCAAAGATAAAGTAAAAGTTTTTATCAGAAGGGGAAAAGAATTAAACTGCAGAAATAGTAATGTTTTCGGTTTTGGATCATTTTATTGCAGGAAAGAAAGTTATTTACACATAGCAATCGGAAAATCATGACTTTTGCTATGTGCTAGGTGGAATTCATTTATAATTATAATTATTTATCAAATAAAAAAATGTCAGTCCTTGGGCCCCCTTCTTTGATCAGCAGGGCAGTCTGGTGGGGCAACAGTTAGCGCCTGGCACCAGTACAGTGAAGGGTACCTGTCCTGGGCATGCTGTGCTTTATCTGCATGTGGCATCTGTTTACATGGCTGGAGCCCTAGTTGCTGGCTCACATAAAAGTCCAATCCCCCTCCCCTCCTTTGGTGCTTTCAGGAGGCTGCTAAAATTTTCAAAAACTGTATTGGCAGCTAAACCTGTGGGTTATTGGACAGGGGTACATTGAAAAGCCTGTGGCTTATGTTCAGTAGTTAGAATGTCTACTTTGCTTCTGGGCCAGTTCCTTGCTGTACCAGCTATTCTGGCAGACAACTTGCTGAAGGCAGGCTAGGTCAAGTAACATGCACACTTATAGGGAATCATATACTTTAAGAGGAATTTTGCGCAGATTGCATTTTACTGTTTTTGTTTTATTTGCTGAAATTTTTTTCCCCCATTTAGACAAAACCATAGCATGCAACTCGTTTTTTTTTGCAAACTTGATAATTTTCATGTGATTACTTGCCATTTGAGGATCAAACAAATCTGAATGGATATTTGCGTTTTCTGTACTTGTTTTTATTCATCATTAGTGCTGTTGATTATTCTTTCTTAGTTCATGTGTTATTTGTTTTCCTGTCCCTTGTATGCTGTACATGTCTTGTTCTTATTCTTAAGCACTAAGAGCATGCTCCTTAGGAGTTTGATTATGAGCTTTAGAAATTTTGCATTTTTTATTATTATTAATGGATCTGATGAATGTTCTTTCAGTCAGCATGCAGTCAGCCATAAAACAAACCTGGACAAACACATTTTTTCCACAGCATGATGTCAGTGTATTGCAACAATCCTTGAAACGATTTTGATATAAAATCTTAAAATTGATTAAAACATAGGAGAGACCCAGGCTTACTCCAGTAATCAATGTACCTGTTTTACTTATCCTAAACAGCATACTATGCACAATACTGATGACCCAAAAGTTTATTATGACCTATTTGTACAGGTAATGGGGTCAAGGTGTCTGTTAATGACTTCATCATCAAGGCAGCAGGCTTTGCATTGAAGGTATCTGCTCTTTGATTGCAGCCCCTAGTTACACTAAGACTACTTTGAACACAACACTGGGCCATAATGGCCAGTTCATCTTGATGATTCTTAATTATGTTTGTTGAAAAGATTAGTGATAGTAGATACCAGAAACCTGAAATGAAGAAAATATATAGCTGACTGATGTTGTTCGGCATTTCAGGACTCGCCAGAGGTTAACAGCACCTGGGAAGCAGATGCTCCAAACCTTGCCACATCAGTTGATATTTCAGTTGCTGTGGCAACTCAAGAAGGACTCATTACACCCATTGTCAAAAATGTGCCTTCTCTTGGTTTGGCAGAAATTGCTTCCACAATAAAGGTAAGCAAGAGAATAAGGATGTCAAAGTTGAGCTCACATTCCGTATGTTGGTGAAACCCTAGCAGTTCAGTAAGGAAATGTCGGTGCTAAGCATAACATACATTTCTAAATGAAATTTGCAGGTTCTGGTAGAAAAGGCTCGAGATGGCAAGCTAAAACCTGAAGAATTTATTGGTGGAAGTTTCAGGTATGTCAATAGTTCTTTTTCATGCAGACAGCGCTGTATGTTCAAGTTTAAGGAGCAAAACTAGTCTAATATGATGCCTTGTTCTTATTTCTAGCATCTCTAACCTGGGCATGTATGGCATCACGGAGTTCACAGCAGTTATCAACCCTCCACAAGTGGCCATTCTGGCTGTTGGTGCCACACGGCCATGTCCTGGACTGGACCTTACCATAGATCCACGAATGTCAGTCACTCTGTCCTATGACCGTCGTGCCATAAACGAGTTTGAGGCTACACAGTTTTTGGAGAAATTTAAAATGGCTGTGGAAAGTCCAGAACTTTTAGCTACAGGTACTGCTTCAAGAAGGGCTTCCAAGTAAAACTGTGAAAACACAGAAAGAGACTACTGATTGAGAACCCTAACAGAAGAGGGTGCAATTGACAGTCCTTGAGTGTGTGTGTCGTTTCCAACAGTCTGTATGCCAGGTCAAATCTGTTTAGTTGATTGTTATCAAGTTCCTATGTTATGTTAATAGCTAGCGTTTGGCTTATTGAATATAGGCCATGCCTGTGTTCAAGCCTGTATTGGACGTTTGAATGACCCTTATGAATGACTTTTTGAATGATGAAGCTGTAGACAAGACTGCCAGCAGTGGTGTGCCACAGACATCACAAAACAGAACACGTGCATCCTTCTCTTACAAGCGGGGATGAAAAAGGACTTTTAAAAATCAGAATTAAATGATATTACATTTACAGTTAAATAAAGTGTTCAATTTATTTAAATTAAAAAAGTTCAAGGAACAGTGTATGAAAAGTATGTTGTGTTACTGAGGTATTGTACTGAACATGTGTTGGCTTGATTGACAGGGCCGTATAGATTACAAGTGTCAAGTCAGATCATGATGGAGGACTACTTTACATCACACCAAACACCCAAAATGTTTCCTAAAGCTGCTCTTCCACTGACAATACAATCACAGGCACATCTTAAAACAGTTGTAAACAATCAAGCCTGAGGTGACAGTGGGTAACAAAACATTCCAAATCCACTGCCCCATCAAGCATATCACATAATAGTGGCCTTACGGCAAAACAAATCTATGGATTTCTACCTCCTGGCTTGTTGGCTGCCATGACCAGAGATTCTTTTCTAAGGCAGTCAGCAAAGCAATTGCCAGAATGCCTCAACAACCCCTGCCTTTTTATCTTTTGCAACAGGTGCAACTGATGTACAATTAAATGACCCAGAGACAGCATGACACATCCTGATCTTGCACTATGATCTACAATCAAGATATTTGAGAGGTGGCATTAACTACACAGGCTATTACTGTCATGGTGTGTCAAAGGCACAAGGGCATTTTCTTATGCCTTACACACCTGTGAGATGAATGATGCTGTATTTATATGCCTGCTGGAGGACAGATTTAAAAAAAAAGACATGCAGAGAAAAATAGTTCAACCAGCACAAAATTCTAGATGGTTTGAATCCAGACAGACACATTCATGCTACGACTATAATGCAGGTGATGAGATTCCTCATGTTTGAGTGTTGGAAAACCCATTCCCAACTCTTCCTCATCCTTCATCCTGCATGTCAAGCCCACTGCAATTATGCACTTTCAACTGCACAGCTAGAAGGAACATCCCTCTACTCACACACCTGGGGGACTTCCCAGTCATTTCAGGTGATGTTTCCACAAATCATAGTCATGCATGCTGCACAGTCTCTTTATAGTGCCCCGGACGGTTCATTTAATCACATGCAGGATGTTACCACACTGCAAGCATTAAAAATGTACTGGCTGCAGGTTTCCTGCATGAGGGTGTACACATGCTAAATCATGTTGGACAGTTTTGCAGGCTGGTGATATCCATGTTATATCCTTAGCTGATCTAAAAGGTCTCAGCAGTATTGTCCATAAATATAACCACTGCTCCCCCCACTGTGATGGAATCGTCATCAATAAAAATGTCTCTGAAAGACTACAACCTAGCTTCTTCCTGCTTGGCTCATTTGAACATCATCTGGATCTGAAAAAGAAATGAAACCAAGCATCTGTAACATTATTTGAGTAATAGCTATATTTTCGACTCAAACGGGGCCACCACTGTGAAAACAAACATTAACAATCAATATGCACAACCTGATTTTCTGAATGAGTGAATCTTCTGTAATATGTTAAAAACAAGGCAGTTATAAGCTCTTGAAAAAATATGATAGCTGGAGCAGAACAAACTCAGGTCGAGAAAAAGAATATTCTCAACCAAGAAAATAGCATTTTTGGCATACCAAAGAATACTGTTATGTTGCAAAAGTCACACTCAACACATCCACAAATCATGTATTCATTTTCAGGTATCAGCATATTGGTTTGCTTTAAAAACATCTTGACATGCTATCCACTTAAAAAAAATGTAGGAAATAGCTGTAGGTAACCAGGTTGATTCTATGAAAAGAACTTCGTCCCACAACTCACCAACCATGCCATTCTCTCCCCCAAGTTCAGCAGGGGACACAGGATCACATATTCCTATCTCTTTGTCCTTGTCCAGGCCAGTAGAAATTGCTGCTTCCTTAATCTGTCAAAACCAAAAATTTGCATTAAAAAAGTAAAAAGCTATATGAAATGGTTTGTGTATGTACAAACGGAATGGGCTAAAAGAAAAATTTACAACATATCCTCACCTGCCTGATATACTCAATGCAGTCCTTTTTGGCCTGAGACAGCAGGTCAGCTTGACCTTTAAGAACTCTGATGTTCCAAGCAAAGTTCTCAACAGCCTAGGACATACATATTAAAAATATTTATATTAAGTTTGCATAGGACAGAAATATGAGGTATCCAGTAACGAGAGAACAATTTTGGATTCTTAAAGGTATTTTCATCATGCCATTTCATAAAGTAAATCCTCACCAAAGAGAGGTTAGGTGGCAAGTTTAATGTTACTGAATTCTTTGAAGATTGCAATTCTTGCAATTTTTACACTTCATTTTGCAGCTTTATGCATCAGTGTACAATGCAGTGTCTCCAGAGTCTGTCAAAAAGATAACAACATATGAAGAAAGCTGGATTGAAGTAGACTAAAGAAAAAAATTTACAGCTACAGAAGTAAATTTTGGGAAAGCAGGTGAATTTTACCTTGGCTAGCTTGCGTCCCCTGAGCCCTGCCACCTGACAGACATTATCCAGGTCTTCATGCCACTCCAGACCGGCTTGCTGACAATGCAGCAGCTGCAACAAAAACATGGCAGTTCATTGCTTTCCTTTCTACTCTGCATTTGTGTACCACAATTTGTGAATTATTAGCAAAGCAGTGCTTGCCAAACAATTGTTACCTGTCTGATATGCCTGCAACCTAAAACACCAGAAAACAACATGCAATATTAAATGTTTTCATGCTAAAAGACTAAATCAACTTCATAAATTTTGTTCATATATACTGAAGCATTTGTTTTCACGAACATTCAGTTACTTAAATGTGGACAAATATTACCAGACTTGGGAGGAAACCAAGTAATGTGGATTGCACATTTTATTACAGTTTCCTGAAAGCCAAAAGAAAAAATATCCTTAAAAGCAGTACTTACCTTTTCATAAACAATGTCTGCATTCTCTATTATGTTCTTGCACTCCTGAATTAGCTAATAAAAAAGAAACAGTTGCATATTCGTTACAATTAAAAAAAGCCCTCAAGGTCCAAAAATTAAATAAAAACTGTTAATACCTACATAATGCTTGTTAATTATTTGCAATTCATTAATGAAAAACCTTCATAAGAATTTATACCAAGATTCATATTATCTGGCATAAAAGAGGAGGGATCTAACTCAAAAGTTTTAAGTTACTACTTAATGTGAAAACTCTTTCACCTCTTCAAAGGAAGACAAAGCCTTTTTGAGAATCTCTGGCAGATTTCCCTGGGCTTCCAAGTATGGCCACTGCCAACATAAGTGGAAACCATTGCAAATAGAATGTGTGCCCTTGGCTTGAATAAAAATTAAGACTAAATCAGTCTTAAAAATTTAATATATCTGTTTCTTTTGTGATTAAGATTGATTAAAAATGTCTCAATTTCATTTCTGGTATGCTTGGCTCTAAATAGCTAAATGCCTCACCTCCCCATGCATTACGTAATTGAGGGTTGCATGGTCACCAGAATTAGCAATACGGGTTGAAAGAAGACGGATGCATTGTTTGATGTTAGAAATAGCTGATAAGCCACAAGCTTCTTTGAAGTTTGCAAGAGCCACCAGCACACCATCACGAAGATCAGCACCCTCACGCAGAGGTGTGGTAGCCACCCTGAATGTCTCATCAATGGACTTAACCCCAACTGTCTTCATGCTGGCATAGTCCCGTGATCTTTTGATTTTCTTGACAGACATGCCTCGTCTGTAAGCCTTCTAAACAGAGTGCAAAAGCTAGAATCACATCTTCTTTATTATGCATATACTTCCCAGAAGTTCAAATGACTTCATCTACATATAAAACACTTAAGTTGTAGACACTGCTCATAATCAAAATGTTAGGTGTGATAACTCTTAACAAAAGATCATTTATGCTTTCATTCACACATGCAGGATCACACAAAAACAGGTGCACAAACACACACTTATATATACACACACACACAAAGAACTATCTTGTGGTTAAATGTTAAGAAAACAGTGGAAGTCCATTTTTATATTTAAGCAACCACTGCTTAACAGGCACAACAACTGACCCCTCCACCACGCTTGTTGGTGATGGCCACATGGACGAACAGGGTACAGTTGGGCATGGGGTTGCCTGTATTGGACAGCAGCTGTATATGTCGGTAACCTGAAAGGGGGTAGAAAAATCAGAAATTCATAAAATAAAAAAGTGAACTGCTGTGTTCATGAGTTCTAAACATCACTTCTTCAAGAGTACAAGGCAAGAAAACTGAAAACTGAAGCACCATCCACGTATTGCTTTTATGATACCTACTTCTTGATCTATAATTATTTTTTCTCTACGTTTGCTTGCCAGGAAAGCTATGCTTTTAACATTAGAAATATAGCTTCTATCTCCTAAAAGAAAAGATATGATTAAAATTTGATTTAACTGATTGAAGATCAAAAATATGATTTCTACCTGTCTGCATACATTCAAATGGAATAGTGTACTGTCCAATAAACTCATCACCAATGTAATCATCATCCAACACTGCAATGCGAACCAGCGCTAATTCCGGCAAGTTGATTTGGAACTCAAAGCTTTCATCAAAAATGGGATTGTATCCTGCACATAAAATTAAAACACATGATTCAATGTCCAAGAGGGACTATGAAGAATTTTTTATTCATTACATGTCTTGTCTGCTTGCATGTATGTATACATTGTGGATTCCACAATATCATTTAGTTGTTAGATCTTTTCATCAATCTTTCTTTGGCTACTAACTTTGAAATGCAGCTTTTTAAAAATAAAAAACAGACCATTGTGGGGCACAGTTTTTGTCCTTTCTTCAGCACAGTCTGAGGGAATGCCAAAGACCTCAACAGTCACATACGGATCTGTTACATCTCCTTTGGCAGCCGATCCTTTGGGCTTGGGGAAGTTCTGTCCACTTATGATCTGAGAAACACACACACTAACTGGAAAAATACTTGTCAAAAGAAATTCTGAAAATCCTTCAAAAGTTCTATTGGCACTTAGACTAGCAAATTTGTCTTAAAGGAGACTGATATTTTGAATTAATTTTGCACCTAATTCTGGATTGCAAAGAAATCCGTTTTTATATCTTAAGCACATCTCCAGAACAATTCATAAAAGCTGCTTGGTTTCGATCCTTTTTAATGGGAGAAAACAAACTGAACCTAACTTAAGCTGGACCACTTTATAAGAAAATGTTGAGAGATGCTGGAGGGTCAGGTGGCATCAGAACTCTGGTAGCTTGTAATATACAAGTTACAGGCAGTGGTGTATCAACATACAGGAGGGAAGGCTGCAGATCAATTTATCTTGCTTGCATCCTACTCTTGAGGAGGCAGAGTGCGTGTAGGCTTTATTTACAAGCAAAAATCTACATAAACTCTACTTCCAGTGCCACCAGATTCAGCATGGCATAAAAGAAGGTTTTTCAATTATGTAGTGGCATTCTTCCATGCCACAGTCCTCAGATTCATGATATTCGCATTCTGACCTTCACATTTAGAAGTCTGAAAATTAAGTAGTGGAGCTGCATCTTGGACTATAACACTGCTTGACAACAAGATGTCTTCCATGAATTAGGCCAGAGCTTTGCTTTAGATGCAATTGTAAGTAAACAGTTCTTTCACAACTCAAAATTTCGAATGGAAACAATTTAGAATGTCTATGCCCATCATGTAAGCCCAACTTAATTTTTGGTCAACTTGATCCTAAATACTTGACTAAAAATTTCATTTGAAACATCTACAGTACTTCTTATTTCATAGGAAATAATATATGCAAAAAGCCAATTTGGTGATTGTTTTGCAAATTTGACTATGAAAATCAAGATACTGCTTATTGCAATCAGATCATGGCTGTAAGCATACCTTTATATGTAGAATTTGTGGTGAAACTCCAGGGATGGCATCACGCGTGTTGGCACTAAAGTAGGCAATCTCTTCCCTCATGATTAGCTGGCTTGAGCACATAGCCACAGCCCCCATTTTTCAAAAACCACCCGTTGTATAAATCCATCATGAGGCCAGCAGTCTGGTAGTTTAATGCTACTGCAGTACAGAAAGGCAAACAGTAGATTTCAATTTTAAATTCGAAGTCAGAAAGTTAATAAAACATGTAATTTTATTAAAATAAAATGCAATACAATGAATTAAATTCAATGCTAAAGCTCTGAAACTTATTTGGAAACATAGCAGCAAAAAGGTGTACAGAGGGACATTATATGAAAAGGTACCAAGAGTTATATATTAAAAATACTACTAGCTCATTCTCCCCTTTACCTAAATATAAAAACCAGCCAATCAAGAGTTGAAAAACTCTCCAGCAACATTTTCAAGAAAATGTCTTTTTTTTTTAATAACACTCTTTTTTCTAAGTTCCGCTCTTGACAAAGAAGGACATGTAATGTTACTTTATCATATACTTTATCTCACCTATCTGACAGCCACAAGTCCAGAGGTCAAGTGGGTTGAAGTTGCTGGAATCTACCCGCATACTGTTGGGGTAGACACGTGATAGGTAGCGTTTGTTGTGGTTGACAAACTCCTCGGCATGTGATATTGCTAGCTTCAAAGCCTGTGATTCACTCAGCGAGTTCAGTTCCCAGTACTTCTCTGTATACAACAGCAAGAATCACAGGTGTTAAAGTATATTTTTCGGGTATCTGTCTGTGGTGGTAATGATTAGTAGTGATAATGATAAGCTTGACACAAGGGTAATGTAATGATCAACTCTAAGTGTGACTCACGCTTCTGCTGACATGAGTGAAAGTCATCAAAGCGTCTTGAGACAAAGTAGTTCACTGCATCTGACAGCTCCTTGGCAAGCTTATGTTTTTTTACTGAACCTTCCTGAAAGGGGAAAAGGTTTATAGTCTAAATTAATTTCATACAATTAAAACTTAAATGAAAAATAAGACTATTTCAATATCATGAACATGTTACATCTCCAGCAAGAAATTCTCCAGGGATCTATACCTAAGACGTGCAATTAGCATTTGACACTGCAGTAGTTCTCCATGAAAGAATTAAAGGGTATCTGTTCCAAAAGCATCTTTCATTAAAGAGTTTTTAAACACAAGCATTTGTGTACAGGCACTCACTCTTTTACTGTTGCGCTTTTTTTCTGGTTCAGCTCCTTCATCTTCATCAGTAACATATCCCTCATTGGTATCTGTTTCTGCAGGCAGTTTTTTAGCCTGTGAATGGACAATAAGTCTCCAGAAACAAATCAAATTATTTGTATCATTAGTCACAGACGTGTAAGTGTAAAAGTGTGTAAGGGGACAACAAGTAAAAATGCATCTGACAAAACTTAAAACATTCTGCCATATATGTATGCATACAATTGCAGATGTAAAATGAACACAGTAAATAGGCTTCAGTCCTATTAACTGATAAAGACATTCTTTTTTAATACTGCAAATATTTCAAGGCAAAAGTTTCTTTATTTCCAAATAGTAGACAAAATAATAATATTCAAAAATACACTGACTAAACTAGAGTTGGCAGGTTAGAGAAAAGTTAGGTCACCTGAATAAATCATGCAGATTTATGTTTGTTTTGTAAAACTATTCAATCAATTTTAGATACAAGAAGGAAAATATTTCCTTGTTTTTTTTACTTTTATTAAGATGTGTCCTTTCAGGGACTCAGGAGAAGGTAGCGAGGTCTGCTTTTCATCAACAGAATTGAGATAAAGTTTGTCCCCAAAGACCTCTGTCATGCAGTGTGCCATCACCTGCTGCTGTTTGACACTGCAATGGTTTTCTATGGAGAGAATCACAGGGTATCTGCAAACATAAACACAAGGAGTAGCATTAGCACTTGACACTGCAGTGGCTTTCTATGCAGGGTACACAGGGTATCTGTACACATCAACACAATATCATTAGTATTGATCAGGCAGCATAGTTTTTAAGGCTACCACAAAATACAGAATCTGTGTCCATTTACAAAAATGGTAAAGATAAGCACCTTACCAAACAAGATTCAAAGCAAATATGGCCCATAATTCCAATATTTAGGCATTATACTCACAAGATGAAGAAATAATGTGCAATCCAACAAGGGAGTAATTTAATTATATAAGTATCTGAAGCAGGCTTTTTCACATATGATAAACTTTTGAGTGATAGAACAAAAAATACAAAATAATCTCCCATTTTGCTTATATATATAGTACAGAGCTTTCTTTAAGGCACAATTTTTGAACAATGAAATAAAATAAATGCAACTGAGTAGATTAGTCTGACACATTAACTCAACATGAGCATGAACCATAACAATTTGCACCAGTCCATGGTCCTTACAGTAACACAGTGACAACTATCCACTTACTCTGAAACTTCAAATGCATATTCGTTGATTGTTTCAATGACAGATCTAAAGGAGATTTTTGTTGTCAGCGTATGACCATGATAAATGACAGGCTCCTCATTTGGGCCATCCCAGCAGTCCACTGTATATAACAATCAAAGAAGCATGTAATTTTCATTTTTTTTTAACCAATTAGCCAAATGGAACAACACATGAAAGAAATATACTGACCACATTTACATTAGATATATATATTTTGTATCTGGTCTCTCTCTCTCACACACACACATATACGTATTGAGCTTGCCTTTACATGGGAAGTGCAGTTTGTAAAATGAATGATTATTACAAATACACACCCATCTCAATGATGTATATCAGTAGCTGTTTTGCTATTAGCCAGGTATGCGTTTCAGTAATAAAATAATAATATAGTGTCAAGAATGAGACATACGCTCTACAAACCGACAGCCTTTCCTAAGTGCACGAACATATCCCTCTATACTTGAAGGTCCCTTTAACTGGTCCTCCATCAAATACCTAAGTCAAACAATTATAAATCATTTACAACTTCACGAACAAATACCAAATTTATGTAAGAAAATTCCATGCAGAAAAAAGTTGCAAATATTTAAAAAGCATAAAAATTGGAATACCGTAAAATTGCAGTAAAATCTTGAGGTAATTTAAAATTCACAGCATGAAATTGAAAAACTCTGGAATATGCAAAAGTGACAAGAAATAACATTTACATCCAACTCACGTATTGTGTGAGGAGGCAACGAAGTAATGGGTAAGTGGATGGTTCATGTTCTGGCACACTGTCAGATGTTCAGGGTCAAAGAGATCACATTCCTCTGACAGAAGGTAGGCAGTAAAGCCTGGAAATTATTCAAGTAATTTTTTCACAGAAACTTCATGTCATTATGAATTTACTCACTTAAGAAGAATGCTAACAATAGGCATGGGCTACATGAACCCCACACAAAAGTTTTATAAACTCACAAAGCTTTGCTAAAACATCTTATTCTTCAGGCAGCTTTGTTATCATGATGTGTCTGACAGTCCCAATATATGTTATAAGCTTTATTTGTCTTGATATGTCCATTGCTTTGTGTTAATATATTTTTGAGACTGTTCTTTAAATCTAGATACCAATGTTATGTACCCTTTGTGTTAATTATCAATATCCTTAGAGAAATTCCTGACATACATGTTTCGTTTTGCTTAGACATATGTTAGCAGATGTATCATGGTATGTCTGCACTAGAGAGGAGGGGGGGGGATTGGTGTTTTACACCGTGTCAGCAACTAAGGCTATATTACGGCAAGCAGCGAGCCCTGTAAACAGATGCCACCACTAGAGAGGAAGAGGTAAAAGGAATAAATGATGTCTACCTGAATACTAAAAACGTTTTCAGTCTACTTAATGATGGAAATTTAGTGGATGCAAGTTTTGGCTGTCATCTTTAGAAATGACGAGAATTACAATGTTCTAGGCCAGCAAAAATGTTCAGCAGCCTAAATAAATGTAGCTATTCTAAAAAGATGCACAAAAAAAGCAACCATTTTTTTTACAAACCATACCATCAATGCCTAGCTGACATCGTTTTCTACCCTCTTTAGAGGGCTCAAACTGGCTGATGATGTCCAAGCACTTTTCCTTGGTCACCCTCTGCATCTGTTACATGGAGAAGAAACAGTATCTGCAGATGGACCTTTCTGACCCAAGCATCTATGCTGTGATAGCTATTAGTGCTCTTCAACTACTTGATATAGGTTAGTAGAATACTGCAGAGGATGATTCATCATTTCATTTTTACAAAGAGGGTTCTTACCAGTGCATATCTACTTGTACAAAGTGCATAGCTGTGCACAGTTCTCGGTAAAAATAAAATGCTGATGTTATAGTAAAGAACATTTGTCCCCAAATTCCTTCTAGATAAATACAAGAAGCTGTAACTTTACATTCATATATGCATTTCACCATCGACACACTACATACACATAAACACACAGACATGGAGTTTTACAACAAAAGCACTCCGGATGCTACTTTACAAGTTAGTTTGTGGTTGCTGATGCAAGACTAAGCTCATCATTTCAGGGCAAACTCAGATGAAGCCTCACCACTGCATCCTCATCCACAGCAACAAGGTTACTACTTTCATATTATAAATAGACCAACAAAATGCAGAAGTAAACATTGCTGTGTGTTCTTCTATCAATTGGCTACAGAACAAAGACCAAGCACCTCTTTTGAATAGGATCAACACCAGCTATTAACAAAAACTCCACTTCTCTTGTTATTGGCTGATAAATATTGTGTTTCTGATGAAATGTTATGTCTAAATACAAGGGAGTCTAATTATCATTATGTCTATAACTTAAACATATTCCGCATGACTGACTATGGCAACAAGGCCACTGCTTAGGCCCATGGGTGATTTCAGGGCAGTGCATCGGTCATTCTGGTCTGGTGGATGTTGTGGCCAAGACTGCGACAAAGCATATCCACAAAATGCAAATAGCCCATGGTGGTGCACTTCGTGCTTGATAAATCCACTGCTGCTAGTGACCTCCCACCCACTGCACTTCCTTTCTCCCATCCCCATCGAATTCCAAGGAAAATAATTAAATGTCTTTCAGTTTTGGCGCTACAAGTCTCCTTTACACCCAGTGCTCACATGAGTCATTTTCACACCCAAACATTTAGCCGTCACAGGGAGGCAGCAAAGCTGTGCCCACACATCTGTCTGCTGGTTTTAACACTTGGACAACATCAGCAAATGTAATACGACAAATCGGGTAGTGATGTGGGCAGGAAAACAGCAAGACAAATTTAAGTGGGACAAACCGTTGCACGGAGTCCACCAGCAGCTAAAATGCTATGTATATTCAAAAGGCGTTGACGTGACATATTCAGGCTTATAGAACTTTTTATAGTCAAGAGCCATTTCAGACGCAAATGCCAACTGGCATTTTGTATATACACTGATCTCGCGATTATACGAGTTCACGGACCGCTAAGGGTGGGTGTGGGGGTGGGGTGTGGAAAAGGCACAACCTGCGCGCGCACGATCGTATGTGCTGGGAATGGATGAAAGATGTTTATGCCAAGCTGCCACTCGGCCATATCACTGAGGTGGAAGGTAGAAGGCGGCGAGACTGGAGCGTGTGTAGGGGTAGGTAGGCTGGGGGAAGAGAGAGGAGAGTGTAGACAGATGTATTGAAATCTTAACGCCAACCTGCCATTTCGTGGTCTTACCGCGGCGCGTGCACGTTTATCTCTGCCTGTCTGCGCACACTCGAGTGTGTGCGTGCATGTCCGTGCGTTTGCACTGGCGCGCTGGGACAAGAAATCCAACCCTAACTCCGGGTGACACAGCAACTGAAAACCGGAACACTACCACAAGGCCGACTAGTAAGCACGATCACTATACCTTCCACGCTTTATGAAGTTGGGAACTCAATGTGACAAGCCGGAAACGCACGTACGGAGTCTGGTTAAGTCGACTCTGTTAACCTGCCTGTCGTTCCATTCCATTTTGTTAGTTCGGCGGCGTGACCGCCTTTCATCAAAACCTGATTGTATTATCCTTCAGTCAAATAATGTTCGACAAACATCATCTGTTCGCAGTATTCCCACGAAGCTCTCCAAACTTGAAGTGCTCTAAGATCATTCTCTTTCATCAGCGATTTATATATGCAGACTTAATTATTAGTGCCCGCTTCCCAAGCTCTTTCGCCTCGGCAGAGATCGATTGAAGACAAATACAATGCTGCTTAACCTTCAAGTAAAACAGGTTACTGTAACTATATTATAATCATGCCGTCTAAATCTGGATTTGTATGGGAAAGTCAAGATGCAGAAAACTTAAAATGGTTTTCGAACGAATTTCATAAAAGATAATCGATTGCTTTCGGGCAAGAATGCAGTAGTCCATTCCAAGACTTTACTGTATACTTTACTAAACAAGTCAGAAATAAAGCAGCTTCATTACATAACTCAAACACTGGTATAAGAGATGCGCTTGCTATAATGAGCCTAAATCGTTCTTTTAGTTGTGACCAAAATAACTTCCAAGTACTCTTTCTCGCCAGATGACGAAGCAAATAGACTTCTCATTTGTCCTGTTTATTTTCATTTGCGACAGAAATATATTTCTCCAAATATCATTTCAAAACTGATTTTCCATGCTTTCCTCGGAAAAACAGATCTCACTTGAAGCATTCAACGTGATTTTAAAAAAAAAGGCGTTAGAGTTGACTGCTGTTTCGATGCACTGAGAATACAAGAAAAACACATCGGATGTGTAAGAATAAAATTAGGAGCAAAAACGTGGCACAAATTATGGAATAATTTTGTATGTTTGAGGTGGACGACTGGACGAGAGGCTGGGTGAGTTAAGGGCATCAGAAATAGCGCTACCATCGAGTTTTTGAGAAGCACTTATATTTAGGGCTGTAATGATTTCTCTGTATTTGTAAAATTGTGCTGTTATGAGTAATCACAAAGATAATAGCACAATTTTGTCGCTTTGAATGAAAATAATTATCCTAATGGCGTATCAAGAGTAGAAAATAACCATGTCTGGTCTAATGAGTGGTTTTGTTTGTACCAATGAGCCAGAACTACAGTGAATAAAGTCTAGAAAATTCTCTCTCTCTCACACACACACACACAGGCCCAAGCAAGCATGCTACCTTTACAAACTTCACACGTACACAGCATAAAACAAATGTTAAGGCCAGTGTTTCTGGCACCGATGCACACCGTCAGAGGCGAGTGTAAACATATCCCCGCAGCAATCGGTTAAATACATTTCACATGTGCCGTGCACTGTCAATAAGCCCTCTTGTCTATAATTACACCCGCCCTGTCTCAAAACAAGTACTGTTCTGGCGCTAGTCTACCTCACCGGTGAGTTCAAAGCCATACTGCCCCCCTCCCCATTCCACTCGCGCCGAGTTGCGAGGCAACATACCGTGACAAAAAGTTCCTAGTGCGTTATCTCTATTTGCTTCTAGACTGAATCCTTCGTGAGTAGAGCATAAAGGTGTAGGTAAATATAAATGACGGGGGAAATGGGAGAAAACCACCAACACACGAGGTGACCTACCCCTTGTTCTGCTTCCAGGAATAGTAACAAGTCGTCTGTGGACAAGTAGTCTGTATTGCTTGCGTACCTATGACAAGACAAAACAAAACAAACCATCAGCCCATGTTAGTGTTCATTAATATCTAACACAGTACAGTACAGCATTCTGGCGAAAATCTATAAAGGAATAAAATATCTTTTGTAAAGTTCATTTTATGTGTGTGAATATATGAGAGAGAGAGATGTGGGGGGAGAGAAAAAAAATCCTCAGATCTTGACAAAGTTTAGTTTCGTGGTTTAATAGGATGACAGACAGAGTAAACGAGTATAAACGGTGGTTCGAACTCCAGCTTTATGGTGTTGGTAGTTCCTAAATCGCCACAAGCGACCAGTCTATCTTGTTAGAAGGGAGGGGCACAGGAAGAAGGGACAGGTGGGAGGCTGCGGGGAAGTAGAAGGTTGTATCTAAGGTTTATCCCTCCAGAGAAAGGCCCAGGACCTGAAAATGGCTTCTTGTTTCTTCCTGGAGAAGACTTTTGGATTCCATGTCTCATCTCAACAAATTCCGATTTGGAACAAAACAAAGCAATAAAAAAAAATCATATACCCCAAACCCGAAATAATGATGACATCGTTTGGTTTTTTTTTTGTGCCAGAACTCAATCAAACACTCTCTTATGTCAGCACTTCCGCAAAGATTCCGACGCTCGCTGCTGACTGCGGACAAACTTCTGCAGGAACGACGACAGATAATTAGATATCAGAGCTCTTCAGTCAGAAAATGGGAAAGGCCTTCTGGAGGGGAAAGAAAACACTGGGCAAGATGATGAAGGCCTGCCCCTTTAGAATTTAGTTGATGGCGTGCCACCTCTTCGCTTAATCGCTGTGTCTGAGCATTTCACCACGTTTATGACAAGCGACGGGGTTACAATGACGTTATGATGGGGCTAAACTATTAGCTACAAAAGAAAAAAAAATTCAAACTCGGTCAATTTTGCCGTTAGCATCGGAACCAAGCAACCCGTGAAGCTGCAATTAGACCAATTTGACCAGCATCTCTTCTCTCCTTGTCCTTCCCACCATTCACCACAAACGCAAGCTCGCATGCATGGACACACAGAATAAACACACCGTACACAGGCTATGATTTCTGTACCTACCGTACAAGCAAAAAGTAAATTTCTGGTCGTGTCGATATTTCTTTGAAGAGGGAAATGAATTCTTCGCTGTTTAATCGTCCCCTTTTGCCGTCAGCTCTTTTCATTTCAAGTTCCTACACGGATGCCAGAATGCATTACGTTATGATTACATGTCTTGTAAGGTAATGACAAAATAAGCTACACACGTGATATGTAATATACATGTGATGGATGCAGGAAGACAGTTTTCGCTTTCAACAGAATTCAGTGTCAGAAAGAGAGAGAAGGGAAGGGAGGCAGAGTGTAAGAGCGGATACATAGAGTAGGTAGAATTCCAACGTTCTTATCTGAGCTAAATGACTGCCATCGTCTTCCTATCTATAATTTTCACTGCCATGGTCAGAGACAATAGGAAACAATACTGTATTTTCGGGCACTCAAACGCAGGCTTCGAGACCGAAGTCTGTAAAAATGGCAGGAAAAGATTCATCACAAACTACAGATTTGTGGCACCCAAAGCCATCCTTTATCGCGACTGTGAGGGCAGGCACTTTGCTGCAAGTCAAATGACAGGGGTGACTTCACAGACTTCACTCCCTAACAAGCCACTTCGCACCGCACAAAGTATAAGCAGCATAGCCCCAGGCCGGACTAGTGGTCAGTTCTATATAACGATTCACCTTAACTTTGCAGTCATCTTTTTTTCTACAGCCTTGTGCATTTAGTGGCATTCTTCTAGAGATGCCCTTCATTTTGTTCTTAATTCTTCAAAAAAAAAAAAAAAAACCCCAAAACAACAACAAGAAGAAAACAAACAAACAAAAACACCTGCTGTTGGTATTTCACAGCCAGTCAACAGCAACAGGCGAGCTAGTCTACAACTGCGAACTCTAAGAAATGGGAAAAGGCGGAGGGTGCGAACCGACAAGAAGGTGAAGCCGACCTGCTCACTGTACGTGACCCTGAGAGAAAATGTAGAAGTTTCTGGAAGAAAGCGAGGAAGTCAGCGCACGAAAAAAAAAAAAAAGGAGCCAACAGCCACAGCACAAGCGGAGCCATATAGACCGCAAGAAAAAGTCAGACTTATTGACACTCGGGAACCAAGCCCAGCATTGATCAGAATGCGAAACAACCCTGACGTTTGGAGAGCTGGCACGTGGACAAACGGAGGAGACGTTCATCTAGCAGGATCGACCATGTAGGGCACGCTCCATAGGCGCTGCAGCACGCACACCATTACATTCCCCCACTCACACCCCCCTTTCACTCCCACTGCCCCCTTCTTATCACCCAAGCCCAACGTTTCAAGCTTCTTTGTGGGTGCTCGAGAAATGTCTTTGCTGAATGTTATAAGCGTTCTGCCAGGAAAACGAATGTTTGATTATGAGTGCGGGTGATCCGCATCAAAAGCATTGCTGCGAAGGTGACTGCTTTTTAAACAACCTTTTACTCAACAAAATCGCATTTAAACTACACATTCCAACAGAATTTGCTCACGCTTTGTAATTCTTACAATGAAAAGTGATATTACTACCATGAAAAACAGCAGCGAAAAGCAACGACAAACAGACAAAAACAATAGTATTACCTTAAGTTTTTGGCAGATGACTGCAGTAGTGATGGTTCGGTTGATGTTACGCATCAATGAAACCACCTCGCTTTCATGCAGCAATCCATGCTGATCTGGATTCGCTCGTTCAAACTGTTCCAACAGCCATCTGATTTTTTTCTCAAGGCAAACAATCACCACCAATACGAACCTTATCTTGACGAGTACCAATGAGAACTTCATATAAAAAGACTAAACCTGAACAGTAATGTTTCACATGAACGAAGACTTACTCGTAAAAAAGCGGATTTTTCTCCCCCCCCCTTTTTTTTTGGTGGAAAGGGGAAAGGAGGAGGAAGAGACGGAGCTGGTTGTGAGTGGGAGGTGTGTGAAAAGGGAAAGTAAGCCTGATTTTCGCCTAATCTGTTGGATCTTCTCCATCTTATTTCCCATCATACCACTGTTCTTCTGGGCTTGGTATGGAAGACGAGTTCCTAATCCTTTCTTAAGCTAATCCGGAGAACGAGTCTGCTCTCGACACCGTCGTATGTACAAGTCCCACGGAGGACGCCAAGAGCAGCAATTTATTTTCCCGGCACCAAAGAGCCTTTGTAGATGTACATTACGCACCAGACGCCAGGTACTCACGTGACAGACAAACTGTCAAAAAGGATACGAGTCTCGCACCCGCTCGTTCTGGTCCATAACGTTAGCTGCTGAAACAAAACGAAAAGATTTAAAAAGTCATCTCGCACAGAGAACTATATTTGTATGATTAAACATACAGCTCTTACAGGTAAAAATAGGCATGCGAAAGTGCTTCCTCTTAATTAAAGTGCTCTGCAAACTCTTCCAAACACCTAGAAATAAGGCCGAGGTCAGCTTTTGGTCGCACGCTTGCTTTGATTGAAGACCGCACAGGAAGGATGCAAACAAACATTTAAATGGTAATTCAATGTGAAGTAAAATATCTGAAAGCAAAATCTATGACAAAAATCCTAGAATTACAGTTAATTTCAATGTTCAAGGTGAATGTAAATAAGTATACTCTCCTAAAAGTGAGCAATGACTACTAACAAGTTTTTTAATCGATTGAAACAAAGAAAACAAAATGTTTTCAATCTTGCCATTTCATTACATCCTGATACCCCACTGGTTCCTGTTTATCGATTTGCTGGGATCGTCCTCACCTCTCTCAAAACAAAAGACACAAACCATTTCGTCTGCTAACACACCGGTGAAAAATATCAGATGCACAAGCAACGACAAGAGGGGAAAAGCCAATACTTTCCCCAAGGACAGAGTCCCGAAACACTTTTAGCAAAAATAGTCATCTTCCTTTGGAAGAATGCAGAGGTAAGCGATGAAGGTTCCCTCTACCGAAAAGTCTGCCGATCCCAGCCATAGGAGCGCCCTCCAGCGCTACTGCGCACTAAAAGTAATTACTGCTCTCGCCAAGTGCTCCATCTTAGAGTTCTTAAAGGCGCCGGGCATAGACTAGGGCACGTGTGCATCTGCACCTAGTCCGCCACCCACTTACTGATACAGGTCTACAAGATTAAATTGTGTTTCACACATCACAGTCTTCCTGAGAGCTGTGCTAATTAATGAAGGTTCCTAGGGGGCTGGAATTATTATGCAAAATACCAGCGCCCGAACCCATTACACAAAACGCTTGGTCTAAGGTGGCCTGGCGCGACGCCTGACCAAAAGTGGCGACATAGCGAGTTCAAAGAATCAGAATTTGGGAGAGGGGATGGAGGAGGGTCTGTCTGGCGGAAGACGAGGCTTTTACTCCCGTTAAAAAGCATGTGCAGACTTAGAAAAAAAGTGTGTGAGCTCGCGCGCGTAAATAAACATGCTCACAACGGTATACACGAAGTGCGAGGGAAGAGGAACATCACTAACTAAAACTTAATGTTTTGGCCTATGACATCCAGTTTTACTCCTTTCCTTCCTCGTACCCAAAGTCCTATTTTTTCCGGATAGTCTTTGTGCTGCTATGAACTCTTGTTCCTAGACATTTAGACATTTCGTAAATAGCTGCGTACTATTTTAATAGAGTTCGTAAAAATCTAAGAGAGTAAGAATGACATTATCAAGGTATAGCTGGAAAATGTGAACACTAGTCACGCTTTCTTTCCTTTTGTTTCTGAAAAAAAAATGGAAGAAATGATCCTTTACAACGCATCACATTGTTTAAAATATAGAAATAGCATGTGCATAATTTTTATTTTCATTCGATGTTTTCTGAGTTTACGAAAATGGGACAACAATATGACTACAAGAAGAGCAGAAGATATCCCATGTTAAAACAGTCTAACTACAGTGGGATCCTACCAAGAGAGAGAGAGATGTGATTGCCAACAGGTACCTCCTTCATAGAAATTTCTTAGAAAGATTGCCTTGAGAATACGTGTGTAATCGAGAAGACGACGACTAAACTGGGAAGCTGAAAAATGTACATGGAAAAAGCCTTTTTTTTTTTTGCAAGAAACACGACACTTTAATAAGTTTATTAATTATTCTACACGCAAGAACTATGAAAACAGAAGAAAGAAAGTAAAAGAAACAAAAATCCAGTTAAATGGTGAAAATAATTATCACGGTCAAAAGTCTGTGCAACTCATGGAAACTAAAAGGATCTAATGTCGTCTAGGTCATGCAAAGAAATTATAATCGAGGCAATAAAAATTTTCTTGTTTAATGTCAGAATGTGGAGGTATAAAGCAAACAAACAAACACTCCCCAAAGTCCGAAACTGCTCTCAAAGATGATGAAGTCCACGGCCAATTTTCAACAGCCCTCGGGTAATTCTTTGATGTGCAGACTCATCAAAGACCGTGAAGTCAAACTTGGCACTCCACCATCAGATTTAGCACCACTCAGTTATTCCAAGCGTATCCAGGGGAGTTGGAAGAAAGATTCACTGTCTACAAATACATACAAGGTTTCCACTGACAGAATGACCTCTGTAGAAAATGTAGGGCGAAAGGTTTCTGCTGAACGAAAGAAGTCTTCCTCTGTCTGCACATGCATATCTATATCAGAGATAGTGTGAAAAGAGGCGACGACAATACGCGCTTAGAAACATGGAAGTGATGGAGGAATAAATTAGAGAACAGGTAAAGGACTTAAGAATAAAACAATTTTCTGGAGCAGCACATCACACTGAACACTGAAGGGGAAAAAGTAATAAAGATTTAGCAGAATGTACACCAGCAGAATAAACACTTAGGCGAAAGTAGCTAGGCTTTGAGACCAACCTGACTTTGTGCTGGCATTGACAAGGCAAGTTAGCCCTGTAACCCAAATGTTGGCTT
This sequence comes from Pomacea canaliculata, assembly GCF_003073045.1. Taxonomy (NCBI): domain Eukaryota; kingdom Metazoa; phylum Mollusca; class Gastropoda; order Architaenioglossa; family Ampullariidae; genus Pomacea; species Pomacea canaliculata. The sequence goes on along the minus strand of NC_037592.1, from coordinate 14,990,220 downwards.
CGTCCGGAGTGTTGGCGATCAGGTCCAGGGTTTCAAAGTCGTCCCCGAAGATGATGGAAAAGGCGCACTCATCTGGATACATGCCCGCGATCTCCTTGTTCCGTAGAGCGTCGGTTGTTTTTCCCTGGCGAATCTCTTTGACGGACGATACCAGCGACTGCAAAACAAGCCTATGGTCATTATCATGCCCATAGTTACAAATCAACATTACTGCTGGTATCCACAATACGCACTGTCCATCTGTGTGTGTGTGTGAGAGATGGAGAGACTTTGACTTTATCTTTCGGCGCATTGAGCGTTTCTCAAGGATTCGGATTTTGCGCGTTATAAGACTCATTCATTCATATCTAGTGTAGCCAACGACCCATTACTGAATGTCTGAATGTGTATGTGTGTGAGAGAGAGAAGGTGAAGAGAGAGCGTGCGTGCTGTTTTCCTATTCATGGCAGAGGACCTCCGCATAAAAGTAATAAAACCACGGATTTTGATTTTCTAGCTGGGTTATCAGGCTGTGGCATCTGTCACAGGCCTGCCACTCAACTGACTAGTCCGTTGGCCAGTTCAGACAGATGAAACAATAAATCTGTGATGAGAAGACTTATACATAGCAATGTGAGGCAGTACCGAGTGCTGCAAACAATGTCCGCAGGAAAGGTCACCCAGCAGAGGGAACGAGAAGAGAAAAACAAGAAGAGATCAGAATCGATACCGAGGCGAGAAATCTGAGCATTTGCGTACCGAAATGTTCAACGACCAGACAAAATTTCCCCTTACTAATACCAGCTACAATACAGCTGGACACACAGCTGCAGCATAATCACTGACTTGAGCGTCAGCTTAAAATCCTGCACAGATTACTAAAGTCTGCAAGATTCTTCCGCAAGCCACAGCTAGGCCATGGACACTAGCGGAATCAACGACCTGTGACAAAAGTGGCATCATTAAAAAGCACACACTGCAACTCTCTCCCCTCCTCTCCCAGCTTCCGTCCATCCCGTTCCCCTCACCTAACGAAAACGCCCGCAAGAGGAAAGGCAGGAAAGACAACAAGCAAACAATGCAATAAACGTAGCTCCAGTGGAGACTGACAGGGGAGGGGGGAGCGAAGACGAGAGACCAGATATATGCCAGAGTGTCCGCCAAGCTTGCCTCGAGTCAACAACGTTTGATCCGCTGAAGCACGAATTTCCGCTCAGTCTCCACGGCCAACACTTCAGGCTTGTTTGGCGTCTGATGACCTTTCCATTATTTCGTTCAGGCCGGACCGCCGTACGACCGATGGACTAAATGACACGCCAACGGCCAGCTTGCCCTTTTCCAGCAAACTTCAACAAAAGGACTTGTCCTCCTTTGCACTGCCATACATGCTTTGACTTCTTAACTCCGGGGTTGAAAGAAGACAGGTGCCGGAAACACGATTCAATGAGAACATATATGGTTATTTAACTTCTATACATACATCGAATGTGGTACTGTTGATGATGTTTTGTTTCCGTTGTTGCTGCTGGTGATATTCTTTTAAAATGGCTGCTTCATTAACTATACAATATTAAATAAAAAATGCACCATTGAATTGTGTGTGGGTCTATACTATGATACATATTTACGCGTGTAAGATTACACTTATTCACAAACTGCTTCAGTCCCTGTTCTAAAAATATGGGAAGTAAAAAGATGATTTTCTTACGATGAAAAGTGATGTTACTACCATGAACTAGAGCAGAGAAATGCAACAAAAAACAGACAAAAACAATATTTCAGCTGTATACGGCTCCTTCAGAATACTCTTTTAGGAAGGACGCGAATTTCAAGCAGGAGCTACTTTGGAATCAACTGACGAGAGAGTCCTACATCAAGAAACAGTGGTCAATGCACGTAGCAAAATCAGATGTTCTCATCTTTCAGAATGCGCTGACAAACAACTACATTGTATTATTCATTGCACATAAAGGCCATGAACAGATTTGTGCACTTTCTTTTCAAGTACTTAACAAATACAGGAAAGTGAAAAAATACGGGGTGGAGAAGAGCTTCATTTTGACAGAAACAGAAAAACACCCCATCCACACACACATACACAAACGCACGGGTGCATAAGCAACACACACAGCATTCTTGGGCATGGAAGATGGGTAGGTATGTGAATACTACAAGAAAGGTAAACAATTCTGTAGTATGCAGTAATTGGAACTGTCGTGGCTTTGTGCGGCTGATAATTTCTGTTCTTAGAAAATTCTGCTCAGTAGTAAGACAGTATACATCTTCATCACTCTATTATGCCCAGTGTTACAGCTTCAACAGCGAGTTTCCATAGCATACAAAATGAGGAATAACTCCCAATAAACAAAGACCCACGCTCATGCACACGCATACACGTAAACACACCCAATACACTCATTAGCAGCATTTAACTATTTGTGGGTGCATCAGAAACATCTCAGCCAGCTTAAAATAACGCTCCAGCAGACAAAAACAAGGCTGCCAGAAGAGTCTCTAATAACGACGGGAGACTTGCTGCAAATCAGTCCCAAGTACTCAACAAAAACACTCTGAATGTAATGTCTCTCAAAAAACTTGCGGCAGATAATGCCTCGAAGGACTGTGAAAACCCGGAGGAAATGTCTCGTGAAAAAATAATTAAAAAAATTCTGGAGATGATGTCTGAGTAGATAATAAAATGAAAATAGTGATGGATGTTGTTACTGGAGTGTTTCAACTTGAACAAGCTCTCATCTCTTCATCTCCCATTCTGTCTTCCTTCCTCTTCCTTTACTCATCTTACTTTCATTCCTTCAAGCTGTGTCGATAGGCTGATTTTGAGTAGCACTAACACCAGTAAAAGCTTACTAAAGAAGTGTGCGTCACCGTGAGTTCGAAACGATAAAGTTACAGTTATAATTAATTTGTTTACTTCTAGTGAGATATCCATTGAAATAAATACATAATAGCGTCACATTGTTTTGCGTTAAGTGTGTAGGCCTAGGGGCTGTATTTGCAATTTCAGCTGTATCATGACAAGCTAAGGTGCATCAATACTACAAAAAAAAAAAAATAAAATAAAATAAAAAAATCACAAATACAAATACAAATCTTTCTCTGAAATGAAGTCTTCCCAGAAGACCATGGATAAGCAGGAACCCTTAATCAGAGTTCCAAGACACATACGTGCTACACTGACGTTACTACCGCTCGTCGGACCCAATCTGACTAAAGGCACTTAATCATCTCTTTTGCGATATTTTTTGGTGGCAAGTGCCGGGAGGGGATGGCGCCCGTGCAAAACCTAGGAATGCAGCCCCACCCCCAACCCCAACTTTCCAATATGCCTCAAGATACGTAGTGATCTCAATAAATTATGTGAACGTTAGGAAATACAAGCGACGCAGATCAATGTTTTCTCTCACTCTCCCTCCAATCCCCCACTCTTACCCCCACCAATCGATCGGCCGCCCGACCCGTCCTCCCCCACCCAACCCGCCATCACAGTTATTACACATTCCTTTGTCACATTCACAGACGCAAGCTGACGAACGAAGGCACACGCCAATAGACACTTGCCTGTGGTAGCGATAATTAACTACTCTTAGTAATTAAAATTAAGACATTCTTCCTGGTTGTTTTTTCTCTCCTAAACCAATCCACCATCATTCAACAACCCGTCTTCCCACACTGCAAATGTGACTGGAAGGACAGGGCGTAAGACGCCGACAAGCGAGTGAACGCTTGTGTTGAACATGCACATGCTCTCGCATTGATCAGATGAACATGCCTGGTGGCTGGCGTCTCTCCAGTGAAATCCGTCCCACCCAGCCAGCCCTTGGAAGCTCCAGCGATATAATCTGCCGAAAGCACACCAGAACCCGTTTCTCAAGCCAAAATATGTTTTCGTTCACCACCCTGTTTTCCTTGCCTGCTGACCACGGTAGCGTCTCTGACAAACGCTAACCGGCGTGCAACATGTTTTCGTCGATGTCAGCGGTACGGTGAGCAAGACGCTATGCTACCAAATCATTTCCATGTTCTCCTCTCCTATCATCAAAATCAACAAACACTAAATGGAACAAGTGAAAGACAACTATTAGGCCATTATTATTATATTTTATAATACATTTATTATATACAGTACGCGACAATCCGCATTGCAGGGCTACTGTAAAGTGAAAAATATCACGATCATCCGTCTGGTTTGTGATCGCTTTCTGTGAGAACTGGCCTCCTGCTAGACAATAAAATTAATTTCATTCGCGGTCAAGGATCTTTTTATAGCTACACCTCCGTGTACGTTTAAACAGACTCTTTCAGACAAAACCAGCATCAAAACCAAAACTAAAACTAGCGGTAGTTCAAAGAAATAAAGATTAGAACATTCTTCTAGTCCATGTCACGCCATCAAAAGATGGCTATTCCGTTTCGCAGTCGCCTAATCCTTAAAGGAAAAGAAATCTTGCTCAGGAGCAAATATGCTACGTATTGTCGGGGCTGAGAATCCAGGAAGTATTGAAAGGTTGAGAGAGAGAGATGGGAGGGAGGAAGGGCGTGAAAGAGAGAGAGAGGGGGACAACTTTTTCGCCAACGTGCACAGACATCGACAACGAGAAAATGTTAGAGAAAGGACAAACGATTTTCCCTTCATCCACAGGAGGATTAAAAAAAATGCATAATGCAAGCGAAAAAAGATGAATAGGGGACATCAATAAAAGAGTTATTTTGATACTTCTGCAATACAAATGACGAAACTGGTGATCAGATGACACATCAGATAGCAACATACTGACCGAATTTAAAGTGTGGAAAGGGGAAAGGTAATCCACTCCTTATACTGAAATCAGTCGCTACGACCCACCGTGCGTGAACGAACCTATGTAAGAAACACACACACACACATACACACACAGCTTGCGTTTTTTTGGCACCATTCTCATCTGGAAATGACATTGTTGTTCAAGCACAAAGGACCCAAACTGTTGAAAGGTAAACTCTGCCATGTACTGGCGCGAACATGACAAAAGTGGGAGCATGTGTCACGCTTCATTTGATGCTGTAAAAACCTTTTCAACTGGCTCGGGCGCATAGCTGTCATTCAGTTAGCTGTCCGTGGTCCTTGTCAGTCAGGTACCCACGTACTCATCAAGCGCCGTTCTGGAAGCATTTCACTGTGGCTGTTGGAGGGTACAAACACAAATGGTGCACTCGGCGTACATGATGTAGCTTCAGATTCATCGAGTGGCACAATCAACCATGTGTCCTGCTGAAAGAACATTGCTTCTGGTTTCTTCCACAAATATGACAAAAACTCTTTGTCATGTTCCTGGCTTAGTTGTCGTGTAAGTAAGCCGTTAGAATCTACAGGACTGTCTCGTGCATCTGCCAGATTACGATTATAGATTTTTGTCCAAAGTACAACAAAAGCCAGCATCACAGTTTGTAGTGTAATGTTTGTTTTTATTTGACATAGACCTTGGGTCGGTACCATGAAGAATAAATGAATTCCATTAGAATGCACACTCAAGAGCACTTGAACCTGAATCTATATATATATCTTGCACTTACGCACTCTCTCCGGGACAACTAGGTGAGACAGCCAGAGGCAAAATGACAGTCACCGATACACCAAGGAACAAACGTAAAATGTAAGATTTTAGTCGCATTTGTGCAACCTAGCACATATAACTATAAATAGTCAATCATCTCTTTTAAGGCACACACAAAAAGGAAAGACGACAATCAATATCTAGCCATTTGTGTGCTCTTCGTAATTTAGCTTTCTATTCTCCCAACCCCGTCCCCCTATCCACCGTCACCAATCTTTCTCATCAGCGAGCTGCAGATAAGGCAAATGCCCTCCCGCCGGACCGAGGGTATGCGCATGCAGATGAGGATTTTACGAGCAAAGCGCCTTTTTCGCTGACCGTTTCGTCGAGCGATCAACTCACGACATGCTGCCTCAGGCCTGTCGGATGCTTTTCTTACATAACGGCGACAGTTGCTAAAGGTTTACCAATAACCATACGCTAGAATTAGTTTGCGCAAGCCATCTGGGGGTCTACTTCCACTTGATGTCATTCTTACTGTCATTTCGTGGTCTTCGAAGGGGAGATATGTGTGTGTCAGTTGCCTCCCCTACGTCCATTATGTATCTCCTTGACCTCAACTTCCTGGTGGATGAGAATACAATTGATTGCACATAGTCATGCGTGCATTGGCACGTGAAACACGAGGGTGCGGGTCCTGATGGGGACGGGTGGGTGGATGTCATGTGGTTATCTGCGTGTGGCTGTGGCTTGGACGCAGATCTTGTTCTGACCGGTCACTGCTCCTCTTAAGCACGTATGCATATTAATCTACTTGGAAATCTCCTCGTTATCCTCTTAGATTCCAAATGGTTGCTATCGACAGGAGAATTGAGCTCCCGCCATCGTAATGTGCACATGCACGCAATGCATAGCTTTGGTGGTTTTATAATGGCCAGGTCACACGCTTTTTGAGTCTCGCAACCCTTAACAAACTGTGTGCCTCATCCACAATCCTTCTTATTTTTTTTTCTCTTTAAAACATACTCTCCACAACTGCTCCTTTCCATGAAGAGTATATACATTTTTTAAATGTTAAGAAGGATTGCTGATTGACGAGTTTTTCTCTGCCTGTGAAGGTTGTAGAACGAAGACAAAAGCAGGTAATCAATGATACTGGACCCATCGCAATTAGACCTTCCTCTTCTTTCTGCCACCCGATCTATACAGTTCCTGTTGAGTCAGAGTTTATAGCGCTAGACTGACAACGAACTAGTCTTAAAACGCCTCAACTGTGCCAAATGCACAATTATGTACTGAAGTAGAAGCCTAACTTAAAATACACCAAACTGCCAGGCTAAGGCAAGAGCGCCATTTCACAAGGCCTTGGCACCTGCGGGCGGACACAGTGGGTGCGTGCAACGAACCGTTTGGGACCATAGGGAGAAGCTCAGTGCCCTGCAGGCTGTCACGAAATAATAACTACATCATTCTACATCCACTTCTCTTTCGATCGATGATCTCTTGGTGCCTATTCATGGCTGCATCCATTGACTACTTCTGCTTCATGAATCTTTTACAGTCGCACCCAAGCATACCGTAACAAAGTTAAAAAATGGACGGCAGACCATCAAGTATGTGTTATTTTAAGTTCTTTTATGGCGTCCATTGACTATATACAGTAGTGCCGATCCTATACAGGTAAATAGTTTAACCGGTTGCAGTGAAGATGTAGTACCGCGATAGGACAATGGAGATGAGTGACGAGTGGTGTAGGTATCGTTCTGGAGCTAGTTTCGAAGATCTATTGTTATAACTTGTTAGCGCAAGCAATGTGTATTGTATGTTATGGCATTCTCAGCGTTAGGCCTGGGTTAGGTTTACGGGGAAAATTGATTAGAACAGAAATGGAGGAGAAATTAAGTTCTCTTTCACCGCGGAAGTAGCAGAAGGCCGATCGCACCATACGATGATGTCCTGAAATACCTCGACATAAAAGCACTTGATGGTCTGTATCAGTCGAATGTATTATAGTGTTCTATTTTGTTTTTGCACATTAGGTTTGCTTTTAGCACAATATAAGAAAGAAAAATTCTCCGAGAGAGGAGGGGGAAAGATCTGTAGAGATTTTGAAAATCCCTTTACAGTAAGTTTCAGCAAACATGTCTTGAATATAATTACATTCGATACCGGGACATCAAAGTCTGTTATTTTTGCATCAGCAACATTTTTGTCTAGAACAAAATTATGGCGAATGCAAGAAAGCTCGAGACCTCCGGGCTACAAATTAGATGGCATTTACAAATGAGCAAAGCATAAATCAAGAGTGCGTAGTTCCAAATTCTCAACGCAAAACATGGCTGTCACATTAAATTCAGGGATTTTGTAGGGGTTTTTTTAATGTCTTTTCTGCTTTTCATTCTTTTTTATGGTCTTTCATCCTTCGTAATTCTCACACTGCTTTCTTGCATAATGCAGAACATTACCACTTACATCGATTAATTTCTAGCTAAACTAAAACGAACCGAGGCACTGCAGTATGATTAAGCATGTTCTCAGAAAGACTTAAAAGAAGACGAACATATAGCTCTAAAAGACGAATAAAAAGAAGGCAGGGGAATCCGAATCATTGTGAAAGAGCTATCTTCCATCGCTCCTTTACCTCATCTAACAGTGATAAAGTTTCTTATTGTTAATAAGTGATTTGTAATGTGCAACAATATTTATAAGGTTCTCGCCTACAAACGACAAATAAATTGGTTAAGCAGAGCTGACAACATCAGTTGACAACAATACAACTATTTGATGTCGGTTACATTCGTCAGCAACATTTTAATCGTTCAGACAGAAAAATCGCCTCGTTCTAATAAGCGATACATTATTAAGGGGTGAGGGGAATGGACGAATTGGCGCATGTTTCGCTGTCAGACGAGAGAAACTGTCAGTGTGGGTTACTGTTAGCGGTTTGCGTGTTAATTCTTATAACTTCTTCATGGCGTTGCCGTTGGGGATTTCAGGGCTGTCAGACAAGCCGATACTCTTCGTGTCTTCCCGCACCTGCCGATCGAACGTGGAGTTAACACGGTACTAGCTTTTAGAAAAAAGCTCACAGCAATGACTGAGCACAAACCGAAAAAAAGGCTAAGCCCTAAGCAGCCTTCTCTAACAGCTCGAATAGTCTAGTCGTCGCTAGCTACAGGCATTTAGAATATTTTGCAAACAGCAACACGAATGTGATCAGAACTGGAATATCTAAAAGAGAAAAAAGAAATACCAGACCTTGCCGCTTTTAAAGAAAAATCCCCATTTATAAATATAACAGCGTAATCACAAATCATCAGAATTTCCTAATTAGTACAGTGCTTAATGGTCTTAACATTCTCTTCATTGCTGTGGGACAAAAGTGACCAGTAGTTGTAGAGTACTAGAGTCTACAAAAAGCAGTTCCCTAAGACCTTTTTTGTATGGACGGCTTAGTACAAAGTGGATTCATTCTCGGCCATTTCTTTACCAGGTTTCCAAAAGCATCCTTTCTATATCTATAAACCCAAAGTAGACAGGAAAATACGAAACGACAAAATCAAAATTTCATCACTATAAATTTCAAATGGCCATCTATATTTTACTACTAAAATCTACCTCTCTCGCACACGCACACACACAGAGGATCTCGGAAACAGTACTCACTTCTGGCTTTGTGTGGTTTCTTGGAAGTGGGTTGCCAGCGGATTTCGGAAACGTCGCTGCTGAGGGAAAAGAAGCGATGATATTGGCGGCTGTTGGATCGCACCTTGACAAGTTCGCTCCCATTCTGCATGTAAGCCAAACAGTCTTGCGCTGTTAACACAAAATCATTGGCATATGCTTTTTTTTCCCTTTCTTTCTTCTGACATTTTTCAACGAACGACTAAGGCATCAAGAAACAGTTACTTCAAAGACAGCATCTTAATCAATCGCTGAATTTTAAAAGGAATTGCGAAGGTGCGCGAGTATCCACGCCTTCCAACAGGTACAGTGTAATGAAAAATATAAAGAAGTCAATAATCAACAAAACGTCTATTTCGTGACTCTTTTCCAAACTGTTCAGTCGAAACGTTAAAAGATATTTGTTAGGATATAACCAGTCATTACTGAAGGCTTAAAAACGCAAGTATATATACATATAAAAACAAACACAAATATATCAGTTTTTAAATAACTCTCAAAATCGCTATTCGAAAGGTTGGAAGGGTAACTTGTTTGTAAGCAAACGAACTTTTGTTTATGTATTTTAGAAAATGAACCGACACAGATTTAATAAATTTAGCCTGGCTATATTTAAAACTTGTAAAAACTTTTGAAACAAAAGTTTAAATGTAGTCGCCCATTCAAATACTTTTTAAGACAGGATGCGTTTGATTCTCATAACTTAACCAAAAAATCCAAATTGTTTTCCGCCGTTGCCAAGACAAGCATTTCTGCCCGAACTCACGAGGAACAAACTCAGGGACTTAAAAAATTAAATCATTTGGCTGAGTGGCTTCTCACGTAACTCATTATTACAGGACAATATTTTACGTCAAGCTCGGTCTAAGATCAGAGAGAAACAGAGCAGTATGGGATGATCTCCGCTCTGAACAATCCCAGAGGACAAAGCTGAAGGTTTGAGCGACTAGACTGTCTCTGTTGAGAAATATAAACAAAGCAAGCAGAGTGAATGTGCACGAGCTTTCGTGTGGGGAGAATAACGTCAAAGCTTGGACTGTCTTCAGACAATGTTTGCTTCTGGTCAACAGAGCGTCCAGATGCCATTCCAAGAAGGGAGGAACAGAGACGGTTAAGAGAAATGAAGTCAGGGTGACAAACTAGAGGTTCCAACATTCCACATACGTCCGTGAACCCGTCCCCCAACATTTACTTGTCTTTTCACAGCCAGACGCATCTATCTGCCTGTCTGTCTGTCAGTCTATTTGCATTAGATTTATCTATGTAAGAAGAGATGGGGACAGGAGAAAGAAGGAAAAGGATGGGATGAGAAAATGATTAAATTACATTTTTAAGCCAGAAACAAACCATCTTATCGATTTTATTCAGTAGCACTGCCGTTTTAACTCGATTCAAATTTGTGCTGTTTTAAATACTGGCATTTCTAATCCACCAAAGGGTCGACGCAGACGCAGTATTTACATATCAAAATACATTTCAGACCACCAGGAACGTATTGTTTTTCTTTAATAATACGAGTCAGCCTTCAATAAATATACTACATAAAATATTTATCCACAAGAATTTTCTTCTGGAATAACTATCGATTTACCTGACCTTCTTTGCGTGCTTACCAGGTTGTGGCGACCCTCTCTATCGGTGTGGACTGCTGTACCGTCTTTCTTACACGTTTTGTGTGTTCTCTCCTATGCCATTCTAAACGCATTCACGTTCTCTTATATAAAACGAGCACACACTTGTGACACTAATAGAAATAACATGTACTTTGCCCACCACTATTCTGGATGAAACGAGTCCCTTTGGAACAACCTTCTGTAAACGATTTAACGACAAGAACCACAGTTTATTTACGCTCGGAGCTACTTTAGGGGGTGGGGATGGAAAAACCCAGCTTTTTCGATTTTCAAGCGTCGAAAATATGCTTTCAAAACATTTAACCTGAAAAAAGATTGCCTCTTCCTTAGCTCTTCCTCCTTGTGACCGCGTGTTGACCGTTGACACTGGGCTGTGCAATGGCGTCGATCGATGGACGACTTTGATAGCGGAGTTTCCGCTCTAGCGACGCCTGCAGTCAAAACGACAAGACGAAACTTCGGGGATTTGCTCCAACTGTGCGTCACAGGTCCCCAAATCACAGCGTCTGGTGACCTCTTGAACTCGTAGACCGCCATTTGGTGGGAAAATCAGGAGACAGTAAATGGTCATTTGCATCAACTTGTGGCTAATATGGTTTTGAGAATATGCAGAGCGCTATCGAAAAGTACCTGACAGTCAATTCTGGTTTAAGGGAATAAGAAACAGAGCTCTGGTCTACAACGGTGTTTCTCAATTTCAAAAATATTGGAAGTGGTTCTGTTGCTCTGGATAGTTCAGGGAAGCATCAGACATAAATGAATAACAGCGAAGGGGGTTTTCCTTCCACTTTCTCCCCACCCCGCTCCTAGACTTTTGCTCCCAAGGCAGTGTTGGGAAATTTAGTTGCCCATGAAAAATGTAGAAAGATGGCAGACTGATGCATCTCCTGAAGCGAATGTGTCTGCCTCTAACCGAGATAGGTAGCGTATACCCTCTCTAAATTGTGTTGGTTCTCTCACCAGCAAGATAAAAGGAACCTCGCAGACGACACGACGAACACTATAACTACTTCTGTAGATTTGGGATAGACGATACCACTTAATAATAGCAGAAAAAATTCAACAAAACACATATGGACACCTTAGCTCTAATTCTGATGCATCTGCAAGTGATACCGACATTCCTCTCAGCTGCTGTCCGAAAGCAATGTATAACTTTATATGGGTTTCCCACTTTCACCACTACCTTGCCAAAGACTAGTATCTTTCTCCAGCAAGACAAGTAAAAATCCTCATCTGTCTTTTTATATTATCTCCTTTAGACTGCGGTCAATTTCAATCTCTCGGACACCTCCTCCACTCTCATCAATCTTGTGTTCAAAACTATAGAATTCTGCTACTTGCCATCTGCCGCTCGCTGGCACCGGATGCATCGCGTGTCTACTCCTTTCCTCCTTCCACACTGCCCTCCTTCTACTAAAAAGATGCGGTTACTAAGCTGCCTAACTAATTTCTCTGAGCGTCTGTGAACCGAAGATACCCAGAGGCCTTCTTCCATCGTCTTACTTCGTCAAGACTCCTAATTGGTATATATATATATGCGCGTTGTCTGCGTGCGTGCGTCGCTGGATACAATATTAGCGAATAAAGCAACCAAGTTATTTGGGTTTTTTTTCTTGTCAGTAGATTATTTGTTCTTCCTGGCACATTCAGCCTCGTCTCACGTGGGGTCATAAAGGTAAAGAAGAATAAGATAAGGAACAAAATCATCTTTCTACTCCCCATCATCATCTTTCCTTCTCTCTTGATCGCTTAGTGCATAACTTTCAGAACTGCCTGGTTATAATGACATCACTAAGCCAGGCTCATTGTCCCTTATGTAAGGGTGAACGTCGGTGTTTGCCGATATTGCCATGACCTTTCGATCTTCAAACCAGGACGCCAACCAAGAGCTGCCAGCTGAGGCGCAACCACGTTAGCCCCAATGTTACAGCGAATTCTTCTGACAGAGTGATGGGCGTCAGGTGTGCTTTCCAAGCAAACTGAAGGATGAAACCCCAGATCGATTTCTGCCCCTATTTGCAGACGCTTGGCCCTAATCCACATACATCAGGCAATCGGTTGTTAAAGCTGTCAAACATGATAGTAACTAATCTGTTCCTAGTCTAGCCAGCGTTCTCTTCCAGCAAAAGTTCAAACTGTTTGAAATGCAAAGACAACTTAAAGACAACTAATTTTATCGCGATGATTATTGCTAACAGAACTAGTGGATTTTGTGCATCGAAATACGGTGTACTTTGTTTTCTCGATGTAAAGTCAGCAAAAGTTCGTAGACATTAGCCATTGCGGGACACTATGAATTATGCACAGACTCAATTTAAAAAAAAGAAAATGAAACAAACTAAAAATGCTGGTTCAATACGCATAAAGAAAGAACGCTAACAGGGGATGGAGGTAAGTGGGCGGGGAGAAACGTTTTACGCCGAGCTAGCAACCAGTTACCAGCCTTGTAAACAGATGCCACATGCAGAGAAAGAACAGCATGCCTGAAGCGAGAGCTGAATCCAGGACAGCCAACCCTCACTGTACTGGTGACAGGCGCTAGCCACCGGACCGCACATGGAGGTAAGAAAGACAATAAAGAAAAAAGGCAACAGGCAACAAGAAAAAAAAAACTGATCACGTGATAGGTGGATTAACACAAAACAAAATCAAAAGAGGAATATTAAAGAATGCAATTTTTAAATTCAATACTATTTTAGTGTTATATAAAATTAGATAAGATTCAAGAAGTAAATAATTAATGACACAAACTTCCCTTAGACACAGCCTTTCTTTTGACAGATCTTTAACGCAAGGTTTCGATTTCTAAAGTAAATCTTCTAATTAGGGCGCTCGGTAATGTAGTAGTTAAGACACTTGTTGTCACCACTGTAGCACAACGTCCTGGTTCAGATCTCGTCTCAGAAATCTATGTAATGTTATGTCGATGTGCTCATATTTTCTTTCTTCCATAGTAGTGCGAAATCATCTCTAAGCACACTTCAATATCTTGAGAGCTAGGAAAAAGGATTTTTAAGAGGAGGGTCCTCCCAAGAGGTATGCAGAAAGACAGTAAAGATGACGAAAAACTGGCAACAAGGAACGCCCCAACAGAAAACAATGAACACTAAAAATAGAGGAAGATACACGTCAAAATAAAAGATAATGAACGCCAAAATAGAGAAGAATGAACTAAATAAAGTTCACAAAATAGGCACACGAAAAAACAGCGTAAAAAAAGATGTATTGTTTAACAGGAAACACAATAACAGAAGTCGAAAAGTAGGAATACCCATATGTAGAGCAAGAGCCCCTACATAAGCTGTCGCTTACAAGCTGTTACATATTAATCACCTTGAAATGGCAAGCGAAGTGTCCTTATGCGACTTTATCACTGTCGCCATTCTGTCGGCGTAGTAATTTCGTAGAAGCACAACTTCTATTTATCTTCAAATAAAAATCTTTGCAGCACTGCGCAGATTTCTATCGCAAATGTCGCCTTTTCTTTGCACAAGGGCGAGATTTATCTTACTTCTCAGACTATGTCCCCTATGTGCAGGCGTAGCATAAGAATATTTTTGCAGCCTTCACTGCATTGCATATTTCGCCTTTACAAACGCCAGCAAAAAAAATTTCTTTCACTGGTTTCATACTACACTAGAATGAACAGAGATAAATGGCAAGCAGGCAACAGTGTGGACACAAGAACGAAAAGACATGGGCGGCCTGATCTAGAGAGGAGCTTGTTCAACACGTGGATGGTTTTTTTTTCCTGACAGAAACTCGCCTCGGGAAAAAACCCAACAGTTTTCACATCACCATATCTCAATGTCTCGTGAGAATGGCAACGAGAACATTTGATGCGCGCCTTGACGAACTGTCCTCCTCCAGTAGGTATAGAGGAAAGACACTGAGGAGTGTCATGTGAGTCAGGAGCATTTATACGAACATTCGTATTAATTTTGTCTCAAAGGTTCTCTCAGATTTCACTCGGAAAACAGTACCATCACCACCTTTCTCTGGCGATTCCACAATGAAACTATTGTGTGGCACCATGTGTGACGTAAGCGTTCGTAGTTCATTTTCCATACTCAAAAGTATCCTCTCAGCAATACCCTGAAAATTTAACATTTGCCCTATGAAATTTACCAGAATGTTTAGAAATGGTAAGGAGATGCATAATATAAACGCTTTCGAGTCCCAGCGCAGAACAAGAGACGTCCCAGCATTCATCATCAGATGCCTCAGACACGGTCGCCAGGTCAAGTGGCATGACAGAGTGCTTACGACACCCTGGAGACCCAGAGAAACCAACAACTAATTGACGTCCAGGTCAGAAGAATAAATAGGACAGGATTGTTCACGTCTTGCACTGAGCCAGTCCCACACAACCTTCTGAATGGACTCACCGGGGGAAGTCGGGGCGGCACATTTTGGGTGGAAGGGTCTACACAAAGCAGCTGTCGCAGCATCCCTGGCGAAATCAAGGAAAACCTCGCGTTACACGCGACAAAACTGAGAAAACGTGACAATCGAAAGTAACAGAAAATAATATGTATATGAAGCTGAGGTACAGAAGCGCAGTGGAAATTACCTCTTGTCGCCAACACAGTGAGAACCGTAAGACTCAGGGTTCATGTCTTGCCTCAATCCACACATTTCTATCTGGATGTACCACCAACACTCTGGGGTGGCTAGGGGGGGGGTGGATTCTCCCAATAGTCTAGTTTTCTACCCCTTTAACTATCCCACATAACTACTAGTAAGCGGATTTTTTCCTTAAAATATTTGATAGGCATACCTTGCATAATTTTTTTAAAAAGTCATGCAGGCAACGGTAAGCGCACGCTATAAGATGTGTAACAAAGGAACTGAGAGCGTTATAATGTAATTCTCTTTATCTCCATTTTCAGATTGACGTTGTTTAAAGTGTACGAGAGTGTACAGCTTGTTCAACTGAGTTAAAGCTTAGTTCAAGTACTATTTCGGTAAATAATCCCCCCTTCCGTTCTCGAAATACAAGCTAACATCACTATGCACAGAAAGAAGTCAGAGCAATGAGCCCTTACACGCGGACGCGCCTAATTAATATACCAGCATGGTCCCACCTCTCCCACCGGCTGACGCCTTGACAACAGACGCGTCTTCATGAACATTTATGACTACAGTTTCTGGCCTCTTTTTATGCATGGTGATGTTTGCTTGTAAGCCTGTCTCAAGAGTGGAGGTTTGTGTGGACAGTCTGGCAAACCAGAATAGCACTAGCTAAGATCTCTGTACCAGCTAATAATAAAGGACTTGGTATTTTTAAAAGTTTGACTTTCCAAGACAAAGGCAAACTAAGTTCATAACTCAACACTCAGGACATCTCCACTATTGAGTCAATCTACCCCCACCATCCTTGCCTAATGCTACAGATCACGCTGTGACTCACCTTTTAGTTTCAAGGTCAGAAAGACTGAAAAGTTGTGAGGTGTAGGGTAAAGGGGGCAGGGGCGGGACTGCACGAAGTACACAGGCAAAGTAAAACAAATCTCAAATCAGTATAATGTTGGGAAGAAAATCCAGGAATCATGATATGTCGGTCCGAGATTAAAAGGGCATATGCAACTAAAAGGTGAAGCAAATTCAGTCGATTGAAATGACTCTACACGCTTTTACCGGACTCGCAGGAGCCTCTTTCCCACATAAACACGTTTGATGACAACAGAAGCGACGACAGCGAGAAGTTGGGAGCGTTCTTCGCACGAGTTATTCATGCCTGTGTTTGTAAGACCAGTCATCGTAAAGAATGACGCCCTCTGCCTGCACACGCTCGAAAGTTGAGCACAGGGGAAATGACTCTTAACCTCTGGTAACCTATCGCTGATGCCTCTAAATCCAGATACTGCAAGACGGTATTAGCGAACGTAAATACGATACTCAAATACGATACCCAGGGATTTGAGAGCTTCAAAAGATAGTATAATATTAGTAGGCACACGCGA
This sequence comes from Pomacea canaliculata, assembly GCF_003073045.1. Classification (NCBI taxonomy): domain Eukaryota; kingdom Metazoa; phylum Mollusca; class Gastropoda; order Architaenioglossa; family Ampullariidae; genus Pomacea; species Pomacea canaliculata. The sequence goes on along the minus strand of NC_037592.1, from coordinate 14,973,402 downwards.
TGGGAATAAATTATTATTTAAATCACATATGTCGTGAGTATATGAACTGTCCCAATGCCCAAGGTGTCGAGTTACTAAGTCACCAGCTCGTTATTAACGTGAAATAATCTAATTCTGGACCTTAAATTGCTGACATGTGTAATTAAGCCCCGGATGACTGTAGATTCCATCACTTTTAATAATCAGGTGTATGGTTATCATTCGAGCTTTACATAATTCTACAGGTCTTAAGGCGCAACTGAAAAGGATATAAGCATCAAGCGACGGCAGCAAGACAGTTAATTTTGATAACTGAACAAGTTTTCGCATTTTAAAAACGTGATTCGGAACTCTTCTGTGAAAATATATTTTGTTTTAGTTTTCTAGCTCCTATCAGAATGCTAATCATCGCTGGAAATATCATTATCGTATGATCAAAGCTTGAAACTTTCTAGAATGTCAGAGAATTTGTCGTGATAAAAAAATTAAAAAAAAAAAAAAATAGGCTGATACACATCTCGCGCTTGGGTTTATACTAAGGAAAAGCTCGTTTGTATGAAATATGATACCCGCTTGGTGACGAGCCAACTTGCTGGTTGCATTTTGTATCAATAAGGACATGTCTTTTGAAGACTCTGAAGCCTCAAAATAAAAATTACAGGCATAAATTAGTACACACTACCATACCACCAACGAATTCATATAAACTAATCCAAATATCTGTCATACGAGCCAGGAATACAACACACTCATTTCATCTTTCACATTGTTTTCACCACATCGCTCTGCTCACTCGACTCGTGCACCTCGTGTGTGGACGTACACTGAATGATCCATTTAGTTTATGAGCTGCAGTATCAGGCCGATCTCGGCCGCGCGCCGGCAGATGTTAGTAGATAGCTGCTCGGTTGAAATGCTATGGGCTGACGTAAGAACCTGAAGTTTTCTGGTCCGTCCCAGAGGTGCCTCTCGCAAACGCTCGACGAACAGGATTCAAATGGGTTCATATCCGGGGCGTGGCAACAATTACAATTTTACTACTCGAAGGCAATGGCTGAAACATCTGCGACTGACCGACAGACTGATTCTGCAGCTTTTGCTATGCAAGCAGTAACTTAACAGATTTTACTATAATGGTCAATTAGTTTACATGCCTTTTTTTCACAAGAATTACAGTTACCAGTCGAAGATGCATATATATTGCAGCATAACTTTTCTCAACCAACTGGAGAATTTTGACAAACATGAATTAAGAACTGTTAAGATTTCTATTTACAGAACTAGCGATTTACATTTATTACGCACACTTACAGCCACCCGTATAGTGTCACTATAATGGAAGTTTTATTTGGAACGCTATTTGCGTACACACAGACCGGGGATTATTTTTGTCTACGTATTGCTAATTTTGCATTCTTTTGCTACTATTCTAGGCTTGTTTTATGATAAGGCGTTAACCTGTATCTTTGAGGGCTGTTTGCTTCGTCTGACGTAGTTTGACCCGGAGAAAGGCTGAGTGGTGCACGTCGCCGACCTATTCATTTGTATGCATTACCACTTGAAATATCATTTCGGGGTAGATCGGAGTGACAAGCTGGTAAGGGTTTCTCTAAAGGGCTTGTCTTTCAGCCACAACATGTATTACAGCTGAAGAAGTCACAAGAGATTAGCTTAACTTATGGACGATGATACATTAAGATTTACAGCAGGAGTATTTCAAGATATGTAATAATTAACACAAATTTAAGAAGTATGGCGGTTCATAACAGCAATTTGGGGTGGGGTGGGGGAACAACCCACCAACAAAGCAAAAACGCTTCAGAGGATTGCTTCTTTTCAATGTCTAATAGATTGAGAAGACAATATTCGGAGCTGATGACGTGAGACAATTCATGTAGAGTAGGAGTTCTTAGTAAGACGACACGAAAATGAGGTCCTTACTCGATTACATACCGTGCTGCCAGTGGGGATACGTTGACGACCAACAGCAAGTCTGCTAACAGTAAAGGTCACTAAAATGCAACTCCAATGTCTGCCCCCTCTTGCAATGCCCCGCTTGCTTTAGCAATCAGTACAGCACCCTTATTTCTCAGAAACAGAATCTGTTATGGTACTTATTTCGAACAAAGTAAAGCATTTCGCAAAAAAACGCGATGAAAATAACATCAAAGGACTTCAGTGAGTTATCAGAAGGTATTCTTTAAGATATTTTAAAGGAGAATGAAAAGAAGTGTCCCCCAACCCACCCCCAAAAAAAGAAACTTTTACAAATTTACGAAACTTTTTTGCGATCTCCTGTAAACACAACACTGCCAACCTCTTAAAAATTATGCTGTAAAATATATATTTAAACTGATGCTGCAAAACAAGCACTTATCACGATGCACACTTCGATAAAAGTGAAATTCACCTTACAGCCTGAATTTCAATGAAAAACTAGAGAAATTAAAAAAAAAGGAAAGAAGAAAAAAAAATTAAAATCCACACGAGAATAAGCAACAAGATGAAATATTCATCTCACGAAAGCTTCGAGGCAAGTCTGAAGATGCCTCTGGCACAAGTATGACCCACACATGTCACAATGGGTTGATATGGGAAGTCGGTAAAGGACAGAAATCCCCAAGGCAACCTAATGAAACTCCCCCCGGCTTCCTTAAAGGTCCCCGATCTATTTCCAGTTTGACAGGTGGCGTTTAATTGGTGCTGAATGTCCCTCCTATAAGTTACCAGGGACGGCCTTAAAGGCAGGTTATTGAGCGAAACGGGCAAGATTATCGGCACACTACCCACTTCAGAGTGCCAGAACGTGGCGCTGTTCTCTTTTGTGATCTGCGTGGGGCTACGGTGAATACAAATTTGCATAACACGCCAGCTGTCTTCGTGTGAAGCTGGCATGCCAAGAAGCCACTGCACACCGTGTCTGCATTCTGAAGATACGACTTGAGCGAAGAATAGTCTTCCAGACTAACAGCCCACCTCCCCTCCCCTTTTGCATGTACACGTGACGGACGTGTGGACTGGTGTATGTAGCCCCCCTACTGCATTAGTATAGGCTGGCGTTGATGTTTTTCGAGAGTGTGAAAAAAGAGCAACGTAAAACTTAAGAAAATTTTTTTTGAGGGTTTTGTTTTTAATGAAAGGCTCAATGAAGGTCAACTACAGCTAGTTTTAGCACGCTTTACGGCAAAAACTCGGTATTTACAGAAAGGCTGCCACACTCACGCTTGTCGGTTACTATTTATGTCATCTTTGTTGACAGCATGATTCATCCTTGTAACCTTCTGACATTTCCCTTTTCACAGTCCCTAGAGTGAAAGCCGCCTCAATCCGTTGCTTACTCTGTTTCTATCAACAGTAAGACAAGAAATCAAGCAGACAGAAACATGTATAAACAAGAAAACATCGAGCCATGCCTTCAAGCATAAAATCCTACACCCATACTCCTAAGCCCAGTTCCATAGTTTTGCTTGTTTGGGATAATGATATTTTTTAAATCACCCCCATCATTTTCAGTTGAAGTTGTCTTTCTCCAGGCAAGAGCGAAGCGCCTTTAAAGTGTGCCATCGTCGGCCTCCTGCACTGCACGCAGGCCCGCACAGAAACAATAAGAATCTTTATTTAGACCGCCGCAAGCCTTTAAGTTCCACTTGCCGAATAACTTGAGCCAGACTGTTCTTATCCTCGGCCCATAAGCATTCCTTGCCTTATTCAAGTTGCCAGAACCAGAAACCTTCCTTAACAGTAAGTACCATATAACCTCTACAACTTCTTTACGGAAAACATGAAGCTTCGCCTCCTACAGACCTAACCACTGGCTGGCAGCGAGTCGTGAAAGTTCTGGCATTGGAAAACTGTTCTGAAATACGAGTGCAAACAGGCCTCATCCTGAGCTGCGAACATTAAATAAGGCCGGCATATGGTATATATCATGAAGCTAAAAAAAAAAAAAACCTTTCCCTCACTAGTGGGTCTCGAAATTCGCGAGCTGTATTTAGACATGGGATGACCCCCGATGACCCAACAACTGTGCCAACGGATCAGTGGGACTGTTCCTCCCTCCTCCCTACACCCACTTCTCTGTTACCAAACTGTCCCGGATGTGATACAGTCTGGTAAGAGTAAACCTTTGTAGGGCCACGGTATTGCATCCACACGCCTGCTTTCGCACCAATATAGTATGCACACATAAATTAAATTGCTAAGAGTCTTCGCTTACTGTCGATGATTGTCTTAGGAGTGATATATTGTCGCTATCCTTCTTCAGAAGCAATTATCTGGTGCCTGCAAATCTGTTTTCTGACAGCGACATCTGTCGCGCATTTGAGACTGCTCGAAGCAGCTATCGTTCATCGTTTGTGTTGCTATTTTGAAGGTAGAGAAAAGCTAGGAACTACATTTAACATCATAAAAAGGTAATCAGTAAGGGTTTCCACGTCCTTTAGGACCGCAAGTGCACAGGAAAATACATACACGAAATCAACGACGAATGCATATAGCTTTAGTCTTTAATCATCCACAGTTTCCCTCTGCTGGATACGATATTCTACTTGATCCAGGAAGAAGGACAAGAACAAAGCTGTCATTAGAAACGGAGTTAATATCGTACTGGCTCTGGAGTTTTACGCTCCCTGATAGAAAACGTTAACGGCCACTCAAAGGATATTTCATATCCAGCGATGGGATCGTTTCCATTAGAGCTTTTCCACCCAAGGAATAGTTTCAGCAACTTATTTTGATAAGAAGAATCGGCATCTCATTATTAATGACTCTCCAATATGAGGTAAAGCCCAAATCGTGTTCAATTTTTAATAAGGATAAACATCTCACATCGTACCTTACTCGCTGGAAGTAAAACAGCTTCTAAGGACACGATGAAATAAACACATTTCTTGAGGAAAACATAAGACCGGATTTAAAAAAAAATGCCCACATTATCTTAAAAAGCCCTTCCTACTAAGAAGGAGGAGAGAACTGCAATCAGTCGCTATTTAGATGGACAGTCTAATACCCTCGTGACGTCGAACTGTACTTAATGTTCCTGTCTAATGGCAGAACCACAGCTTCGTTCTGTCAAAATCTGAAGGCGAAAAATGCTTATTTGCACCGTTAACATTTCAAATCGAATTCTAGCAGAAGACTCTTTACGTTAAAAGCAAAGATTTGCAGGGAACAAGAATTTAGAAAATGGCACCTGGATGAAAACTGACTAATGGCGGCATTCCCATTAGTCCGTGCTGCTCTGTAACGGTACCGCAGAACGCGGGCTATGACGACGAAGTGAAATCACATGACCGCGCTTCGATAAACAAGGGTTCTGCTCTCCATCAAAGGCCAGTCCCGCTCAACCAGACATTCAACTATCTAAACCAGATACATGTACAGGCGGGCGCTAGTCCCCAACAGGAATACTCACTTTTCTACTTATCTTTCATTGGGTCGATTATCCCTTTCTTTTTTAAAATGGGGTTCTTTGTGCGGATCACAAAATATCTTTACAGATCCTATATAACTATAACTATATAGCTATAAAAATATTTTTGGCACAGCAAATGCAGTCTCATTCTTCAAGCTGTCAGAGGCATAGCGTAGCACTGGGCATACGATTCTAGATAGCGATGTCACTACCAATATCGTATTTAACTTCTCGGTTTGTCTGTCTGTGAAGTCTGTGCAACGCAGCCTTCCTGCTGTTAGTTTGGTTGTTTTTATTTGTGGGGGATGGGGCGGGGTGTCCTCAAAAGGACAAAAACAAGGCTGAGGGAAGCTGGCTGCTATACAAGGCAGTACCTTTGCTGAAAATCAAAGACTTCTTCAAAGAACTACGTCATCATTATCACTGGACATTTATAGACAAATGGCTACATCCTCCGTGGAAGGAAGCTGGCTTGTCTTTTGCTTGAATCAATATCACTCTTAAAATTAATCTAATCTATGCCTTTCTCTTTGAATAGACACAAAGCAAGAGTAATATGTACTGTTGACTGTATTGCTACAATGCAAGAAATATTCTTCAAACCGGTTTACTTAACAGTACTGAGTAGAAAGACTGCATCCAAATAGCAGTACTCTGAAATATATGGTATACAATTTAAATGAATACAGACTGGAAAGGATCCAAACAGAGGGTTAAATGTTTAAAGTATGCATGAGTTTCACTCACTATACTCCATTACACCACTTTGCAAAATTCAGCATAATCTGGAAATAGCCTTTCAGACTTTTTAAAAATAAAAAATAAAAACCTACAAAATTAAAACTGTTTTCTGTTACAGAATGACCGTCCTCATCACAAAGTTACTACTATGATCCCAGTTATCTATCTTCCGTGTGAAACTATTTATGTAGTGTCCCACTCTCTGCAGTCTGTAGTCACTTGAGGAAAACTATAGTGTACTTCCTGAAAAATGCACGCAATCTGAATTGAACCTATATGTATCACTGCAAACTCCTGCACACAGTACTTGATAAATCAGACAGGCTTACACTTTTGGCATGTTTGCTGTATGCCCCTTTTTTTTATAATTAGTCAACAATCCTTTATAAAGTTTTGTAGTAATTACAATACCTAACATTTTGAGTAAAACTCCTGTTGTTGTTTTTTCAGCTCCACAGTCACCTTTCTATAAGTTATATGGCTTTTGGAAAGAAATAAGCATGTAATTATATGACAGAAAAGGCCAACTATTTCTTTTATACAAAAGACTTTCTTCAAAACTCTTTAAATATAAGTCAATTTTTGTAACTCTTGAGACACACACTTCACTAACATGTTTTCCTCCATTATTTACATTAGCGCTTTGCTCAAAGAGGTTCGTCACATTCTGGGATTCACAACAAATAGCAGTCAAGTCAACAGCTGGAAATTAATGTTAATGGCACTGCAATCATCAATACATAACATGTCCGAAAGATGTCATCTACTTAGGATAGAATTCTGTCTGTAAAAGCTCCAGAAAATGTGTTTACAAAAATCAAACTGAAGGATATTTTTTGTCAGAAACAGTTCTGTGTATAGCTGTGCATAGCTGGATGTAAGCATTTATGTGTGTGTGCATGCATGTGCATGCAATTCATGTGCGTGAGCTCAGTACCAACAGCACCTACAATCCTTAGCACCATGATGACAAAGAATTAGGAACTGTATTGAAGTTATTTCCACACATAATAAAGCAGAAACGTGCAAAAATTAACTTCTTGTTAGGAAATATTCAATAGTGATATGGTTACTATAGTTGTAACTGTTATTACTTAAGTGTTAATGTAGTTGTGAAGAATTTCAAAACAGGAATATCATCACTTTCAGGTTGAATCTACAAACTCATAAATGGTAAGAGCTAAGGACTAGACAATGACTTTTTGAACTCTTATATAACCTATGTGTTATAAAATGCAAAAGGATGAAAAAAAAAGCAAAAGAAAGTTTATAAAAAAGAAGACTTTGTTTACTTTCTAAATCACTGTGTGTGTATAAATATAATTTATGTTTTAGACCTTATGATTAAAAATTACTTTATATCAGATTATAATCTACAGTGGAAGACTAATTTAATTTTAATAATTAATTATAACAAAATAAATAGGGATGAGAGATAACTTAACAAAAGCTGCCCCTCTTTTTAAACATTCTTAAGATGATCATATAACTAAAGCTGCAGTTTCAGCACACTGTGTTTATTTATTTAATAGTAAATGTATTTTTTAGAATTATATTTGATATTTACCTTCGAAAGTAGTCATAGCATGCAGAATCAACACATAAAAAGCAAAAGTGTCATCTTTTAAACAGTCAGGTGGGTGGTTTTCTCCCCAGATTGAGTGGCAGTTTGAAAGAAGCCACACTTCATCCACCTTGTGCACACTTGCACTAACAAGATACATCTGTACAGCGAATGCTCCCTCAACAAATTTTACAATTTGCACGCTTCTGGCAACACCTGGGCTTTGAGCTTTGTGCTTGACATCCTAGTGTAGCACCATCCCTCAACCTTTACAGCTGGCTAAATCATTCAGTGTTGTTACTCAAGTTAACATCACAGCTCACTCGTCTTTTCTAGTATTCGCAGTCACACTTCTCATATGAGCACCTAAGTCAATGTATTCATTTTTTTTTATAAACATAAATGTAATACTCAGACCTTTAAATCATGACTTGGACATAAAGAAATATCTTAAAATCATTTTTACAATAAATGGGGTGAACAATGAAATCATAAATAATAATGTAGTGGGCCTGACCTGCAACTACAGTCAGCATGCAACTTTGGTTATTCCCTCATAATGCAATAATAGAATTTTGCAGTAAACTGATTAGATTCAGTGTTTTAAATCAATATTTGGTGTGAAATTGCATATTTATACAGTTATAATATGCATTGTACTCCATACTCAGCAGTAGCTAAATTTCATAATGCAATTTTGATCATTTAAAAAAGTGAGCTACAACTTAATGCAACATATGTTAGGGAAAGTTACAAAGTGAACTCTTTTTCAACAATATAAGCGGTGACTCAATGATGACCTTCATTATAAAAAATATTCTCAGAAATAACATAATTTAATAGGTTAGGACAAGGGCTCTTTTTACTGTAACTTTAAATTATTCTTATGGAAATTATTATTTTTAGCCTGCTAAAAGCTGTTCAGCAATGTATATTTGCAAATCAAACTCTCATCATCTCTGTATGTTTTTTTGCGAGCATGCATTCTTCCTCCAGTCACAGGCACAGGTTAACTTGAAAGAAAAAAGTATAGCAGCCAATGCAAAGTGACATTAAGCTGTGCATGTTTTGCTTCTGCAACTCCAGACTGGAGTTGGGTGGTTTAGATCATTTTAGTTTTAGTGTACAAGGAGTAGTGTCAGCTTGGGTTCTCATGAACTAACATTCTAAGGTTACACTGTAAGGACATGAACTTTTAAAGCTTGATCTGTTTAGGCACATTTCACTCCTTATTGTCATGAATATGAAAGTACTTTTTATTGAGGGCACTTCCTATCACTCGAGACATGAATATTAAAATCATTAACCAATTCAACTGTGCCGTCTGTCTTCTAGCACCTCCGCAAAATGGACTGTGGATTTGTCTCTTAGTAATCCCTGCTTTCACCTACATATTTAACCGAAGGCAGTTCAGTTTGTGCTTAGCTGTTTCGATTTTGATGAAAACGCGACATCTGAGTTTTCACTGATTTATTATTTGACAGATAAAGGACTCCCCAGATAGCATTTTGCAAAATGCTGTCACTGAATCGGTGGACCCTGATAGTGATACATCAGTATTTGAGTATTCGCAATGTTCGACTTACAGCAGAGAAATCGAATAGCGCTGAGTGAAGCGTTCTACGCTCAGGAGAATCAAAAGTCTCCGGTCTTCCTTTATGGTTGAGTTTTTCAAACGAAATATGAGCATATTACTTACATGTTGCAATTTTTTTATCCATCGATGTAAATGAGACTGTCTTTTTCCGTAGAGGCCGTTTGTTAGCAGCGTCCTTCTTCATTAGACTGCTACGTCGTGGCAAAACAGAACCAGACACATTATCACAAAACGCATTATGGTCTTCGTCCTCCTCCTCGTCGTCCTCATCTGCTCTGCAAGCTGCATCGCCATTTGCTTCCCCATTCAAAAAAACATCCCCAGTCACATCTGCCTCGGCATTTTCTTCTTCGAGAACCACTTCTTCCTTCTCGTCATCCGCCATCTTTACATCGTCGTAGCTCAATCTATTTCTTGGTGGGGGTGAACTATTTTACTTTAAAACACGGAAGAATCCACTGCTCGCAATTTATATCATTCACAAATGTATGCCGAAGTACAGAGAATGTTGCAATAAACTGTACTTAGCATCAAATCGTCATCCTCTTGCTTTACGAGTGAAACATTCTCCGGTAAATTTCCTTGATACTCGTAACCATTTCGCCTAGAACCCAAGCCGTAGCAGACGACCAAGCTCGAGCAGCAGACGACCGCCTTTTGATGCGCGAGAGGCACGCTGGGATATGTTTACCAGGACTTTGCAGCCGCGCGCTGTGGCATCATCCGCTAAGACTCGCTCACATCCGAAAATGCAGCCACTAGCATGAATATTCACATCGTTTTTCTTAAATAATAGTGATACTAATTGAGGTGGTAACTTAGAAATAGCATCCAGATTAAACAATGTACCGACACAAGCAATTTAAGTGGTTTTTTAATGATGCGCATAATTATCGTCTCAATGAAGGATCGCGCCTGCTTTATTTTATTAATTTTGTTAGCTGGCAGGGATTTTAAAGGCAATTTCTACAGTCTTCATCGAGGTCACATCCTGCATGAATCAATGGCTTAGTTGTTTAATTACATAAGCATTTAATGAATAGCTGACATTAGTGTGTGTACAGTTATAATCATGCAAGTTGAACTGCAAGCGTGGTGAGTACGTTGCACAGCCAGGGACCAAAACGTTTTTACTTTACCCTGCCGTGGCATATATATTTTTTTATCTCTTTTAATTAAAAAGCTGATTTTCATTTTTTTTTGTTTTCATGTTACAAGTTTTAAATCAGTTATAACTGACCTCTTTTTTTTCTAGAAGAAATGCTCCAGCGCGTTATAATTATGTTTCAAAAAAACACACACACAAATACAAAAACAAACAAAATACAAAACAAAACAAAAAAACTGTAACTGCAGGTAACGTTCTCTCATAGACAGGAAAGCTGCATGCAGTGGTACAGAGAAACAGCTGCTGGTGTGTGTCTGCATTCTCTCTCATATCTCTCTCACACACACAATTATTATACATCCAGTAAATTAAATTACTATTTGTTCTACAATCAATAACCACGAAAAAGATTAATTTTAAGCCGTGAAACAATATTTAAAATTAGGTGACTGTTGGGGGTAGGTGGTCTATGAGTGGGCGTCAGGAGGGTGCATGCAAGCACGTTTTGCAGCAGCAGCAGCAGCAGCATCCGTACGGTTGGATGACATGTGAATTTTACCACCGCCTCAGCACTTCGAGCAGCGCTGTTGGGATAATCTAATTTTATACCCAATTTCGTGCAAAGAACGCGGATGTTTATTAAGGCAATGCACGATCATCCTTTCACCTCTCAGACATCCATATGGCTGCACGTATACACTGCACAACGACTTGTTCTAGACCACTGGTCGAATATTTATATTCCACTCAGACATTTACTTCCAGCTCAGATGATATAACGATGTCTAGAGGCATCGTGTAATCCCTCATCATTACTGAATCTTCTTTAGCAACAAATAAGTCATGTATACTGAAAATGGACCTTAACCACATGCACTCAGGAACGCACTTACATTCATATATACACTCTTGTTCAGTCTCTCTCCCTCTCTCACACACACAAGCAAAAGCTAAGAGATTGTAACACGAGAGAAGATGAGAAAGTAAGGAGTGAGTTAGAAGAAGAATTCGCTGAACTGTGATTAAGAAAGAATTTCGATATCCCGAATTCAGATATAACGAATTTTTCAGTTGAACAAAAAGTGCCGAAAGATTCTTACAAAGCTCAATGTAAAAAAAAAAATTCTCAGTACAAAAATTTTTTAAAAGTCCAACGTTAAAAACGTTTGTTATAAAGAAAATTTCTTGACACGCCAGGTGCCATGAGCCTGGTCTCTGACCCAGTTCCAAAATGTACATGAAAGTGGAGGGTGCACGGGGATGGCAGGGAGGTAGGTAAAAAAGATTAGGCAGTGAGGGGCCTAGAAAGATGGGTCGTTATGTGTGACGCAAGACTAAATTCACGTTGGATTCAGTTATGTCAAGCGAACAGCGTAACAAAACGGAACATTTTCTGCGAGGAAGGATTTCGTCTGGTAGAAAAATTGTCCTCCTCCGAGAGAACAATGAAGTGGATTCAGCTTACACTGGGAGAGAAATCTCCGACCCTTTCTGCTAGGAAAAATAAATACATCACGGAAGGATGCGACTAAGAGTTTGGCATTACACGAGCCACGTTGTCGACGATTCTTCAAGATTTGAGGAAAAAAATTGAGCAAATTACAGAAAAAAGCAGCATAGGACGAAAGCGCTAAAACATATTGAAAAAGCTCGTTTTACCGGGTTTCAAGACACATCGTCACGAAATATTCAAGAGGTCCAGATACGGAGGCAAAAGCTCAATCGCTTGCAACATCCCTCGGACAAAGTGACTTTTGAGCCAGCATCGGGTGGTTGTTCCGCATCCGTGACAGAAACAGTGAAATGAGTTCGCCATTAGGTAGCGGATGTCAACGAAAAGTAACACCAAGAAAATCCTCTCGTCAAACAGTAAATAAAACATTTTTAATGCGGAAGAAACGGGGATTTTCAGGCAGCTGCTTCCCAATCATACTTTAACTATAAGAGGGGATCGTTGTCTTGAGAATGAAAAAAAAAAAAAAAAAAAAAATCTCAGCTCATCCAGACGGTGCTGTCGTGCTGCAGTATGTCATGCTCTTAGAAACTAAAGCCTTTAATCACAGGAAAGTCGTTGAACCCGCGTTGTTTTAAACCAGAAAAGTTTGAATGACTCAGCCACATTTTTTTAGAAACTAACCCAAACCAGACGCCAGAGTAAAGCAGGAAAACCGACATTCTTCTCGTGATCGACAGCTTTTCTGTCTGCAATCTTTTGCCTTGCCTAGAGATCTTCTGGTAGGAGTATCTACTTCCAAATGACTGCTGTCTTCCAGCCACTGCATCTTGGATTCATCAGAACCCTGAAGCTACAGTTCCTCATCATCTTCATCTGCAAGCGACCAGAGAAGGAAATTATGTCAGTTTTTTGTGTATTGGTGTTCGGATTGGCAATGTGGACTAATTAATCAAACTAAATTTTAGCCTTGGGCATTTTCAGTTTTGTTATTAGTTTCAAATTTAGTGAGAAAGGGATACTGTCGAATTCCCGCTTTTTTAGTTTCCATAAAGTGTTTCCTCTTTTGCAATGTTGCTTTAAAGGAAGAAGATAAATGCTTGTCATAAAACTAAAATATACAGAAAGCTCATTGTATTTTAAGAATTTTGATCTAACAAATTATCCGATGTAATGAATTTTTTCAGAATTTTTTTTCTCTCGTCTGGATGAGCTCGTTATACTGAGATTCTACCTGCAAATGAAGCGGTTATTCGGAGAGTGACATAGCTGTCTATTCTGAACCTACGTCGACTTTGATGTCTCCTGTTGTGTTGTGCCGTATATATATATATACAAATATATTTTTTTCGGCTATTCTTTGACTACGCCAAGTCGTCTCCACCTGTAAACCACACGGTCTCTGCAAGCATCTTGGCCATCTTGTGAGACACGTTTTCTCCTGGCGTGATCTTCCTTTCTCTGCAATTACATCTTTTGTTTCTTATCTATGCACCACGCGCTTTTCACATTTCTCCTCTGCGGGCCTTGTCCTTCTTTGCAACATTTTCCACGATCTGAATGTGTAGAGGACGTCGACTGCAAGTCCGACAAGAAGTATATTCTTCCTCCCCTTTCTCCATGGATTTTCTCGACTATTTCTCGACTATTCATACTTTATTGGTTCCAGAATCTATTACCTTGAGCCCCTAGCAGTTATTACTATTGTCTCTTGTTTTTGCAAAGCACTCTGAGCCTTCCTTGACGCCGAGGAAAGGCGCTACATAAATCATATTATTATTACAATTCAGTTGGAATACGAAATGTGCAGTGTATGAAGACTGCCAAGCAAAGACAATAAGACACAGACTGAGATATTGTTACCATTCTAAAATAAAATTCTCCCTGGAGCATGCGCCTCAATACCGGTTTTAGCAACTGGGAGGCTTGGTTGACTGGAATAAAATTTAGTAGCCGCCTAGTCTGACATCACCCTGGGGCACTATTATTTTATTTATCCTATGTTTTCTTTTTTTAAAACATCGCACACTTATACGTTTGACTATGTGTTATTAACTTACAAAAAAGGAAACTAAGCTAATTCTACATTTTTATGTTTTTCACATCACGCTCTCCCACCATCTGTAGAAGATGACCTAAATTATTTCTTCTTCCATATTTCAAGGGAGAGATAAAAAATGACCCAAAATCAATAGTTAGATCACGTGACACTGGAACACCACAAGATTATGGTCGACAAACTCTCATTATCAGTGCTCGAAGCTGCTCTGTTCCATTTTCTATCTGCGTTTCTCTCATCACCGACCCATCACACTATTATTACGGCCATTCTTAGCACCAAACTCGGTTTTATAACCTAATAATTTGACAAGAGCCAATGATACATTTCATGTCTAGAAATGGACTCTACATCTTGTCTTCAAGTCGGTGCACACCCAAACCAAGGCCCAAGATTTAGTTTCTTTTCTGATGACTGGGTAAAACTCAAGGAAAGATACTATTTCTTAGTGAACATATCCGTTTTGGGGATACACACCTACAAACATCATTAACACAGACATCAAGATTATACACAGATGTATATGTTGTCAAGGCAACAGTCAATGAAAGTGCTGTATCATACATTCATTAGGCGCAATTGTATTTTGAAAACGCAGCGTCACGACTTTGACCGTTGGCAGCGTTTGTCGGCGAGTATCTTGAGAACTGACTTGTGGTATTCACATACATTTCACAACATTCTTAAACTGACCCTCACCAAGTCAATAAAATCTTGAACTTTTATTGTGGAGTCCCTCCGTTTTATCTGGTATAGTGCAACAGCGGAGCGATATTTGCCACTAACACACACCTCACGTGCATGACTGCGTGTGAAGACTTCACTGAAGTCCGGATATTTTCTAGCCTGGCCGCATCTTCCACATCCTCACGATGTCCGAGAAAAGCAAGCTTTCGGTCGATAATTATATCAAGCAAGAATGAACGATAATGGAGCGATGGTCTGGTCTGTCCAATAGGCGAAATGCCGATAGTAGCAAAGCCGAAGCTTTCACCCTAGTTAACCTGTGTCCTTTCCACTATAGTCCACAATCACTGGACACATTGGAGTGCATTTAATTAGTTAATTTTAATAGTCTTAGCTGAAAGAATAAAATTCCTAGTCTTTAAAACATTGGAAAGAACTAAAGCTGCGTGTAAGTACAATTACAGAGCATTTGAAACAATTCAAGGATACATAAGGATACAGAAGGATACAGCTAAGAAGTCCAAGTGCTGTCAAGCTTATTCAATTGTCTGTACATACAAAATTCTGCCACCGACGACAACTGAAAGAACTTCATTCTCGGCAATTTTCTGTCGTTTACGACTGATGTGCTCAATTCATTTTAATGCAGTCAAATCACAAACGAGCTATGTAAGGAGATAATGTCAAGAGTGTACTTGAAGTTACTGATGTTGTCATGTGTGATTGTGAGTGTGGACCGCTACTGAACATATACGAGAAGCATCTCCAACCACCTTTGACTGACGGAAGAAGTGTTTGGATTAAAATAAACAGCAGGCGCTCAAGTACCCTCAGGTTAAATTCGTTGCAAAATAGTCTCCTTTGGCGTCCTTTGGGGGTCACCAGACGTCAACAGAACATTTCCCTAGGCATGGACATGCTCCCCTAACACCCGCCACCCGTCTGTAGCCTGCTCCAGCAGTAGAGACCTTTTACAAGGCTTCTCGTCTTGTTCCAGAAGTCCCTTTTCCCTTTTCAGTTCTTGGACTTCGGTGTCAAAGGAATCTAAAAAGGGGAAGTTCTGGTACTGAATCAAGCTTATGGCAAGGGAGTTAGTCTTTCTGCGGAAACCCCCCAAAAGTTGAAGGCAATCGCCAGGCGCCATTTCAAAATCTCGCACTCGGGCGAACTTTTGGTTCCAGAGGCTGGGTACTGACGAGGTCCTAATTTACGACAGCGTCCACTTTGGAAGACACTTCGTCTTCTCCGTTGTCTGCAAAGCCCCGAGGGGGCGACAGTGATGTGACTTTTGAGAAGCCTCAGTAAAATGGACAGTAGACCTCCCCCCTTCTCCTGTTTACCCTAATCTTTTTAGGGAGAACTAAATTTCTCCCTGTTGTTGTCGGGACAAGTTAATGTCTGACTACATTTGAAAACTTTCGTTAGGTAGAAGTTTGTGCTTACTGATGATTCACCGCTTATTCTGCAGCAGTTAACGCCCTTGAAACAGCTTTTATTTTCTTGAAAGCAGAGAATTAAAAGATAAGCTGATAAACTGCGTCAGTGATTCGTTTTCCATACTTACAACACAGAAGAGCGAGTTCAGCTAAACTTCTAGTTTTGCTAAAAATAGTTACCTTAGTATACATAGCGTGACTATTACATATGGCCCACTCCTTTGAGGTGAATTGGTTTCAGGTCTTGCCATTTGTTAGTCTCCTAACAATAAATGCATCTCTTCCTGGGAGGGCCGTTTGTTTTACTTGAAATACTCTTTCTTGGAAGGTTGGTAAGGAACTGCAGAGTTATGTATGCTACTTAAGACTACAACTTCACAAACTGTTGGTGTTGTTATAAGTACTTCATGGCTGCGGCTTGTGTATAGGACATCTATCCACAGTAGACATCTCCTCCTCCTCCTCCTCCTCCTCCCTACACTGCCCCTCCCCCAACCTAAAAAAAAAAAATCTCACCACTACTTTATCATGGCTGTAGCAGACTTCATCTGCCAGGCCACACACCAGTGTCTCAACTCGTAGCTCCATCTGTACTTGACCTGCAGGAATTACGGGAGAAAATAAAATCATTCAAGGACGTATTTTACGTTCGGATTACGTCTCGGGATCAAGAGAGCTGGAGAGTGGACGTCTCCTTTTCATGGAGGCTGTGCTGTTCTTGGGTTGTGTATTATGTAGCTGACATTTGATTAAGGTGGTAAATTTACTTCAGTTTCTTGCTGATCTTTCGGGCATACATTCGTTCTGTCTTTGTTTGCTTGCTGTGACATCCTTTCGTCGCTTTCCACATTTCTTTCGTCGGATTTATTCAGTGAGTCAGCACTCAAGGTGTCAAGAGTCAGCGTCGCCGTTCTCGTCAGAAGGTGTAAGAAATTCCTTGCAGGGAAATCATTTGTCTTGGATGATTTCAACTCATTATAACGACAAGAATGAGATAATTAGAAATATTCCCTGAGCGAAGCTTTTTTATGCTGATTTGTTACTTGCATCTATTGCATTTGGAGATATTCAAACTGAAAACTTTCCAGTTTAAACATCTCTGCAGCATGATGACTTTCACTGAACAATACTTCGGCCAAAATAATAACCCGTTATTGGATAAATGTGCAGATAGAGTGGTTCACTGCATCTAGGCTAACGCTATTTCTAGAGTTTCGGTAGGTGTATGTAGGTAGGTCAGTGTTCTCGAAAGAGTTTGAGAGCTTTACATATAGCCTAGTGTTGTCAGTAAAGATCTTGGAAGTGTTATGTCACTATTGTTATCGACACTCGTACAGTACGTCTGTCATTTTGACAACCAACATCTTTTTCTGGAGACAATATATTGCTGGCGATGTTGCCAGTAGACGGTATGTTGCTTACCCTCGGGTTGAAAGCTTTTGATGGATATGTTGCTGAGGATGAGGTCGACCCTCATTGTTGGAAACGATATGGTGCAGGGCTCCGTGCATGTTGACGAGGGTAAGCAAATATCAGCACTGTCAAAAATGTTCTTCCATTGTCCTCGCGATGGCGGTCAGAGGTCCATCCGGAGTCAAACATAAAATGCCTTGTGATGATCTTCCTTTGTACTGTTCACCACGCGGAAGAATATGTAGTGAGTGCTGGTGCAAGAGCACTCCCATTATTGTTGACCTCACTTTCGAGATAAGAAAACCTTTTAGACAAAGTACCCTTGCACTTTGCTTGCCGTCACCTTTGACCTTTTGTCTGACGGGGAACACAGACAGCTTGTGTCCAAAAACTAACGCTTAACAAACCACGCGAAGGTTTAAACACTCATTTATCAGGTGTAAACTCACATTTATTGCTCATAAACTTTTATTTTCGTAGATACATGAATCATTTGTTGGTTCGTTTTTCATTCATAGTGATATACAAAACCTGGACGTCAGCATATAATTATAATAAAAAGTAATGATCAACAGCTATAACAGCAACTTCAAGATTGTGGCTGCAGCTGTGCGTGTGTGTAAAAATGAAGATGCTAAAATGTATTATTATCTTTATCAGAATTAATTATGTCGATAAAATTAGCTTGCCTTCGGAAGTGATCTTCTTGTTGTTGAGTGCATTGTTCTCTGCCTTTGAACTTTCAAAAATGTTTCTTCTGGAAATTTCTTCTCCTGATGATGCAATTTTTCACGAATAATTTTTTTAGCCTCACTCTGGTCACGTCAACGTTGTCCACCTAATTTTTTCTACCGTGGATGAGGGTCTCCGCATCTGTGTATGGGTGGGTTGTTATAGTCTGTGTGGGGTACTATAGGTAAGGTAGAGACGACCCTATCATATGCAAGGACCGAGGACCGAGTCCCACGCTGCTCCAAGTTTTCGCCTGGTGTTCATAACTGATTAGCATCTTCCTTCCATCTGGCTTGCTGTGGGGAAGGGTTATCGAATTTTAAAGGGCGTCTCTCAAGTCTCAGAGCTGTGATAAGAAGCTGATAAACAGTCTCTGCACTTTGATCAATATCTCAAACTGTCCATGTTAATGAACTCTTCACGAAGGATGGATCTCGTTCATATCTTCCATTTAAAGGGATAGAGGGATGCATATTTTTTTAACGGTCGAGTAAAGCTCAATATAGGATATATTTCTCCCAAACTAGGTTAATGTTCCTCCCCCTTTCTTGACATATACGCCTACAGAGAATATCATGCACAGACAAAGGTTGAAATTCTGACATCACGATATACCTACTTAAAATATATTCTCAGTTTTCGCATTGGCAGAGGCCTACACAACAAAAGCATGTCAATGCTATATTATAAGTTATTCTCTTTCTGTGTATGATGATACTTGTATCTCCAGAATAAAAAATGGGTATTTACCGAGATAAGGGGAAATATTGCAATGAGCTTTACTCGATCAATAGAAAAATATTTGAACCCAACTACACCTTTAAATTAACTCCAACACACGGAATGGGAGATTAGCTGTTTTGTAACCCCTCCATCAGGCTTTCAGTGAAGTCGAGTCTTAGAGTCTTCAAGTGGCATGCACGCACACATGCACAAAAACTCTCTCACACACACACACACGCGCGCATGCATTGTCTTTTAATTATTCGAAACAGTTCACTTCAAACATTAAACTGTAATATGGAACAGTTCCATCGGTTTTATTATTAGATATTATAGCGGTATTAATTTAGATTAATTTACAGGAAGGAAAGAATCGCCTAATTAGAAAGATAATTCATTTATCAGATTGGTTCGGTGGGAATCACTATGTTTCTTCCATAAAGGTCAGATTAGTGAACTAGAACGTTTATTTATTTTGTTTAGTTTGTCTTTATTCTTTTTGTTTGTAAACCTGAAGGGGTATAGCGTTCTTGTCTAAGAGGCAACAGGACATCAGCAGCTACTATGCAACACTATGTTATATAGAGTTTAGTGTGTTTCAAATTAATGGCGATGCTGACAGCGAGAACAATTATCAAAGATCTTTTAGCCATGCTTCAGGATAAAGTATCAAAGATTTGATGTTTCTTCTTGATACGAGACACATTTAAACAAATTAATTCTCTTTAAAATCTGGCTGCTTTGTTCTCAGTTTTCATTCACTCCATCAGCCAGTGAACAAGCAAAACGTTCAGATGTTAAAAGCATTTGCAGCTCGTGAACATTGGGAAGTAAGGAGAGTGCATATGATCTGTTCTGAGCAAAAAATTATCTGAATGACCGAGAAAAAAAAAATCAGAAAAAGCTCAGACAAAGCAAGTAATAATACAACAAGCCATCAAGTAATAAGGAAATAAGCCTGAGGGTATAAACTGGAGGATGTAGAACTAGGAAGCATTTCAATCTTGTGCAGGTTTTTCTTTAATCCAGTTCAGCTGTTCCCATAACATGTGCTCTCTCTCTCTCCCTCCGTGCAGGACTAACATCAACGACGACAGATATCATGATGACCATCGATTCGGAGAGGACTATTTTTAGCGCACTATTAAAGCCCTTCTCGAGTCCAGGCCTGCATGCGGCGATTTTCATCAGACTGGGTGCATTATAGATCAGACATATCTATGCGCAAGATCTTTTCTTCAAAAAAGAGGAATCATCGCTTTTGGCAAGCAGAGAAAGTTCTGCCAGGGCGTCTGGAGATAGCGCAAAGGTAAGTCTCCCGTCGAGCAAGCTGTGCTCTAGAACCTTAGTGAAACAGCGCTCCCATCCACATGACTACTATTGTTGTTGTTGTTGTTGTTGTTGTTATTATTATTATTATTATTGTTGTTGTTGCTGCTGCTGCTGTTGTTGTTGATGTTGATGTTGTTGTTGATGATGATGATGATGATTGTTTCGCAACATAAAATGTACAAGGAGCATCTCTAACAATCTCTTCTTTCTTAACATGACCAGGGTTCACAGCATTACTCATGGCCTCCAACATGTCCACCCTCCATCAGTTCACCCACCAGCAGCTATTAATACCAGACGTGAATCTTGGTCCTACTACTTCATATGCAGCAATCGATCCACTTTTTAAAAAACCGGCCTTTCCACTGTTCCCTGGTAGGCGCCCCCGTCACGTGGGGACCGGTTCAGAACCGCAGGGTGCCGATGCACTGCCCGCGAGTCTTCACGAGGAGGACAAACTGGTTTTGTTTGGTGCTGATGGCGCTGAGCACTGCTAGGTCCATGCACAACATTGGTGCTGGTGGCACAGACAAGGAGGACGCCTACAACATGTTTTTGTGGACCTGCCTGGTCCACAACAGGCGATGACGAGACGAAACCAAACATGTGATGCAGGATATTTTTGGTTAAAAGATATTTTGGCTCATGGTTTATTTAGGACCGAATCGCCTAATTTTTCTCAAGACCGAAATAACACGGACGAATTTAATTAAAAAAGAGGATTTTATATCAAAACTGTTTGAAGACAAGCTTATACTCAAACCAGGAAGAGAAGTTCATATGTACGCGTACAGAGTGGAGATGGACCGATTAGTTAATGTCTTACACAAGTCTTACTCTCAAACACACACATTCATACACTCACGCACACACATAACTCACACACAATAACTCAACCTTCACAAATACACACAGAAATACGCGTGTTCATACAAAAATACACACAGACACAATCAAGCATCACGTGTCTGGCTCTGTTACTCGCACACACTCGATAAAAACCGTTCTCAACAAGTGAAATGTGGACAAATGTTTGACTAAGTTTGGCAAAGTTTTATATTAACATCTCTGCCAAACGTTCATGAATATTCTGGTTTATAAAGGCCTTGACTAAACTTTTGTGTCAGCAGTTCTGCATAATTGGAAGGCAGCTATCTCCCTTTTATTATCAGTATTTTGGGGGGCAGGGTGGTCTCACTACGTGGCACTCCCAATAATTTGCTATCTAAAGATTTCTGCTCCAGCGTTCTGCGGCACAACCTCCATTAATTCGTTAATGCACTACTGCAATTTGTAATAGCCATCTATTTACAGAAAGTCTTTCTGGTGCCCACGTCATAAGAGGTACAACTAAACCATCCTGAGTGCTTATAGTCGTATGTAGTTCTTTCGTTTGTCATTACCATCCCAAAAAATAAGGCCATGAAATGGAAAAACCGAGTAAAATAGAGACATTCAAAACTCTTCAAAAACTACGAACACAGAGCTCTTTGTTGAGGGTGGCTGATGTGGGATGGTCCTTTTTCCATCAGAGGAATACAAACGAGGGTGTGAGGAGAACCCAGGATGTTAAAAAAGAGTTGAGTGGGCATGCAACATCATCTTTTTGTCCTCCTCTCCTACATTATAGTCCTCATCCTCATGAAAACAGCCTTGATCCTGACCGCGAGAAATAGTTATATATGGGTGAGGGCTAAATTCTGTGCATTTGATATTTAATTAAGCAATAAATATAGTATCCAGCCTCCTAAAGGCATTGTGCTATGGTTTGTTATAGATATTGCGAACTGCCAGCTGTTCAATATATTAAGTAGGGTCTGCACTATTGAAATATGCTCAGTTCTGTTGTAGTTTGGTATTCTGTTGTAGTTCATGATAACAGCCTTATTGCAAAGCATAGGCAAACCCATCACATTTACTAATACTCTCTAGATATAAGAAGCCAAAGATACTTCTACTCCGACTATATCTGTGTCCAAGTCCAGGACATGGCTATAGAAATCCAGTATGGCCGTAAACAGCACCGTGGAATTTCCAGCAATGCGCCTTATGTCTACAGATATGCATATGTCCTGAGCAGAGATATGTCGTTCACTGGACACTATCAGCGTCAAAGAAAACCAGTGATTGTCATTTTGACCTTTCCACTCTTTCATCTGTCGTGGTTTGAATGCAGCCAGCTACATAAGGAATGCCTGCATGATTGTCCGTCTCTCATCTTCCTTACTCCCACCATCTCTGCCCTCGCATGGAGAAAGAAATCGGTGAAAGACTCTCTTCTAATTTTTTCCATGAAGCTTTGCGGCATTGTCAACAAGCCTTCAAGCGATTCCGCCATTCTCCCATTTCGCGTCCTGTTGACCGCACTTGAAGTCTGGAGGGAATCTGTCGCAGCGCGGAGATAATGCACATAAGCAATAAAATCTGATTAATCGTCAGCCGGGATTAAGCTTGGTATTCCGTGCACGTCCACGTCCGTCTTTTTTTCATTATTACAGCGCACGCGCACACACATACACAACACGTTGCTGCCACGTGTAAGCGACGTAGTGGCTGAATCTTTACCAGTACATCCAGATTGGATTGAAATGTACTTTGGATTCTGTGACACGACGTAGGACTGTTTGTAAGGTCTACTGTCCCAATGCTTCTGCAATAAGGTTCCCAGCAAACCAGCCCATCCACCCGGCTTGTACTCACTTATTCAACCAATCAACTCAGCCATTTACCCAAGACTCAGCCCGCCATCACCCCCTCTCCACATCCAGATCCCCACTCGGCAAGTCTATCAGTCATCCTGTCTTTCTCTCATTTTTATTTCTGCTACTTAGCCCGAGGGCTAGATGTAAAAAAAAGCATAACTTTTGTTTATTCTGTTATCCTCATAAATAAAGATTTATCATTTGTCTTTCTTTCTCTCTCTCTCCCCCACAGACTGACTTATCTGCCTACACGCTCCACCTCTCTGTTAAAGATTTCTCTTTCCTTTAAACACAGTGCAGTA
This sequence comes from Pomacea canaliculata, assembly GCF_003073045.1. Taxonomy (NCBI): domain Eukaryota; kingdom Metazoa; phylum Mollusca; class Gastropoda; order Architaenioglossa; family Ampullariidae; genus Pomacea; species Pomacea canaliculata. The sequence continues at coordinate 14,950,161 of NC_037592.1, read as the reverse complement.
TCACATGACACTACGATGATGGCTTACTGATGATGTCGCATACTGACCGAGCAAGGCACTGTTGTTGTCAACCTATCGATCTTTGTTTCGATTGTTTAGTCCTCCCGGAACTGGTGTTGAAGCTGTCTCGAGAGTTTTCTCAGCACTTTGACATATCGTCCTGGGAAATTACAGTCTTGGACAGCCGGAAGTTCGGACAGACTGACTATACAGACTAAGGTCCATACCCAGTGGAGCTGCTGGTGGTGGTTGCCTCACATCAAGCATGCCCCGAGCATTTCCTCCCTGACAGTAACGAGGATGATCATGATGAAGGGTCACAATCAGGGCGAGTGCCGCTTTCCTCCGGAAATCCACTGGAATCGCGGTCGAATGCAAATACCTCAGAGTTCACAAAAAAATCTTAACTCGGAAGGCAGCCATTTAATGCATTTGAACGCAGGCCGGGTACAAGCTGAAACGATTCTGTACTGTAAAGGGGTAAAAATATACAAATGATGATGATGATGATGATGATGATGATGATGATGATGATGATGATGATGATGATGATGATTTATAATGTGCCTAACTGAAGGATTGAGGCACACATAAAGTCACATAAAAGATTTCAATCAACCGGCAATACACATGCACAATCACAACACACATGCATGCACATCCCCCTTCACACATTAAAAGTGATTTTTAAGCAAGACATACCAAATGTAGTTATTAAATATACCATAGATCAGGGGTGGGCAATTAATTTTGCCAAGGGGCCGCATGAGAAATTGGGGCCGGACTAATATAGTTAACTCAGTTTTATCCAATACTGTATATATATATATACTGGCAGACGGGCCCGCGGGCCGGCCTTTGCCCAGGTCTGCCATAGATGATCCGTTCTTTAAAAGCCATAGTTTTATGGCCATTAATATAAATATTTAATTTTTCCTCCCCTTGTGAGGCACAGCAGACTCTAAAATCCTGTCACTAGCTTTTAGCTAAAGTTTGAGCTGTCGACACGATGAAAAGGAAAAAGCAAAAACAGAGGAAAAAGGTGACGATATTTAAAAAAAAAAAGAGTGTGCCAGAGCAAAAATAAAAAAATATATAGTGCAAGAGAATGATTCAGTTAAGAGGATCCTCTCTCGTTCTATTTCTCTTTCACGCAACTACACGCGCACCAATATTCACACAAAATCACACTGAATACAATAAGGACGACTATGTGTTTCTAAGCAAGACAGATAGTGTTGTCTATTGTCTTGTCTACATTTGCCCTAGTGGCCTACTCCCTTCTTTAAAAGCCATCCTTTTTATGTCATTAATATTAACATTTAATTTCCCTTTCTGCCAGGGACAATGGAATTTAAAATTCTGACACCAGCTCCTTGCAGTAAGGATGGATAGAATAAAAAGAAAAGATAAAATGTATCCCAAAAGAGTAAAAGAAAGTGACAACATATAAGAAAAAAGAGTTCCAGAAAGAGGAAGAATAAAAAAAAGTAAAAAAAAAACCAAACCCTTAAAAACATAAAATGGCCTTTCAACAGGCAAACTAGCGTCTCATTCCTTCTCTCTCTCTCACACACACAGACACACGCATGGTCATAAAAGACAGACAAACATACACGTTGGAATTGAATGTTTACAAATATTTTTGAGTCTCGAGAGCTGCATGACTTTGACTTATCATCCCAAACAGCGTTGAGTGTTTACAAGACCTGTTCCTTGTCAACATTTCAGTCAGCAGCCCAGGCGATCTTATCTCGCTTTAAGTAGCTTTCATGCCAACCTCGCGAGATCGATGACGCAGCGTTGGTGGTGGAAATAAAAATCCATCGCACGAGGCCGGTGCACGAACTAAGTTTAGGCTGGCGACGGCTTCCGCGCCACTCGCCGACACCACAGGTCGCCATGCTGGCTCACACCGGAAGTCAGCGTCCGGACTCGTCATGGCGGAAATTTGTGGAACATCGCTGAACGCCGCCATTGTTGAAGCTGGTTTGCGAAAGTGTTCTTTGCGAACATCTGATGGAGAAGAGCATGGGAGGGAGGGGAAAGAAGAGAGAGAGAGAGTGAAGAGAGAATTACAAATACGAACAATCAGATCGTTTTGAAGGGGTTGGAATAGTCGTAAAATTAAATTAACTGCAGCAAAGTGCGATTTAAAAATGTCAGAAATCAGTTTACGTGTGGAAATACAATTTATAGATAGCTAGGAGTGAGAGAGAGAGAGGGGATCATTCGCTTGCTTGAGATGAAGAGAGTTCTTCAGTATGGTTGTTATCAGTACCTATTATCAGCTGCCTTAATTTCTGACATCTATACTGTGGATGTAATGAAAAGGAAATATTAAGTGTCGCAAAAAAAAAACAAACGGATTTAAGTCATAACAAATTTTTTTAGGTAAAGGCATAATTTGTGAAGATCATTTTAACAAACATATATAGCTCAATTAGTGATGATGCTAGGCAACTGTTTATATGGCGATCATATAAATAAGTTTGCCAAACATGGTCAAATATTCCATGGTCTGCGTCTGTTTAAAATGGACATTTCGTGGCCCTTGTAAAAGTACTCTTTGCCAAGGATTTATAGGGTCGTGGATGCAAGGTAATGACTCAACAGCTTTGTACCAGCGAGAGAGAACAGAGAAACAGCCTTCACTCCGAAGACCAGGCACTTACGATGTGTCGTTGGCAGGAAAGGAAGATAGATGTGTTCGCGTGCCTTACTTAGCCGTGCCTCGACACATACACGCGCTGGGGTCAAAGTGCGTCCTGTAGCAGTTCATTGTTCCTAATGTTCAACGCAGATGTCCTCTATAAAATCACCCTTTGTCTTTGTTTATTTAATCAAATTTTTCATTTCTTAAAGCATCTACATGATCAGATTTTATTTCAGCTAAAAATAGACAGAGAGGTTATAAAGCAATGCAATGTGTCCTAATGTAAACTCCGTGTTTTGAAATTTTATTCAGATTTTCCGCTTTAAAAACATTTTTAACCGGTAAATTTAGTTTATTTTGCATGATCATTTCCATTTTTTATTATTTAATTTGAATACAATTATGCGTTGACCCATTAACTGTAATTTCTATTAGGGGACTTAATTGCGCATTCTCTGATATTACAGAGCTTACAAGAAAATAATTAGACACGGTACAATGTATAAACAAGCAACTAAAGTCTGACAACAAAGGCTGATGCTACAGGAGGAACCTCTTGCAGCCCGAGTTTTATTTATTTATTATTATTTTTTGCGTTGTACTTTCGTGGTCTGTCAGCTGACTCGGTCAAGGTTTTCTAAGAGCATGACAATCAACATGTGACTGGTGATGGCGGTGGAAGGAAGGGGTAGCCTGCTTTAAACAAAAATACCGGTCAGGGGACGAACCGTCGAAACTTGGAAGCACAGCCACTTCAATTCTGGTCAGAAATCGACCAAAACCTGAAAGCACCCACATCAGAACGACAACGTTCCGAGCACTCAGAATCCTTCCGCTCCAACTTGAATAAGGTGCTTGGGTTGACAAACGTTTCTATTTTTTTGTCGGGGATGAGCTAGGTTCACTGTGTCAGAAATGAAGGAATAATACCAAGACTGCAGACGGAAAAGAGCGGAGATGTCACTTGACCCGCATTGATGTATTCATTCACATTTCAAGTTTTTAAAAAAATATATAACGTGTTTGACCTTTTGACCCGGAGGCCCAGATACTTAGTTGTCTTTTGTGAGGAAATTTTAACCGCTGTTCGATCTAGTATATTTTGAAATATGATACTCAGATACTCAAAATATTCGCTATTTTTGTCCGGTTACAAACGGCATTTAGAACAGGAACGCACCCAGTGGATGATGGCGTTACCTGTGAGAACGTCCTCACACGCTCTGTCGCGTGGTCACGTGACTTGCACTGAAAGGTTTGCCCACGCGCTGTCACCGCTAAACGACCACCTGCTCACTCTCACAAGACAGATGGAATTACTACGCAGCTTCCAGAAGGAAGGGGCAGGATTTACTCCGAGCCAGCAACTACAGCTATAAATAACATGGCAAGGCAGATGCCACATGCAGAGAAAGAACAGCGTGCCCGAGACGAGAGCTGAACCCAGGACAGCCAACCCTCACTTGTATTGGTGACAGGTTGCACCACCGGACCGCCCTCGGTTTCCAGAAGGAACCTGAATGCCTACCGAGTTCTATTCACTCCGCTCTTACTGCTAAACTGCAATCACATGAGCTATCCTATCCATGAATTTTAAAGAGCAGCCTGAATTACTTTTAAATACGAATGCGAGCGAGTGTGTTTGTCTCTCTCTCTCTGAGTGGAGGGTGACACACCAGACCTGGATTCATCTGAATCTCTAAAAAAATCGTTGAGACCGAATTTGAGCAAAGTATCATGTGACACACCATCGGCCGAGTTAACCATCAGTCTCTATGATTCGAATCCCTAGACTGGCATACATGAAGTTTAACTCATGAGACATCAGACTCTCCTACAAGACTCATTATCATGACTAAAACACACCGGTTCATGCTTCCTCTTCACCACTCTTCCATTAATCGTCTTAAAAATAAGCTGCTTGTCCTTATTTTCTTGTGACTATGTTTAAATGCATCTCTTTATTCTGGACGCTCGCACTATTAGCGGTTTGAATGATTCACTGTCAAATACCTTATTTTTTTAATTATAAATCCAAATATCCTTCTAAATTTAGTAGTTCCAGTTTTATCACAGTATTTGATTTTTTTCGTTCCACAATAAGAAAGTGATTTAAATTTTGTTTTTTAAATTTTGAAACAAAAATGTGATGGACATCTCCTACCACATTCCATGGAAATATTAGGTTTCCCTGTCCCGCGTTCCTGGTTGCAAATTAGTCGGCATGGCCAGATTGAATGACTGTATTAACCTTTTCAGTCGCATGTCACGGCACCGTTGCTCTGCACGGCCAGAACAAGACCGGTCCATCAGCAGTTGACAAGTGAATGTCGTGTTCGATGAGTGTCTAGACGAGGCCGTCTAATTCACTAGCAGAGATGACAGGATGCACGGGCTGCCGACATCGCCATCAAAACTAGTAAATTGCGATAAATGAGTCACAAATTATAATCCATAATTTTTGAGCGCTAAGCGATTTTTAGCAAAATGTAGTCCATGTTCATCCCAGGAACATAAAATCGTCCCCATCCACTACTCCATTCACTACTCACCTCTTTTCTTTATCTTACTTTCACTCAAGACACAGAAACAACATATTTGTATTCTTTCTCTCTTCCTTTCGCTCCTTTTTTTTTTCCTATTGTTTTTTGTTTTCATTATTTCCTCGCACGCTCAAATACTCCCGCCTCCACACATGCTTACTGAAGTCAAATCAACTTGAAAATTCTCAGTCGAGAGTTATGCTGATGATTAAGGTTCAGTTAAAGAAAAAAAAAATAATCACATAAATAAAACCAATCGTGATGCTAGCGAGTTGGGGCTAAGGGCGCCACAATCAAGCGGCTGCTGATGAAGCACACCTCATTCGTCAATATTCAAGAGAAGGAATCGATGAGAACAGCGAGGTCCCGCGAGATCTCGTGCCGCATTACCGCTGACTCCTGCTGACGGCCCACGAATGGCGAGAGCTCCGTCCTCTTCGGTGGTCGTGGTGGTCGCGCCAAAATGGCGCAGAAAGCCGCCTCTCATCCTCGTCCGAGACTGCGCCTTGAATTGGAGGAGACATAACTCAGCTTCCTGTCGATTATGTGCGAAAGGGCCCGCAAGGTTTTTTACAGGCTGTTCAGATCCATTAAGCTGACTGATTTATTGTCAGACCAACAAACTGCTTGGGACGGCTGTGCTGGTAAAAAGTGGACAGAGAAGGAGAGAGAGAGGGAAAAGAAAAAAGAGCGTGTACGCACTAACTTCCAAATAAACACAAACACGCACACGCATACACACGCACGCACACACGCACGCATGGACGCATACAAAGAGGAGACAACTGGAGGTTACATGCTCTGGAAAATTTTCTGCTAAGCCATACATAAACAAATAAATAAATCGATTCCTCCAGGCACCATTTAAGATATCCATTTCAAGATAAGTAAAGTGCCTCTAAATAAAAAGTACAGCGACAAGTTAAAGTTTTATTCATCTAATAACAAGTTTTCATCGTTGTTGAAAAACGAACGATAACTGCTGATAAAAACGACGTCTGCAGACTCCGGTGTGGAGGTCAGAGCTCTCCAAAGTCCAGATCGAAAACAAATCGATGTTTGTAAGTGAGAGCCGGACGAGAAAGAGATTTAGGCGCAATTACCAACTTGCACTCGCTCACTCTCCAAGATAAGGTGCACACACAAGCCAACACGTGGAGGACAGCAAACAGGCCCGCCCTTAATTTATGTCGCATAATCTTTTCGTCGCATGTTGTTTTGATGTACTTTTGGTCGATGTCGTTGCCCTTATGGATTATATTCTTGTGGCATGTGATGCGAAGAGTCAACATCAAAGATGGCGTTGTCCAGGTCATCGAAGTGCTGGACACTAGCTCAAAGAACTCGGTATTGGCTGATAATCAAATCAGAGCTTGCTTCCGCACTAGGCGTATGTCGAAGATATTCCCTATCACCGGTGCTGTTCAACATCCTCTTGGAGAACATCATCCATGAAACCTTCCGAGACCATCACACCTGCATTTCCATCGGGGGAAGGCCGATCTGTAACTCACTCTTTGCAGACGACATAGACCCATTAGTAGGTACCAACAGAGGAAGAACTGACTTACAAACCTCAATCCATGTGCGCTCCCAATGACAGGTATCTTTGAAGGGAGGAATGAATAAATGTGAATAAGAACTCATAGTTAATGTAGGAGGCAACACGTCACACGCATCTCTTCACGATAGTCTCTTGCTTTCTTGTTTAAGTTACAAGGAAGGAAAAGTGGGTGGATGGGGATGTTAAGAAGATGGGGGGAGGGAAGAGCATGCGTGACAAACGATCAGAGGCAATAAATCGCATTTGAAGGCAGACTTACAACAAAGTGTTTGCCGGGCGGCCATGGCTGTCTGGCCGATGCATGGGTGTCTAGCGTGTATCTCCATCATCGATAAAACTGTTCCCAGTCGTCCCCTCTCTCCCCTCTTCCCCCCAACTGCCCCATCAAAGAGTTAACCCGTGTTTGTAGTGTCTGTTACTCAGAGATAAGAAACCCACCACGTGACCTTATAAGCTAAAAATAGCCGCCTACCAGCCTCTTGTTGCACGAGGTCGATGACCTTTGTAAGCACGTGAAATAGTCTACAGTTGTTGACAACGATAGGATGATAGCACAGATAACTGAAATATGAGATAACACGGACACAGCTACAGTATATAAAGTAAAATATATTTTAATTGACAGATTAACATATAAGTAGCAAATTAATCACTGTGATGTTAAAATTATTTATATACGTCACAATTCTTATACGACGTAGAAGGTTGTGTGTGTGTGCGCGCGCGCGTGCATATATGTGTGTATCTGTGCATATTGTGTGTCTGTGCATATGTGTGTGAACGTTTGTGTGAGTGAGAGAGTGTATTTGAGTGAATGAGTGTGTGAAGCATCCAATAACAGTCGCCAAAACAGGAATCCCTAGGGTGTGGACTGGGACGTGCATTTAAGTACAAGCAAGACTGACACGTGTTCAGACTAGGTTCACAAGTACATCAAACAAATTTTACCACCCCCAGCACCAGCAGCTACAGAAGTAGCAACATGTGATACAGGAACAGTCGGGATGGGTGTGGGCTGTGCGGGTAGGGGCCGACACATCACCCTAAAAGTGTCCCGTTTCCTAGCAACAGCATTAACCTTTACTTGTTTACTTGCATAACAGGCAGCAGCGATGGTTGCCGGTGTGTGGCGCAGTAGCCAGGAGGCCCTGAATGGCCCCAGCAAAGTGTGGAAGCAACTGAGACACTGGAGTTCAAAAATAGCCTGGCAGTTCCAGTGTTTTTCTTTCTGTAAAATGTTGAGGAAAACAAAGTGCTTCTAATGAAATCTTTTCTATTGAGTGACAATTGATGCAAGAACTCTTTCTCAGAGATATTTCATAAAATTATTGAATCCATAAATCAGTAGCCCAGTAAATGTCACCGCCTGGCAACATGAATGTCAAAATAGTCAAAAGTTCGGAACTAGTAAGAACAACAGTCTATGTTTAGTGAAGGAATTTTCTCACGGCCGTGATTTCTCTTCTCCGCCGTGTTTGGTAAATTATCTAAGAAAAAGTAACAGTGATCAGTTAAGACAGCGGCTAGATCAAAGAGATAAAGAAGGTATGTCTTGCTGATAATGTTGTTAACAATGTTATTGGTGTTATTGGTGACACGTCAATTGAGACTGACCCATTCAAACCTCACACGAAGGAGAGGCCGAGTGTGACAAGCAGTGTTACCACTATCGGGTACGCCAGTCCTCAGGTCATGACCTTTCTTACCAAAATAAAAAAAAAAAAAACTGAAGCATTTTTCAATAGCGAGCCAGACCGCCGAAGTTTAGCTGCTGTGTTGCCCTTCAGACCTTGGCTGAGTTGGCTGCCGTTGCTGGTAAGGGATGGGGAAGGGGTAAGACAGTCTTACCGTCCTCCATAATCGCGTCAGATCTTCAAAGTGCAGACTCCACCTTCGTCTCGACGCGTTTGTTTTGAAGCCAAGTTGTTGTTTTTTGTTTTTTTTTTTGGATGTTCTTTATAGTTGCACACTTTAGAGAGTGGTAGGCAGTGTCTCTAGAGCACATCCTCCTCCTCCTCCTCCTCCTCCTCATCATCATCATCAACAACAACCATCACCTTCTTCCTTTAATTTCATCGTGGTAAGGTGAGCCTGGTCTGCGCATACCCGGTGCAAATTGTTATTGACTGTCCTGCAAGCAGCTTAGGTCACGTGATTCAGTCTGCTGGCCGTATGACTGCCAGGACAAAGAACGCTACTTAAGACTACCGGGTGGATTGTATTGAAGACTGGGCAAGCAGTAGGGGACTGACGGATCAATGTCGGGATCCAGTGCACTTTGTATCATGCCGAGCTGGCTGACCAGCTGGAAGATTGAGTGGCCAGACTTGTCTCAGCTGCTTTTAACCTTCCTGAGGGTTGTAAACAAGGTATTGCAGACTATTCTGCCTCAGACTCCAGATAGTACCTTCACCAAGTAACCTTTCGAAGGTGATGAAAGGAATCGGTTTTACTGAGCTCCAGGACAACCAGCGCTTCCATTCACACCATTCTTCACGATTTCTTTCACTCAAATCCTAAGCGTGTGTGCACACACACACACACTTAAACGCACATAAACGCAAACACGCATGCTTGCATGCACTTCACAAAACACACCATCATCAAAATCATCCTAAGTTGGTAAGGTTGCTGCTGTTGGTATTAACGTTGGATGTTGTTGTCGCCGATCAGCTTCCTAGAGAGGAGACGGGTGTGCGCGCGCACCCTGGGGTTTGCCACTAGTGAGAAGACGGAGGAGGGGCACTTCTTTACAATTTTCCGAGCCAGGGAATCGATGAATGCGGGTAGAATACTCAAGTTTTCAGGGTGCACACACACACACACACACATCCTCACATGCACACACAAAAATTAGGGAATGAGACAAGTCCAGGGGAGACCATTACTAGCACCAATATACCACTTCCGATCAATTACTTAAAAAAAAAAATGTTCAACTTCCTGAAAGAAATTTAAATTGCAAGCAAAAATAAATAAATTGAATCAAGAGAGAGTAAGAGATAGAATAGCTACATCAGAGAGAAAAAAAATAGCTTGTTTACATGATAAAGGAGAGAACTAGAGTTAGTGTGAAGTCTCGGTGCGCCTTTCTGTAAACTAGATTAACACGCTTGGTTATCTTCTTTAAAGACTGTAATTACTTAGACAGATACAAGAAGCGACCAAAACAAATACACTACATATCAGTGAAATTCCTGCTGCAGTCTTGATATAACGGATCTGCCAGTTTGAAGTCAAAATCGATCTTTCGCAAAGGCATGTGGGAAAGTGGGACTTCCGGCTGCCAAAGTGAGGAAACATACAAACGAGTTTTCTTACAATTCGATTTATGTCACACCGAAACCAATCTAAGATCCGTGTCTGATTCGGTTTGTGTTCTGCTGAAGGTCTCCATTGATCACTTGTATGGTACCACTAAGGGGAAAATCTGAAAATGTAGTTTACAGATAAAAGGAGCTGAAGTGAAGACTGACAGAAAAAAAGAGACGCGAAGACTGAGGAAGGTGATGAATCAGCAGTAGAATACTGTGGAGTAGACATTAGGAAAATAACCTGCGGGCCATGGAAGACGATAGGCTAATGAAACAGCCCACTGTAGACAGAGATATGCCGAGAGGAGAGAATAAAGTGGAAGACAATACGCAGACACAAGATTACGGTTGTGGAATGCGACAGGTGGGAGAAAGAGGCATGCAGCGTGAAGGACGAATTATCGAAGACAATTAAAAAAAAGTAGAATGAAAAATACGAGATGTTGCTAAATACTGACACATCCGGTTACATATTTAGGAATAAAAAAAATATATTGCTGTATTTGTTACTCCAACGTGTGGACAGACAGAAATAGAGGAAGAGCAGTCTTTAGAAATCAAGAAAAAAATTCTCTGTACTTTGTCTTCCGTTAAAGCTAAAGTGATATTTCGCTGAAAACGGGAGACAAACCGTCCATCCATTTCACCGTGAAATGATGCACCATCACAATAATGACAAACAATTCTTTGCGGTGTTGGCTTCCATTTATCACATTTTACGGCGATAATCCAACGATTCCGGCTGGTCATCGTGAGGAAAGTGTCCACCCCGGGTCTTGCTGCATCCTACTACCCAACATTTATTAAGCATTTTTATTGAGAAGGTGATAACCTTTCTCTCTGAGTAGCTACATCGCTGCTAGAATGGCGACCTCTAGAGTCTCCGCCGATTTTCGGGATGGCTTTAGCTTGTAATCAGAGGATCCCTAATTGCTTTTGGAGCTAACAAGATCCAATGTAAGCTTAACTGCCATTCATAACTATGTCCCCTGGAAAAAATTCATCAAAATGCCGATCGAGTTGTCCTTTGATTGGAAGTGAAATGTAATGAACATATTTTGACAGGCGCTTTTCTTTTTGCAAATAAATTATTTTTGTTAATGTGTCAATAGGTTTCTGGCAGGCTTAGGGCAAGTCTCTTTAATCGTTCTTGAAAATAAATATCTTAGACTGCGAGTGAGTGCATATGGGTTGTAGCGGGGAGATAAGGACAAATGTCGACATATAATCAGTTCTTATGTCTCCCCGAAAAACAAAGTTTTTACACTGTCAGGACGAAGACATTTTTGACCTGACGATGCGAGAAAAGTTTTTACACCGAGCTAGAAAACTGTGCAAAGCATGCACATCAACTGACGATTAAAGTGATAACAGTCAACCATTGAACATCTCGCTCCATGTTTTTTTGAGTTGTCTGTCCAGTCCGCACCTGAGCAAGCTAGACCCTGCTCAAGTTCCATAGTGAAAAGAATACAAACGTCATAGACTTTTTGGGTCTTGGATGATCATTTTCGAGAAATAGGATACTTGTTTGGAGGATCGGCTTACTGATTAAATGTCCCCAGTCCTTGCTTTTTCATTTGTTGTTGTTGTTGTTGGGGTTTTTTCGTGGCTCATTTCATGCCTGATCGTCGTTTAGTGTATTTCATACAGCAGAATGTCTGCATTTTACTTCCATTCCTACTCCTACACTCATCCCTCACCTCAGCGGGACCTCTACCATAACCTCATTGACTTAAAAAGCATTGGATGGAGACTGACACGAGGGGTGATGGCATATGATGCAAAAACAACACCGAAGCGCTATATGAGTGCAGAACTGCTGGATATCTAAATAAGAGCTTACTTTCGCACCACAGCAAGGATGTTTAATGGATATGGAAAACATGTTCAAAACCCTCCATGGAACGGAAAGAAGAATCTAGGCATTCAAGGACAAGTGCCTGTGGAGGCTGTTCCGGAAGATCGTCGTCGTCATCATCATCATCATCATCATCATCATCATCATCATCATCATCATCATCATCATCATCATCATCATCATCATCATCATCATCATCATCATCATCATCAGCGGCAGCAGCAGCAGCAGGCTCTCAACGTAATCTGCTCATGTATTTTTGAAAGCTGTGTCAGTGCTGAAGGACAGTGAAATGTTTCTCTGAACAGGGCTTGCAATATAAGGGAGACTACTTTCAATGGGATGGCAGCACAGGACAAGCTGACCTGCTTATAAATAAACTTGGGATCGATTGACACAAAAATAGGTCAGTCTAACGGTAATCCGAGCGTTGATAATGCGACGAAAAAAGAGTCATCATTATCATCAAGATGATTAGAAAATGAAAACTAAAACATCGTGAGCTACTTTCGTTGTAGTAGAATTTTTGGTCAGTTTATTTGAGAGATAGCGTGTGACTCATTAGTGCCAGGATTTCTCTTCTCTTAAAGTTTATTTCGGTAGACGTGTCAGCAAAATATGAGGGGGAGTGAGAAAAGGTGATTTTAAGGGGAAGTGCAATCTGGGCAGAGAATGTTTAGAGTTGGGGCGGTTCAGTGGTGCAACGGTCAGTGCCTGTCAGTGAGGATTAGATGTCATGGGTTCAGATCACGTCTCTGGAACTTTTTCTTTCTCTGCATGCTACATCATGTTTAGAGTTGTTTGCTCGATATGGATAAAGACATAGAGTTGTCATGGCTGAAGTGACACGAATCTTGGTAGCTGTCGTTCTAGCCATTCTTTATAGCGGTTGCTTATTTAGGATGCGATCAGTATGATAAACAAGTGATATCTAGATCACAGAGTTGCTTGAAAGGAAAGCCTTGCCAGCAAGAATCACGCAACATAACATGAGTCATGGAAACATTACAAAACATTTATTCCTTTTTCAACATGTAATAATAAACTTTGAATGTATATGAACAAAATAAAATATTTTTTCTTCTGGATATTCACAAAATGATGAATAAAGTTACAAAAGTTGAAATATTTAACCGGCAAATGAGTAAACAGATTATCAAGACTAACACGTCCAGCAGTTTACCAGTCTCCTACATACAACATGGCGCATACTGGAAACAGTGATGCTTTCATATGATAGAACACATTGTTAGAATAAACAGTTGTATGAAGCGTCACAACACATAAGACTGAGGTGCTTTATGCCAGTTTATTCAAATAAACATCCATCGCTGCTGCTTTTGAGAATATTTAATATTTTGAATAGTGTAAATACATTCTGCAGGTTTATAGACTGAAATATTAAATAAAAATAAAGAAATTGATAAAAGTCTTATAGAAAATTTTCCAATGATTAAGCAATCGTAATTACACGATTCTTAAACCCGATATCCGAGTAAAAAGCTGTTTCCTCATGCCAAATATAGTTTTGTGGATTTTAAAAAAACAAAAACAAACAAAAACCCAAACAAAACCCCACACAGAAACACTTTAATCTCAAAAATCAGTTTCTGATTAACTATTATGCTAAACTTTCTCTCAAATTTCTTTTAAAAAATCAGGAAACAATGACATGAAATTACGTTCAGGCAATAAATTGTCGCAGAAAAAAAGAAGAAAGCAAACAAATTAATGACGTGGCTATAAAAAACAGTACTACATGTAGAAAATAGCACAGTTATTCTTTTTCATACAGTCAACACCCATAAAATAACTTTTCTCTATGACGGACTGATGTCTGGAATGTTCCAGCTGGTGATTTTCCTGAGAAGCAAGCCCAGCGATTTATACTTGTGTGAGAGACTGCGTTCGAAACCCGACATTGCAGTGCAGAAAGCCGGAGTGAATACGAGCAAAAGCAAAAGTGCATTTTTAGATTCAACATTAAAGGAAATGGCACTGCCTCCTACATGCGCAGCTAAATTAATTTGCAATCATCAAATGGATGAAATTACAGCCTTGGTGTTACAAAAATTTCACGAAAGCGGCATTGTCAAGCCTTACTAAATATAATTTAAACATGTTGCGGTATTGTTTGTTGCTCTATAAAATCACTAATATTATTGCAGCTCTGTAACATTACGAATACTTCTGACTGGCTTGCTCTTAATGTTTCGGATAATTTGCAATTTCTTTCGGTCACTGAATACCATTGAAGAAAGAAATCATTAAAGCTTAGTTTCTCATTGTGTTCTGTTTAGGTAAAGAAAATTATGAATTAAAAATATGAACTTCCAGAAATTGTTAGAGCTACGAGCTATAAATTAAAAAAAAATATGGCTTCATAACTTTGACAAGTAAATATCAAAATTAATTAATAAAAACTTATTAGTTCCACAAAATAAGTGATTCGTCCTAAGTCTTGAGTTCCAGCTTTGCAAATTTCAAATGTCATTTATTTTACGTGACTCCTGTTATATTGTGCAGTGAACACAGAATGACAAAAATTAGCAGCTAGCGCATCAGCTTAAATATGAACTGACAGAAAGGAGAGTTTTAAGAATATCCTTTGTCGTATCCCTCAAGCACCTTTGAACATCTACCCACTTTAATTATTTCTGACAAAAAAAGGGGGCCGGTAATATCTTTGTTGTAGTGAGCGCTTGAGCGCAATTACGAAATTACATATACAAATACGTTTCACGTTTCTTCGTGTATAATTTAAGGTTTTATATAAAAATAACACTTATTATGAAATAACTATAGCTTCTGAAAAAAATATGGTCCATTAGTCATTTTAAATAGACTCTCCTTTTTCATCAAAGATAGAGGTGGGCGGTGGTGGGTGGGTGAAGCGAGAGATTCCTTTTATCTCAGTAGAAAACGTTATTTGATGATTTCGTGGGAAAAATTATTTGATCTTTTGGTAACTTCACACAACAGATAAAGACAAAGAAAATAGATTATCACAAAAAAGCTTCGTACCAGTGCATTACTAGGCCGCTAAAAAAGGAATATTGTACGGCCAAACCGTGTGTAGCAGAGGATTGTTTCTATCGTGGAGGGTCAAACACTTTAGTGCTGGATACTTAAAGGGAAACAACTGACGTGTGTTGTCGCCAAAATGTCAAGCAGTAGTTGTCTCCTTTAGACCAGGTCTTGCAAAGTACAGCACGCGTATACATTGGTCATAGGGTATAGGCGAATAACCTTTCAGTGAGTTTGAAAGTTGAGACAAGATAATTGTAATAATTAGACCTGACCGAGACAATAGTAATGCTGAAATTAGTATTTAAGTGTAGATAATAATTCTCTTCAACTGACATTTTAAAGTGCAAATCCACTTCTATGTGGATTATACATTATTACTGTATATGGAAATAGCGTCATTTTTATGACAAAATTATAGTCCGGAATTTTACTAGATGCACTGTATATTTCATTTTTTAGAAGTGTGTAAATAGTTTGGTTACTGAGAGCAAGGGTAGCGAATAGGTTCAAAGACAAAACAATCTAATTTCAGTTTTTATAGATGTTGAAAAACAAATTGTTATAAAATTGTGTTGTAAATTTGTTATGTTTCTTTGAAAATTACAGCGATACAAAACAGCTCACAAATGTTACACCGCAATCCCTTTGATAAAATAGGTGGCACCCCTTTGATGCTTACTTGATAATTGCAAAATAATAAGATAAAAACTATATGGCCAAAGACGAAAAACTCGTGTCTCGACAGGCCAGTACAAAGGCAGACGATAAAAAGAAAGCGTTTTTAAAAATATCTTCATCCTCCACAATGTTTGGGATAAAAAATTTTCGTTATTGACAAAAAAATCGTTCAGATTGTAAAACACAATAACTAGTTATTAAAATATCTGTCGTGTATAATAACACAGGTTTCCTTGTCACGCAAAAAAAAGGATCACTATTTACTAAACATCTTGCTGAAGCTAACCCTAGTTAGAATTATCTCCTGTTACTAATGTAAGTTATGCTCCATAGTTCTTTGTTAATTTGTATCGAAAAGTACCCGTATGACATTGTAGGTTAACAAAATTGGTTAAAAATATCTTTGTAGGCTTATATACGAAGCAGACCTTAGATCTATATGAATAATTCTGTCATTGAGGTCACGAGACAAAGTTAAGGGGCGAAGCTGTATCATGACGGGTGTGAAAGATAACAAGAAGAATAATGACCAGAACAATAATTCCTTGCCTAGTCTTCATCGAAGTTGTTGTGCATACATATATATGTAATAAGCTGAATGTACACTTACCTTGCATGCGCACGACGTATTACACATACACACACAACGATCGATCAGTCTCCGCAGATGACGATGAAGATGAAGAAATTTTTAGGTAAAAAGAGGCACAAGTTCAGAGGAATGTCAACGAGAGAGTTATAAAGAAGATGGCGGACGAAGACTCGGCCATTTTAGAGCAATCTTTTTTTTAATATGTGACGTCTTTTTCTGCGTCAAATGACGTGAAACAAATGACGCACACAAGACGTCAGACACAAGACACAGTTTCCTGACTTCTACAGGCGAGTGCGGTCTCACCTTCATGAACCTTCTTTTCCGCTACTCAGCCTTTCCCAGGTACACAAACAAAAGATAGGGTCTTGGCCTTAAAATACCTTTGTGTCACCTCATGGGGCTTGCAACACTATAAAAGAAATGTCCTGACCTAACGAGGGCTGAGTGCGCCATAAAGCTCGCCACGAAATAAAAGAAGATAACTCGTTTATGTCAGCGTTCTCTCACAAAAATTAGAATTTAATGGTAACTAAATAAAGCATCGAGTTTTAAAACCATTTAGCCATACTAAGAGCACAGTTAAGATTCAAAGAAAGCTTTTATTGGTGGCTAAGGGAGATGGAAAATCGTAGACTTTTACTAACTTCGCATTGGTTCAGACAGGATGCAAATAGAGACAATTTTTCACAGATGCCACAGACATTTCAGCAGTGCCAAAATAAATTTGTGTTTGGTCGAACACACAATGAAGAGCTATCTCGCTCGGTAACGCCCCAGTTGCACTACTTAACCGCGTCCCTGCCTGCACTCTTGGCGTCAGGCTGGTGAATAGAAAACCCTCGTATAAGGGTGAAACGTTTGAACTTTACACTCTTGAGCCCTGAACTCTTACTCAAATGTACTAGACGACAGGACGGTCTAACCACGGCTTTGTTAATTTGGAATAAGGCGAGACTGAGTGGCACAGAGAAGACAGAAATAAGACACACACACAGTTTTCAACAAACCTTTTTTTCCTGCTCCTCCCGACTTATTACAAAAACGAAAAAAAAATTAGAGGTATCAAAAAATGCCTTCATGAAGTTCATTTGTTTCACGAAGAAAAATGGTAAAAAGTGAAATATATGTAAGTTTATGTGACTGATTATTCATTTTGGCTCATGCTAGCAAATCCGCTTTACCATATTTACAGGGCAATAATGAACGAAACATGATGACCAGATACAAGATATGTTATCAAGCGACCCATTCTGGAATGCGACCTCAAATTATTCCACTCCATCTGGTGACGACAGACCAGCGGCAAGTCTTACAGGTTTGAGTACAGTTCCAATTCAGCGTTAAAGTCCAGAACCTGCCCTCAGTTATTTTTGAAGCACCAGATCTTGTGGAAAAACAAATTTCATCTATTTTGGAATTTCCCAGTTTTACTTAGAAAGGCTTTTTAAGTTTTTTTTGTGTATATGACAATGTGATGATGTCAAGGGGAGATTATGGGAAACAAAGAAGACGTAATGCTCATACAATCTCATTTTTTCAATAAACCGTTCTTGTCCAGCCCTAACAAAACATTTGAATGAATGGGGTGGGTAAGGACAAAAGTGCTTTTGTAAAGTTTATTTGTATCACGACACAAGATGTCAGCATGAGTGTGTGTTTGTGTGTGTATGGGGTGGAGGTGGTGGTGGGTGGAGACACATAAGAAAAAAATGTATGCGTAAGTTTCAAGAGTTTGTAGACGATGACGATCAGCCTCTCACTCACAGCTTGGCCACAATGCTCTCCGGCTCACAGGCTTTGTGCAGTGCGTCAAAGATATTATAGAAAACCTGCTGCCGGTCGCAGGTGTCGAAAAAGCGCGCCCTGTGGAGGGTGGCCATGGTGCGTGGGGGGATGCACGTGAGGAAGACCACCACCCCGCTTTTGGCAAACCGGGTCATGACCATCTGCAGCATGTCTATGCCGGCCAGGTCAATGTAGGTCATGGCCGAGCAGTCCAAGATCACGTGGTGGATACCGTCCGTCGACAGCTTGCCGTCTGGAAGATTTGCCACGCCGTCCAAACTCTTCT